>NC_081194.1:72253500-72566000 GCF_902713425.1 Acipenser ruthenus | reverse complement strand
TGTTTGCTGCAGGCTCCAGTGAATTATTTATTTCAGGTTTAGAAAGTCAACTGGAGCAGTCATGACAACATGTTTTTTAAGTCTTGTGCAAAAAACAAAAAATAAAAAAACACAAGGATACATGACTGAATGCAACCTCCTTTTATCTAGCATTACTAGAATGAGCATTCAATCCAAATCTTGTATATCCCCCACTAAAATCTCTGGCATCGATGGGGTGCAAGTGACTCAACTGCACCTGGGCCCTGCCTCTGGGTTTGAGCAGTGCCCTGTCAATAGATTTTTTTCTGAGCCCACTTTAAGGACTTAACGTAAAAAATATATAGGCACCATCTGATCTACTGGGATTTGAAAAATAAAGTAGTATTGGTGGACTGTCAATCAAAACACAAATCTGTAAATCAGAGGTAACTAAATGTCTATCGGGAGGCGGGCATTGTGGCAATAGGTCAGTGTTGTTAAGGACATGTGATTGCTCTGTTGGCAGCAGTGGTGGCGTGGCCCAATGCAAAGCTCGATTCCATTGCCCCTGTTCCCTATTCTTATCAGTAAAGACCTGGATTCTGTCATTTAGAATCCGTCATCTGAAAAAGTCAATCCATTGCACACTAGATGCGTTAATATCATACTTCAGAGTGCTGATGTGCAGTAGAGGCTTTGTAGTAAATATACCTAGTTTCAGTATTTTAATAAAAAATAAATACAATTCTGTTAATTCTATATTTATAAAACAATAAACCATAACAATAATAATAATACAACAATAATCATAATAATAATAACCACAAATACAACAAAACAAATACCAAATAATAAACTGCACAGGGGCGGAGGGGTACCCCATTCTAGAAATAAATAAACTATATATTTAAACAGCAGGGCTTTGCCCTGACCGCTTTTCATGTACAGGGCTCCTGGCATACTGATGGATAGACGGACAGACAGACAGACACCCCCCTATATGCCTAGAAGCTGATATCCTCAGTAATTTAAGCTAAATAATGTTGAAACTAAATTTCATAACAATTAGATTAGCGGTTCTCTAGATATATGTTCTCTAGAGAATGCAAATAATATAAACCATGCAATTTGCACTCAGATGTTTCCGAAACCCATTGCTTGCAGTTATTCTCTACTTCCAAGTAACCATGAAACTTGGTATGAACATTATTCAGCAGGAATTTTTGAGTCTGTCCGCTTGTACGTTACACTTACATGTTTGCATATACGGTAGTCCGTCGCACATCCGACTGCAGTGGGACCAGAGTAAAGGCAGATATGTAAAAAGTCAGATGAATGAATCCTGTTTTAAATACCATTATACACAGCTGTAACAATTACTACATTCACACAATTATTGTTTAGAGATTCAGCTTTTATTAGGGAGCGCCCCTAAATTCCTTGTTTAGAAAGATACAGGGTATAAATGCTTGTGACAGAGTAGCCGTCTGCCGCATGGGCGAATGCATTCACTGCTGAGTGATAGGCAGGAGATCGAGATGGAGGTTGAAGTTGATACACCCCGTAGGTGAACAGGATTTATTTACACATCAACACCCTGAACAGCTCACGTGACACTACCAACAATGGCAGCACACGAAACACACACAACACAGTGTACAAAAACTTTGGTAGGATCTACAATCTCTGAACTAATCTTCTCTGTTCAATAATAAACTAACATTGCTGAAGCGATTGATCATGGTGGATAAACGGATAGGGCGGATATGTGATGGGCGGATACACGACGGATTACTTTATCTGGAGAACTAATTATCCAATTGTCATGAAACATGGTATGAGATGGCTTGTCTAGTTTCAGAAGTTTTATTACTACATCATACAAGCTGCATTTTGAAATTATTATATTATTATCAGAGGGCATTACATCTGTTTAGAATGTGGCTTTGGTGAGACTGGCCCAACTGACCACATTACAGGTTTTTCAAGTAATGTTATTGTTGCAAACATGTTTAAAACTACACATTAGCAGTGATATTAAATAATATATTTGCATACATTATGAATGCAAAAGGCATCAGTAAATGTTACAGAGCGGTGTTTGCCTGTTGAAGTGTGGGAGTCAATCAGTTTTAACGCTGCTTTTGTTCTTGTTTTGTACACATGTACTGAACTACACCCTTTATGTAATTATTCCCTGCATTTTTATATTTCCAGAGATTTAAATGTATTTAAAATGTAATAAATCCATTGGCATGAATGATATTTCATGCTGTTTCTGACAAATTACATTTTCATTAAAGTTCTACCTTTTTTTTAAATGCAATCCACTTTCTTTCGGTGTGCCTGTTCTAATCTGCTGTCTTTGCAGATTGATTTTTGATTGATTGTCGCCTCTTGCAGGAGCCCAGGGTAAGAGTTTGCTTATATGCGTGTGCTCAGTCACTTTGCAAACCCAAGCGGGAGGAACTCAAGTGAACAGCACAATAGGGACAAATTCCTGCAACAATAGCTCCCGAGTCCTTGCTCATCTAAACCTATCATACTAAAAAATACCTTGTCTGGTCTTGTTGTTGTTATTATTTATTTCTTAGAAGACACCCTTATCCAGGGTGACATACAATTGTTACGAAATATCACAGTACAAAGTATCACATTACAAAATATCACATTGTAAAGTATCACATTTCAGAATATCACATTACAGATATGAGCAGTTGTAAAGTACAATAAAATCAGTAGAAAATGAGATCAAATAAGAGCAAAAAACAGAATATAGTAAATAATTACATGTAAGAGCGGGTTTGACTAAGAGCAGTTAACTTATAATAAAACTATTTGCTTATACAAGTAAAATGATTTCAAGTAAGAGCAATTACAAAAAATGTGAATACGAACACCTATAAGACTAAAGTCAAATACAAGATACAGGAAGTAGTTATAATTAAGAGCAGTAGTAGAATACGGCAAGGTATGGAGCAATTCAGTGCAGTAGAAGCTGATGCAGCCAAAGTAAACTTATATATAAAGTTGTATATAAAATATATATACCGTATATTTTCGAATCCATGTCACGCTTTTTTGACAGTTATAAAAAGTTCAAATTAGGATGGCGACTTGGATTCATGTTTTTTTTCCCCAATTAGTAGACCGTTAATGTATGCTCATGTCTATTATTTTCACGAGCCTAAAGCACGAAATAGCTACACTGTTGTTGAATCTCAGTAGCAGTAAAATGGCTAAACAAATGCTCAAATTCTATGCAGCTTTTAAACGAAAAGGCATTTTTTTTTGCTGATGAAAAGGGAAATCGTGCAGCAGAGAGGGAATTTGGCATGTCCGAGATGTATGTCCGAAGATGGAAACGCAATAGAAAGGCCATTTTTTCCTTGTGAGCAGGACAGAAAGTCATTTTCCTTGCACCAGATCATTTTCCGTTCCTAAAAAGGTAACTTTCCTGAATTAGAGGAAGAATTGGCTGGATTTGTGTGTCGTCAGCGTTCTTCTGGTTACCCAGTAACATGTGAGTTAATTCATGTTAAAGCAAAAGAGATCGCCAAGAGGCGCAACATACCAGGACAAAAATGTAAACCAAGTGGAGGATGGATTCTGAGATTTATGAAGCATCATGGTTTTTCTATCCGTCACCACACATCACTCTGTCAGAAACTGCCACAGGACTTTGAAGAAAAACTGACAAACTTCCAAAGTCACGTCATTAAACTTCGCAGACAGAATGAGTATTCTCTTGATCAGATTGGAAATGCTGACCAGACGCCTGTGTTTTTTGATATGCCCAGCAACTGCACAGTTGACAGAGCAAAACATGTTCGAATTAACTAGCGGTTCAGAAAAGCAGCGCATGACAGTCATGTTGTGCTGTACAGTAGATGGCGCAAAGCTTCCTCCCTATGTCATTTTTAAAAGAAAGACAATAACAAAGAATGAGACATTTCCTGAGGGGATGATTGTTCGGGCTAATGAAAAAGGCTGGATGACAAATAATCTGGTGCAAGAATGGCTTGATCTTGTTTGGTTACGTCGTCCAGGTGCCTTTTGCAAACCAAAAAGTATGCTTGTGCTGGATGCTTTTCGTGGGCATTTAACAGACCCAGCATTTAAACAACATTTAAACACAAATTTCAGAGAAACAAGTGCAACTTAGTAGTCATCCCCGGTGGAATGACCTCTCAACTGCAGCCGCACGATGTGTCAGTTAACAAGGCATTTAGGATAAATTAAGAAACCAGTACACAGAATGGATTTCAACAAATGATCACCAGCTAACCCCTGCTGGCAGAATCAAACGTGCACCACTGTCCTTTTGGCTAAATGGATAATGGAGGCTTGGAAGGCAATCCCTTCAGATGTCATCATCAGAGCATTTAAGAAGTGCTGCATTTCAAACAGTCTCGGAAGCGAAGATGATATTCTTTGGAGCGATGCCATACCAGAAGAAAATGCTGCCACTGATGAAGAGGATGAAAATGGTGACTCCAGTGACAGAAATGACGGAGAAGTAGAAGAAGAAAACTCAAACTCAAACTCAAAACGGAATGTGGGAAGTAATGAAGACAAAATCAACAAACGTGAATTTCAATTTCCTATTTATGTTTATTTCATAAACCAATGACTTTTGTTCTAGTATTTCATAAAAAAAACAAAAAAATTGGTTTAATTATTTTTTTTTTCAATTCTATTCTATAAAGACAATAAAACTTAAAGAATGTACCAGTGACCTTTTTGGGCTTACCTCTTCTAAAGATTTGAAGTTAAAACTGACTGCACCTCTTAAATACCCTGCACCTGGTTCTAATTTACAATTATCACCAGGTGCAGGGGATAATTAACAATACAAATAAATTAAACAATTAACAGAATGTGCCTACGCACATGTTTTGTGCAGGGAGGATATTAACCCCCCCCCCCCCCCCTCCCCCCTCCCCTTGTCTTACAATATATAATATTTATGTTATTAAATTGTTACTGCAGATAGTTTTTCTCCTAAAGATTTGAAGTTAAAACTGATTGCAGCTTGTCAAATGTATGCTGGAGCTGTGTAGACTGCATAAATATTAAAATATGTGCCCTTCCTTCAGGCTTTCAGAAATCTATTTGGGATTTTCCAAAGAAAATTAAAATCAAAATGTAATTGGTTTATTAAATGTATATTTTCATGTCACAATCAAAACACTAGGAAGGCTGACAGATGCTAAAAGCTATGTATGCTAATAGTTATTGCTTTTCTCTATAAAATTTCTATAAACCAAGAGGGGTTTGTTTCTCTAACATGATAAGTAATGTCATCCCCCTTCTATTCTTGGAATGCACTTATGATTGAATTAGACCATAAAGATGATTGAATTAGACCAAAATTATATCTATATATATGTGTGTGTATATATATATATACTGTATATATATATATATATATATATATATATATATATATATATATATATATATATATATATATATATATATATACTGTATATATATATATATATATATATATATATATATATATATATATATATATAAACAGTGACAGATCTTAAAGTGCTACAGAACACCCTGCAACGTTGACAAGAGATGCCTTACATTACCTTTGCTGTGTCCCGTGTTGTCTGTATCACAGTGTTGTATTATACTCTCTTGAAATTTTAATTGCACATCATGAGTCAAAAATCAACTAGGCAATATATTTCTTTTGACAAGAGAATACAAATCTTCTAAGGACTGCAGTGTATACAGATCACACTCTCAAGCAATAATGCTGGTTTTCGGCTCCCACATATGTCACTCCTTTTAATCGGGGGAGGGTGGGCATGAATTGGATACACTGCAATGTTTAGAAGAAAAATTATCTTTCTCCTGGCGTACGTTCCTGAGTAAAAGTTGAGAAAAATGCAATTCCCTAGTTAATTTACTTATGTGGTTTACTTATGTCGCTCCACTGGCTCCCGATCACCGCTCGCATCCAGTTCAAGACTCTTGTACTAGCCTACAGATGCCTTGACCAGACTGCACCCAGCTACCTCCAGACCCTCATCTCTCCCTACACCCCCACTCGACCTCTCTGCTCCGCCTGCACTAGAAGACTAGCTCTACCTCCGCTACGCTCCCCTGCCTCCAGAGCCCGCTCCTTCTCCACCCTTGCTCCCCAGTGGTGGAATGACCTTCCTACAGATGTCAGGACTGCCCAGTCCCTGACCACATTCCGGCGCCTCCTTAAGACTCACCTCTTCAAAGAGCACCTGTAGAACTCCTCTGTTTGTATCCTGGGACACTATCACCCTTCATGTAAATGTGCTTTATTTTGCTCTTATCTGCCCCCTATTTTACTGCATTTAATCCTGTACTTCAGAATACTGTAATCTGCCAAGTGTTTAACCTGTAGTACTTTGTATTTAATCACATCCTGATGTAACTATCACTATTTAATCATATCCTGATGTAACTATCACTATTATCTGCTGTATTATTGAATTGTGTTTTGTCACACTTGTACCTTGCTTGAACAAAAGTTATTGTATTCTTGCTCTTATTGTATTACTTGTATTGTAACACTTGAAATGTATTTGCTTACGATTGTAAGTCGTCCTGGATAAGGGCGTCTGCTAAGAAATAAATAATAATAATAATAATAATAATAATAATAATAGCAGCACCAGCAGCAGAGCAGCATTTTAGGGCAAGCTAAACTTTCATCAATTGTCTACAATTATTTTACCCCCGATTTTCTCCCCAATTTGGAATGTCCAATTATTCACCAAACAGCTCAGCAGATCTAAAGGTTCAGAGGCTGTCCACCAATCCCACGACCAAGCCAGCTTCCTCTTTTACGTCCAGGAATTCGGATGTCAGCGAGCTACAGACCTCTGGAGGACAAAGGCCAGCCCTGCAGGTGTCTGCTCTGAGCTCACTGGGTGCCAAGCCAGCAGGGTTCACTGTAGCACGATGAGGAGAAACAGTCCCTGCCAGTTTTGCCTCCCTAACCCACGGGAGTGCCACAGCCAATGCGGCTCTCCCATTCAGAATCCCCAGCAAAGACTGCCGACTTCGCACAGCCAGGACGCAAACCTCCATTTCATTTGTTCTTATTTATTCCAGCACCTTTACTTGATTTTTAAGATTGCCATGTTATTCTACCTCTGTATACTTGTTAAGTCACTCTCACATTAAATTATTTCAGCCCCTTTTGTTAACCCTTTGAGTAGTATGAACGTCCCGGTACGTTATTATTATTATTATTATTATTTATTTCTTAGCAGACAGTCCTTATCCAGGGCGACTTACAATTGTTACAAGATATCACATTATTTTTACATACAATTACCCATTTATACAGTTGGGTTTTTACTGGAGCAATCTAGGTAAAGTACCTTGCT
This sequence comes from Acipenser ruthenus, assembly GCF_902713425.1. Lineage (NCBI taxonomy): Eukaryota > Metazoa > Chordata > Actinopteri > Acipenseriformes > Acipenseridae > Acipenser > Acipenser ruthenus. The sequence goes on along the minus strand of NC_081194.1, from coordinate 72,558,648 downwards.
CAAGGGTACAGCAGCATTGTCCCCTACCAGGGATTGAACCCACAACCCTCCGGTCAAGAGTCCAGAGCCCTAACCACTACTCCACACTGCTCTCTGGTCCCCAGGGAGTACGAACGTACCGGTACGTTTTGCAACTTTAAACTTGAATTACTGAGCCTACAAAACTTCTGATAACAAGATATTGTAACACCAGGTTTCTACAACACCTTTTATTGGTCTCTTGCGCCCTCTTCTAGATATTGACTGAATTACATACAATAAGCCATCACAAAAATGACAGCGATGTCTGTAAACTGTCGAAAATTGCTCAGTGAGAAAGAAGTATTAGAAATAATACTGAATTCAGATTCTGATTTAAAATTCAAATACATACAATTCTTCCACTGAATCGGATGTCAGCAAGTGTGTAAGTGAAGAATATTTACCATCAACATCAAGCGACGGCGAAAAGGCGGTGCCAAGCTCTGTGCGTTGATCCATGCTACAAGGAGTATCATACGCTGAGAATTAGACACTCACTCCCTCCGCCCCACCACCTGTTTACCTGGGTATGATTTATTCATGTCTCTCTCTTTCTCGCTGGCTCTCTCACTCTAGTTCAGCCCTTTTTTTTTGTTAGGACGTGTTGTGGTTGTTCCACCCCCTTGTTTATTGTTTATTGTCTACCTGTTATTTTTTTTTAGTAAAAACCTTTCCCTATGACAAAATAAAACATTTATTTGTTTTATTTATTTATGGTAAAAATGATTTGTCTGTATTTCGCCAGTGTTCATTACATACATACAAACATATAGCTTTCAGCTTGTTTGTAAGCTGTACTCGTAATAATCAAGCACATGCAGTAGACAGAAAAAAAAACCTCACTCCCGTAGGACCGGCAGTGCATTTTAGAACTCACTACTCAAAGGGTTAAAAGAAACAATGTCTTAATGCACCCCTTTTACATTTCACAACATCAACCTTTCTGCAATTATGCATTTATTACATTCCCCAATGACATTTTCTGTAATTCCTTTTTATTCTTTAGTTTAAGGGAGCATACTGAATTTGTTTCACAGTGTTGATCCCTGGGGTGATGACTTTTGGGCCTTGTCCCTTTTAGACTTTTGTTTTAATGAAGCTCTTATTCTCATTGAAATGACCATTCCTGTGGGTCAATTCACTCAATTATGAACTTTTCCTTCTTCAATGTCCATGCAGGTTAATATAGTTCTTTTATAATCCTTTAAATCAATTTTAAGTGTATTGAATTATTTGGGGCTGAATTTAACGGCGAGCTGGTATTTTCTTGTTCTTGTCTCCTCTCTCTTCTTCTCTGTCTGAGTCAACATCTCCTTGTTACAATTTCAAGGTACTGGTGGAATTACCCTTATGGTCCCACAGTATATAATAGTTATAGGGCATTAAATGTCTGTGTATGGGTTATATCGACACACATAACACTTACCTGTTCTATAAACAGAAATAGAGCACCAGGCATTATCAAATACATGGTGGTTAGGGCTCTGGACTCTTGACCGGAGGGTTGTGGGTTCAATCCCCAATGGGGGACACTGCTGTTGTACCCTTGAGCAAGGTACTTTACCTAGATTGCTCCAGTAAAAACCCAACTGTATAAATGGGTAATTGTATGTAAAATAATGTGATATCTGTATAATGTGAAATAATGTATAATGTGATATCTTGTAACAATTGTAAGTCGTCCTGGATAAGGGCGTCTGCTAAGAAATAAATAATAATAATAATAATGATTTATTAATCATTTTTTGAAGTGGCGACTATTCAACTCCATCAAATTAATATTTGTTCTACCACTATTTTAACCTGACATGGACTGAGCCATTTCATAATAAACAATTAAACAGTTTCAAGTTAACAAGCCCTGAGACTAGAAATCACCTTGGCAAGCTATGTGAAAGAACACACCCTGTCACATACGACTTGAGGGAAGCTCCAGCAGAATTAAACCTGAGATTTTTACTGTCTTCATCAATGTTATGATCAAAGATAATCTAATGTTTTAAACATGATAAAAAAAAAAATATGCAATTCACAGTTAAAAAGACAGTTGCCTTCAAAATATCTAATTGATCAGGCATGAATTGTTCTTTTCTGTTTATTTTCTATCAGGATACTTTACATATTCTGTATGATTTGTTAGAAATAATCACGTTTTGAGAAAACAAAAAGAAAGGTAAAAAACTCAGAATGCATTTGTAAAAGCCTGATGTCTTTAGAAGATTCAGAGATTAGAGTATAGCATACCTACAAGGCAATTGTAGCTATGTAACAAAATATCACATAGGACAGAGATGGCTGGGTAACTTAAAGTAGATCAAATTAACGATACCCTTATCTAACCCTACCCTAACTAAAAGCTTAAAGTGTTATTTATCCCAGAAAGACCCAATGGAATACTATCCCAGTGGTTAAGATGCACCTAAGACAATAATTGGACTACTTGGTATGTTTTGTTACTCTTAATAGAATGTTATCTTTTTTATAACAAAACATTAGTGCAGATGTGAATATGTAGAATAAACAATTGTGTCTCAATCTTTTAAACCAGATATTAAAAAAAAATAAATGCAGCAATTTACAGGCATTGCTAAGCAACAGATCAACGCCATGGAAGATAAGAGATGTCACATTAACACAGATGCATTTGTAACTGCCACATTAATCATTAATGTGCTGTCCAGAATCTGTAAATCTTTCTATAAAGTTTTTACATCAGATACACCAGCAGCTCTGTATTAAAGCATTACATAGATCTTGATTTTGCTTACAAATATGCAAGTGCTGCTGTCAGTTATACATTTTTTTATGAAATCCTATTTCAAGTGTATCTGTGATTCTCTGTCTCAAAGCCTTGGTTATGAATATAGCCACACAGCATGGGGACACTATCTTATGACAAACTGTTTTGTCTGCACCCTCGGTTGCAAAATAGCTAGTTGCCAGAGATAGTAAAACTCCTTTTCAGTGTCTCCTTCTTTCATAGTCATCATCTTGAGAGGAGCACAATGAAGAGCATTACATCTGAGGTAAGATTAACTCAGTTAATTTATGTGCATTCAATTATTTCAAGGAACTTCAGAGCATTACTTAAGAGAACATAAATGTATTCATTTAACCATTAAAACAGTGTCCTAAAATATAACAAAAACAGTAAATAGAGCATCGGACAAACAAGCACAGACTCCTACATAGTGCATACCAATTAAAACATTTAAATAAAACATTTATCTGAGCACTGTGAAACCACACATAAAGCCTACATCTCTTGTGCATCTTTTCACACCCACTCCTGTCAGAAAGTTTGGAGTTATAACATTTTGTGGGAGGGATGTGAGTGAGCCCAAATTACAGAGGATGGGGGAGGGAGACAAAGGAATATTGTTTTTTTCCAGTGACATAGGAAAGGAAATTTGAGGCTTTGGGCAAAAAACCTGTGTGGAGAAAATTAAATTGGTGTATATTTTTTTCCAACTGTTTACAAAGGCTGTATATTGCATTAAATATGCTATATAGTACTGTAAATCAAAGCACAAATAAGAAAGCTGTAAAGGGCATTTTTTTTGGCTTGCAAGATCCCTCACAAATTGATTTTCAATTAAAATGACAATGCACTCTGTACCAAGGTGTAGTAGTAATGAGTCGCCACACACAGATGATATTCTGGTTCTTTTTGCAATACAGGAGCTCTTTGACTTCAAGGACTGTGACATCGTAGAAGTGACATGGGAAATGCAGGTATCTACTGGTACAAGAATTCCAATGGGTACTGCAGCAACATATTGCAAGACTGCACCAATATTGTATAAGGAACTCTCATGATGCTCTGGTAAAGACATGCAAACAGCATGCAGCATTTCAAATTAGAGTACTGCTGTAAACAATTTAAATTGTTATAATTTGTGTTCCTAATTGCTGTGGTCTGCTAATGGTGCGGTTAAATTGTCTTGATAGTATTGTACGAATATTATAACTGTATCCCTGTGACAGGGAGGACCCTGTCGCTGGTTCTTGCGCAAATGTGTGCAGCTGGGATGCGTAACAGGAGATGTGTTGCTAGGCAACCAATTGAGCAGGTGGGCTCACCCGGCGCTGAGCTGATAGGGAGATCCGGATTGGCTGGGGGGCGTGCCCGGAGAGGCTGCGTGCAGCTCAAAAAGCATCTGCACCACAGCTCGAGGTGACTGCACCGCCATACTACACAGACAGGCGCTTTGTTTACATCCAGGAGGACAGCGTCCACTCCACAGGATAACTACTACAGATCCCTTCAACTGCAAGGCGGTGCCTGTGAAGGCTCTGCTCAGCCAGGACTGTGGTGAAAACCTGGAGTCGCTGGGAGGCCGGGACTTCAGGAGCAGCAAGAGTAGGTTAGTTTAGAGGATGTTGATCCCTACCAGTATAGACAGGGTTTCGTAGTGTAGTAGCTTCCTGGATCTCTTTTAGTGAGACTAGTGCTCGCCTTGTGTGGCAAACTATTTTTGTTTTGTTTTGTTTTCTTTATTAAATCTAACATTGCTGGTACTCTAGTGGCAGCACTTGTGTTGTATTAAATCTGCGAGCCTGTGCGGCGTGTCAACACCCAATGTTCTGTTTCTGACTCATTCAGTAACGACCCACACACGTAACGCTTCCCTGTGTTACAATCCCACTTACAGATTTAACTATTTTCTATAGAATAATTAAATAATCAATGCAGCTGCCAATGTGTTTTTGTTTATGTTTTGTTTATTTTTTTTACACTTCTTTAATTCTATTAAAGAATTTAAAGAAATTAAAGTCTATTTAAAATAAGAGCACCTTGTCATGGCAGGGTCTTTGATGGGTGCTTTGCTTAAATCACTGCACTTTTTAAAGGTTACTGGTGTCGGATGAGAGAGTGGGTGTTGTCTGTGGGAGGATATGGGCAATATTTACATTGAAGTAGGTACCATGAGTCCCTGTTCTGACGTAGGCAGCTCAAGGTTAACTCTTAACACCCATTCACAATGTAACATCATTTAGGTGCAGTTAAAAACAATCCCTACTTTAGTAAAGGTTAATAATGGATCATGCTTCAGTAAATTAGCACCTGTTTCATTGTCCTTATTACACCTTGAACTCTCAACAAATCTACATTTTGTTTTGCATGATGAGATTTTGTACTGCAAAACAATATAACCTGGAAATTAATAAAATCACAATATAAAAGGTTATTATTATGACACCCATGTTGAATTGGATAACCCCACCACATGGTCTCTATAACGTTCCCATGGGTTAGGGAGGCAAAACCGGCAGGGACTGTTTTTTCCTTATCGCACTACAGTGTATCCTACCTAGTGAGCTCAGGCAGACATCTGCAGGGCTGGCCTTTGTCTTTCAGAGGCCAGTAGCTTGCTGACATCTGCTTTTGAGTTCCTGGGTGTAGAAGAGGAAGGTGGTAGGTCGTAGGATTGGAGGATGTCCACTGAACCTTCAGTGACAAGCAAGAATAATTGGACATTCCAAATTGGGGAGAAAACCGAAGGTAAAATAATTGGGCACTCAAAATGTGTTACTAAAAAAAAGATTTAAAAAAGTGAATTGCACTGACAGTTAAAAAAAATACTCACTGAAAGTCAAAAGTTGAATTGGTTTTCAAGGGGAACATTTATTATTTTATAACTAAATATTATGGTACATGAGATAACCATCAACCGTGGCACCCAAATAAACAAACATGAGTGACATTAACTTGAAAATTACCGCAAATAAATAATTGAGAATACAGATAAATTCAAAAAGTTTGGTCAGACGCACACATTTCATTCTCTCAGAATCCTAGAGGGATTAGATATGACGCAACCATGAATCATAACAAATACAACAGCGAAATATATACTCTATATTTATGACAATGTATTATACAGTATCTTTTCAGCATTCAGAGGCAGCACATTGAAACTGTTAATACATTAAGCTATAGATTTCATGCTTTAACATATCACCAAACCCCTCAATAGAAGTACAGCCACATTAGATACAGCAGTGTACTTTTTATTAGATTATTATCTTTTCCCTGATGGTGTGGAAATCGTTTGCTTTCAGAGGAGTAAAAGATTTTCTGATGATTATGGTGCACTGTAGCTTTAATCCACCATTATTAAAGCTTTATTGTAGACTCCTTGATCTGTGCTTGACTTTTATTTTCATTCCCAAATTAGCACGTATTGCTTTGCACAGTCAATTAGCGCAAGCAAATTAGATATGCAAAATGAATGCAAATGTTTGCTACAGTACCAGGGATGTGCTTACAAAATGAAATACAAAGGCAATGATGTTTCAAATAGCGGTGTAGTAACGCCAATCAGAATTTCAGTGAAATGAAACACAAATGTTAAACTAAATTCCATTAGCACTGACAAAACATATCACCTCCTCTTGAATGATTTGCTATCTGTGTTCTGAAACATTATCATATCTACACTTCTTTAAAGGACTCTGGTCACACAGAGGGGTACTCTGAGAGTTTTAATCTGTCTTGCTGGACAACAAATAACCTGTATTATACATAATGTACTGGCAAATGCATTATGATCTTAGTTAAAATTATTCTGTAGCAAATAGATCACAAACAAGGTGATGTAGACGTAATTATGTGTTTCAGCAGCTGTGAAAATGAAATCTGGCTTTTTGCATACCATTTGATTGTTTGTGATGTTTTTGTTTTTAGGGGTGTAACGAGTATTTGGATCATACAAGTGTCCGTTACGATTATGGCCATTTGTTTACAGAATGTAATTGGTAACACTTTACATTGTGTACTAAAATCATTATAATACATTCAGGCAAAATTAACTAAACATATGCCATATTGTTATGCTTACAAAACACGAACATATGTACAGACATAATTAGGCAACATTACCTTTTTGAGGGATACAGGAAGGCTCGGATTTTAATAACTCATTTACTACATGTTGGCAATTAAAAATAGAGCAACCAATAATATTGATATGTTTTCTATTTGTTGCCATGGGTGAATATGAAAAGTAAACAGCAAATTTAGTCAACAAAGTAAATACAGTAGCAGCTGACATTACCTTTAAATAAACAAACTAAGAAATAAGTGTAAAAAATTTAAAGTGAATGCAAAGTGAGGATTGCCATTATCAATTTACATTATTCAAACATGTCAATTAAATCATACTATAATGTTCTTATACAGTTTTCAACTGTATTATGTAACTTTGGTAAGCAAGGCTTTGCACTCTAAAACTGAACTTCAGGAAGATGTACAATCCACATAATTTACATTATTTGCTACAGGATCTCGAAAAAGCAACATGTGTCTTTCTTTATTGTGTTTCAGAAATGTAATATTCTCCTTATACAGTATCTCTACACCTTGGGCTTATATTACAGATATTCTCAGTTGGGTTCCAATGTCCTTGTGTTTTATCTCAGCAGGCTTGAGGTCAATTCTTCTATACAGCAAAAAAATTATGAAATTAAAGCATATTCTAGTTTTAAAAATGGAACATGTAAACATAACTGGTTTAATCAAAATGTATGTTTTTATTTAGGTTCTAAAAGTTTATATCCACAATGTACACGTAGCACATGTGTTGGCTGTTTGGTCTTCCCCACATTGCTTTAGTACAGCAAATAAAATATAACATTAATTTGGCACCTACCTACAAGCAACATTACTGATTTATAAATTATTGAACAGGCTCAAGAGAGTGCTATACATTCCCTCAACACTGAGAAGTGTGCCATAAGGAAGTTATTTATGGTTATTTTACATCAACAGGAAAATAACATAACATTTTCTTTAGAAATCTCAGCAGCAGCATTTTCATCATATGAAAACAAAGCATGTCAACTTCCCTGCTACTATGTTACCAAGATTATGGATCCGAAAAAAAGAAAAGTAGCTTGAAGGTCAAAAGATCATGTAGCTTAAGGCATTCTGAAAAAAAAAAACATATGGTAGGAAAACTGAGTAATGCTGAAGACAGCAGCTTGAACTAATTGAATGTTAAATATTGATCACTTGCTTAGTCATTTGGATTATTTTAGACTGTCCTGAAAATGTAATGAGCCTGTGGTGCATGACTGAGGGCTACCTTCAGAGAAAGTCCTGCGTCACAGACCATTTTGAGACAAGTAACTTGGTGACAATCCCTAGCCAATAGAAACGTGTACATCTCCAATGCTTAGTTTCAAGCTACACTAAAAATATAAATAAACACAGAGAAATCATGTCTACATGCCTACAATAAATTCTGGAACCCAACATTACAAAAAGTTCTAAGATCGCCTACCATCACGTTTTTGTATAATTTCTCATTTATAAAATTTCTCATTTATACATCTACTTTTTGACAAGATTTTTTTAGTCTTTATTTCCCCAGCACTACTTAAGTGATAGTGCCTGTCGATGATGGCTCTACTGTGTTATGCGCCTTGAGCCGAAGGCGAGGGCACTAACAAAAGTTAAGGTCAACTATCACATGGTAGAGCCATCATTCGAGAGGGCACTATCACTATTAGAAAATGATTTTTACCAAGGATGACATACATATAAAGAGAAAAACAAAGAGTTTTTAATTTAGTAAATCTATTTTTATTTTGTATTAACTTGTTAGGGTTTTAAACCCCTATTTATAATCAGGACAGTGCCTGAGAAATGAATGGAGCAATTACTGAACAGTCCATGTACGATGGACTCTGAACTACCAATAAAATCTCTAATTAAATGCCAGTCTAAAATGTCTCCTAAGTCACCATGTTTCTACCTTCAGCCTTTCTCTCCTGAATCTATATATGAATGGAGCAATATTACTGAACTGTCCACGTCTTGCTTTGTTGTTGCGGAAAGATGCTGTGTCTGTGCTCCAGTCTAGTCGGGTGTCTGTGATTGGCTCTCGGCAGTTGCAGGTACAGGATTGGTTGCTTTCGTCAATGCAAAGTATTGATTGGCTGGTTTTGGTGGATAATAAAATTAATTTTGACTTATTGTGTCTTTGTTTAGTATTTATGGTCCAATACATGTGAACTACGCTTAAAAATACAGCAAGTCAAAAAGAAAAAGCCAGCACTTGTGCGGATTGATTTTAAATTGGATTCAAAGTTGGTGCTGAGATGTCCAAGCGGGCATATACTGTCTGCTAGTGCCCGCTAGAACTGGAAGCTGATTGGCTGACTGTACTAAATCATTTTCTAATATACAGTACCTTCCACCCCATTCACATATTCCTGCTTTCCAACCTAATGCACAAATTTAATGAAAATACATTCTATACATTAAAATTAATGTCTACAAAATTAGCAAAATATGTTTACCATATGAACCAAACCAGAAAATACACGACAGCAGGTTGGAGTTATGATAAATCATCAATTAATTCTCAGCAGTCAATATTTAACACACATGTTCATTTTAAATAGAAGTTTCACGTTGTCAAGACAGGCCTGACAAACCTTGCCTGTTGAAGTTAAAGTGACAGCTTTTAAAGAGGTGTTTTATGGCACAGCTGGAATACTAATGCCATTGAAGATATTTATTGCGCTCACATTGCTTTAGTGTCACTTTGAAAATTGAATTTGTCTTCCATAAAAAGGGAATTTATTTTTGTCTGCATTAATATGCAGGATGATGCACCATGTGGGTTCATGATACATTTAATGGTTCCTACAATTATCTCATTTACTACCAGTTACCCAAAAGGTATTTTTTTATGTTCTTTATTTTTTAAGACAATATTTTCTTCTACTGTGGTGTTTGAAATATAAACAAATTCTGATAGACCCCACACAGCAAATTATTACATGCATATTCAAATGTAAAACCCTTTGGAATAATATTACTTCCAGTAGTATGATATATATGTGTATTCCTTTTTATTCAATAAATCTATATTTTTCATAGCAGCCCCAAAGATCCACATCACAGTTTGCAAGCTGTATTATTTATTATTTACTTCAAGATATAAGAAATATATGACATACATGGGCCCCCCGGAATCCAAATGGACAAAAAAAAGTTAGATGAATGGTAGTTGGAACCCTACGGGGACCAGGCAAGTAAATGACTCCTGGGAAGAATATGAAATTAATTTAACTCTCTCAGTTACTGGTACGCAATAGTACAGAGGAGTCATCTATTCGGATGATGAAATTATGTTTTTAAAAGCTATTGGAAAGCAAACCAAGCTGATCTAAAGGATAACAAGCTGGCATAGGCAGGGCAGACTGTCCAGTGATTCTTGTGCAGGACCTTTTTTTTTTTTTGTCGCTGGCGGAAAATAACTTGTGCGCTCAGTAGTGCAGACTACAGGAACAGAAAGGCAGTGCAATGTTAAAGAACTCACACATTCAGACCTAAGAAATCAGGACCAGTAAGGTAAATTATTAGATAAAATAATTTTACTCTGTAGTTGCTGACTTTCTTTAGTCTGAATTGACAATCGGAACCAATATGGAGGCACATTTACAGTATTGGTTTTCATCAGATGTTGTTGTTTTAGCTGATTTATGTCCACATATATGTGCTTTACCTTTCTACTGCATTTACAAAAATGTAAACTTCGATTTGCTGTGCTTCTACTCACAGATTGAATGCTACTCTAAATACAACTGAGTGTGTCGGGTATCGCAGTATAAATGAATAATTATTACATGATACAAAACCACGTTACCCTGACTAGTTTTAAACACTTTGCCCCCCCTTGTGGATGCCCATGATACCACTTGCTGTTCCCTTTTCATAATGGGATAGACAGCGGTGGCGCGGTACCACCACAGTTAGGGTAGAGTAGGCTTTATTGTTAACTCTTTCAATGCCGTGCTCGGTTTAGATAGGCTAACTGCATCGCATGAAAACAAAAAACAGCTGCATGAGGATTGTACGAGAATGGACAAGGGAGTAAGTACAAACCTTTATTATAATAATATAGTACAATATTTAAGTTTAATATCCTGTTTTTGGCTCGTTGTCCCGTTTTTCATAAACACCAGTTTTATGGGCATTAATAAGTGTTCTTGCTTGGTGAATATGTAAATGTGTTAAACAGTATTGAAGAAAAAAAAACATGAAAATAGTACAAAGATATTTTTTTTGTTTAAATACTTTTGTTTTCCTTTTCTAAATTGACATGACATGAAAACCCATAACATCACACTGTAAAGTAGGATGTCAGTAACATTCGATTTTATATTTTCAAGAATATCATCATTACCTATATGCCAAAGTTCCCAGTATGTCCATGTGTATGTAACCCTGGCTTCCTAGTTTTGGCTTGAAGGCAGCAGGAGAAGTAGGCTCTTGCATATTGCCTGTTTTGTTTAGTTTGGGAAATTTTTAAAATGTCTGCTTTTTTTGAAAATGTGAAGTTTTTTTGCAATTATTGCAGAGTGTGTGTTTGTTTCTGTAGGTTATATGCATATTTGTTTTCTATTTGTAATGAATATATGCATCTGTTAAAATATAAGCTGCTCGCGATACACTCTGCAACACACATTTCAGTCTTGGCTACTTTGCTGTGCTCCCATAACTGAGCATCTCCGGATTTGGTTTACAAAATATGGTCACCCTAATTTTGCATGAATGGTCTTGTTGGGTAAAAGTCTCTTGACGTGGCCGAATTCGATCCAATCAGATGTGCAGTTCTAGAGATCATTTTTTGTTTTGTTTATATTTTTAAGAGGCCTAAGCGCTGAGAAAGTTTGGAGTTTTAGCCTGAAATTTTTAGGGTAGGAAAGGGATGGCCCAAAGATGGTGCTTTTACTGGTAATACAAAAATATTAATATTTGGTGTTTAAAAAACACTGCATTTATAGGAAATTTCTGTAAATGTAAAATGGTGAAACATCAGGCTACTCTCAGATCTGTAGTTCTGTGGGAGTCTTAAACAATGCACACACCTTTACAGGACGTTTGGTGTAGAAATGTCTTACATTTCCCAGTTTATAAAGCACAGATGTTATTCTCGATATGAAATAATTAATCTTTTAAATTTAACAGCAGATAGTATGTTTATTTTTATGTTTTATTTAATTATGTTTTTCTTGAAAATCAGATTGCTCTAGCTAAAGTGCATAATTTACAAAAACTATTATAACATCGTGCATTAATAAGAGGGGCTATTTTGTACTTGTGTTTATTCTTCTTCTACGGGTCTGCAAGCAATTTAAAGAATTCTTTCTTTCACAAAGGGCAACATACAATATACAAGGTAAATACATTTGTATTCATGTTGTACTTTCTGTACCTTTACCAAAGTTATTGTTTGTGCATTGCATTTAAATCATCTAATTTTAAATGCATTTGCTTGAAGCAGTGCACACATTTCTTACAAATTGAATGCCCAACTGTGAATATCTTTTTTTTGATTTGTTTTACGTGTGATGGTGCAGACCAGTTTTTTTTTTTTTATTTTATTATTATTTTCTGTTCTTAGTTATATTCTGTGGAGGCTGTGTGGTCCAGTGGTTAAAAAAAAGGTTTGGAACCAGGAGGTTCCTGGCTTTAAATCCCAGCTCATCCACTGACTCACTCTGTGACCTTGAGCAAGTCACTTAACCTCCTTGTGCTCCATCTTTAGGATGAGGTGTGAAACCAATGTCCCTGGTCCGGTCCCGGGTTTCTTTAGAGCACGCCCATGCGGCGTCCGCTGGCGACATGGCAGCCTTTGTCGACCAGGGAGCTCTAGAGGGCGTGCTCTGTACCACTTCCCCTTTTGTTTTACACATTTAATTTACAGCCTTTTTGAACCGTTTTTTTATTTAAATTAGTAAAGGCCCAGTCTTGTTAGCATCCTGTGGCAGGCTGGCTTGCAGTGGTGAAGTGTGGTGACGTCACAGACCAGGAAGTAACTGAATCAAAACAATGGATGGGCGGGTGAAGTTGAACGCAACGGCATTCAGGTGATTTTATTAATAAACAAAACAAAAATAAAAGATTTAAACAAACAACAAAACAGAAACCAAAGGGCACGAGGGCCAAACGAATAAACAGACAAACAAGTAAGTGTCCTGCTGGCTAATCCAGCACGTTTTAGCAATTGTTATATTCTGTCTCCTCTCTATCTCCCCGTACCTCCTCTCTGTACTCCCCAACCCCGCAGCACGGACAGCTGCAGGTTCTTATACTCCGGCCGAGGGGTTAACTGGCTGTTAATTATCTTATTACCCCTCGGCCACAGTCTGCACACGTTTGGTAAGGATGCATGACTGTCAGCTAGTTAAATAATCAGTAGCTGATCAGTCATGCATCCTCACAGGGTTTTTAAATTATAAATATATAAAAAAACAATAACAAAAGACGCTGCGCTTTTATCCGCGCCACAAACAAAAATACAAATAATAATAAATAGGGGCGGGACACTCTGCCACACACCCCTTTTTGTTTAGGGGTGCTAAACTGAATTTTTTCTCCAGGCGCCTTTGGGCGGCTGGTGCACCGGCTACCACTGGGCAGCTGGTGTAGTCAGCCCACTGGGCTTTAAATAGGACTACTACGACTACTACGACTACTAATAATAATAACAATAATTACCCTCCTGCTGGCTGTTTACGTTTCTCTACCTTTTCATTTTCTTGCTTTCTAATTATGTGAATGCCTTTGGTGATGCTTTGACGTGACGCACTCAGTGTGAAAAGACCTTAAGAAGCGTAATAATTATTACGTGATACAAAACCACGTTACCCTGACTAGTTTTAAACACTTTGCCCCCCCTTGTGGATGCCCATGATAACATAGAACATTGTTTGGAAGAAATGGGTTCTCTCTCTCTCAGGCTCTTTCTCCTTTACCACTTGCTGTTCCCTTTTCGTAATGGGATAGACAGCACCTGCGTTTCAAATAAACCTTCCCATACCTGGTTAGTTTGAGACACAGTCGCCCCTGTCTGCGCCGTCATCGAAATCACTCAAAGCTAACTGCAAATGAGGCCACACCCCATAAGAAATGTCAACCACTGGCACTAACGCAGATGGTAATGGACGGGACAAAGCATCTCACCAAAAGTGCATTACAGAGAAGGGAATTTGCTCCCGTTTGCGAGCAAACGTGTTTTGCCCTAACATTATTGGTTTTCCCTGTCATCAAAATCGGTCTCTCTGTATGAAGAAGTGTCTCCTTCCCTCTGTTCTAAGTCTAGCTTCATTAAATTCCAAACTCTGGTCCTGGTTTTTGTACTGCGCTTAAGGTATTGGTTTGGGTTAACTATGTCAACTCCTTTTTAAAGATTCTAAAGACTTCAATCATGTTCCCCCTAATTCTTCATTGTTCTACGCTAAATAGTTATGACAGTGCCTGAGTATTAAAAACTATCCAGAAACTTAAATATCTCTTGTTAACCATACTTTTATTTTTCGAACATAGCCAATGGAGGCAGCAAAGGGGTTAAAAGCTGTTTAAGGCCACAATGAAAATATTACTTTTGGTATCAGTCCAATATCGTTAAAAATCTGCACCACAAAACTGAGTTTGACAGCTGTCAAGAAGTGTGTTTAAGATTTCATTTCTTGAAAACATGATATTAATGGTGAAATTTTATGCCAGGGGACTTTAAACAAACCAAAAACAAATCACAGTTGCAGTGCAGAGCTTGGATATAACTCAATTGTAAATACACAGTCTGTTGTCCAGCCCCTAGTGACTACTTCCTGTGTATTCACTTCCAGTGCAGTTTGCATTGGATTCCACACAGTGAACAGCAGGGAATGCACTGCAGAAGATGCCTTACAGTGGATACGTATGTACTTTTCATATTTGCATTATGAACCCCCACCTCATTTATTTAAATTATCTCCCACCAGTCTTTTAGACCTCTTTTTTTCAACATACTATAAACATTGTACAGTATTGCTAAGAAAGTCTCATATAATGAATTAACTTCTCCCAAGAATAAACCTGAGGGGTTTCTTTAAAACTCTCAAGTTCATTAATGGAGTCAAGTGACAATCAATAGCGTGGTTGCATTGCTCTTAACAGTCCTCTTTACTATACCTTCTCAGTGCCGCGATCATTAAGTGCCTTTGGGTTTTTCCAATCATCTGCCAAGCAACTATTGTTAAATACTGCTTAGGTTGATAATTTCAGATCAGCTCAGCTGCCAATGAAGAACAACAATAATAAAAAAACATATCACATTCAAAAGCTTTTGCCTAAAAAACCTAAAGAGTGAAGACCTTCCAACAAAACATAAGTAAAGGGTTTTATTTAAGGAAATCATTCCAAAACACAAACTCTCATGAACTTCAATTTGCTACATAGGTGTATTTCATTTTTTTTTTTTATTAAAAAATCATATTTGTTTAGTACCATGCTAAGTTAAGAATGCTTTGTCTTCATGCCTATCTATCTGCAAGTAGAATTTCACCAAAGTAATTTTACTGGCAGAGTGAAATTGTTCTTATAAATTCAGTGCCTTCTTTTCTGTCATTAACCAACCATCTGTTCCCCTAATGACTGACATGCTTTGACGCAAAAAAAAAAAAATATTGTTTACATATATTGTACTTGTTATATAAACAGAATACTCCATGAAAGAACATGTTGTGCTTTGTTTTTTTTCCACTTAGGCATAAGGATAGCTGTAAACAACCTACTTCCCCCTTTTGGGGCTCACCAGTTATTCAGCCATTCTTGGAATAACCACAACACCCCAGGCGTGTTCATGGAGTATCTTCAATTTATTTCATTAGCTATGAACACAGTGAACCACCTGATGTTTTCTGTCTCTGCTCAGGGAGCTGTAGAGAACGAGAATATGGTTATGCAGACGGTATTTAGAGGCAGGGGGCAGAGGCGCACTGTGTGGCAAGCAAAGGAATTATCTGTTTGTGACCTTCAGAACGTCCTACTGCAGCCCTCCGTTTGCCTTATATGTACAGTACCTTATACCTTTTCCAACTTTTAATACAAAAATATGCTTTTTAATATTAATGAATGCCCTTTTTGTGGAACACAATAGTAATATTAATATTAATGTTCCTAAATTATCCTAAATCATGTCTGTAACTCCCATCATGTGTGGGGTTTTGGACCAAAACATGGGGATGCCATTAAAAAGAAAATAAACAAAGTTATATCCTAGGCTTTCAGCCATCCAGGTATATTACATTTTTGGTTGGCTTATTCAAATTTGAAATGCCTTTCATACAAAAAAAAAAAAAAACTTTCCTCTGTTAATTGAACTTTACATTACCACAGAGCTGCTGCGAGTCCACAACCCTGAAACTGCAACTCAGCAACCAAATCAGCCTTAATTCTAGAGGAGAATATAATGAGCAGCACATTTTTAATATACTTTAAATAAAACTAACTATTGGTATTTAAAAATAACAATGAAATGACAAACAAAACTCATATTTTATAGGGGAAGGGATTAATCTGTAACAATTAATTATTAATTTCTGCAGACATATGTTTCAGTAAAAAAAAAGTCAAGGTTGTGTTTTATACTGTGTTTGCACTGGGACAAAATTTGTCATTAATCACGACTATAATAAGCTTCTGGTTCACAAACATGTACAGTAAGTTTCAAATGCATACAGAAAAATGTGTTGGCAGTGAATCTCACACACAGTGTAGGCACAGTTTGCATTAACACTAGAACCGCCATGCCGGTCAGTTTGACCCATTTTGCATTTAAAATGTTAATTACTCTGCCATTGTAAATCGTATGTGTATGTCGATTTTTGACTTTTCCAAAATATATAAATTAAATATCCTGATGGCGTTTGATAGCCAGAATCGCAAAAATGATAAAGTTATAAACAGTTGTACCTAGAACCGCCATGTGGGTCAATGTGACCCATGCATTACAATCCATGTCTTTTTTTAATATAACGTAAGATATTCTATTTTTTTTGTAAATGCAACAAACAAGACATGCCTCCTCCTCCTAGCACACGTTTTTTTTATTTCAAGCCTTTTTTTGTTCGTAGACTGACTACGAGACAGAAATTGCTATGATTGTGGATTTGTCAAGATGCCAACTCAGTGAAAGCCTATTGCTTATCTTTCAATGTACCTGGGAGACATCAGTCCTTTGTTTTGTTCCACAAATGCAACTGGGAATATATCAGAAGGAAATATTTAATCTTGAAAGTAGTCATTTTGATTGGAATACGGCAAGCTGCACTCAGATGCATACAGCAAACTGAAATGGCAGGTAGGATAACAACTTATGTGCCTAATATGAAACGCATGTTATATATTCTTTTTTATATCACTTTTAGAAAAAAAACATTTTGGTTTTACAGGTTTGTACGTGTCAGTTTACACAATAGTGTTCAATGGAACTGCATCTCTGTTTACAACACAGCTCCTGGTTGCAGGCACAGTCAGCTGGCAGACGCGTACGCTCCTCCATAGAGTACAATGCAGCCATCATACCAGAAGTAGTGTTATATTTTCTTCTTATGTAGTATTATAAACAATGATTTCGGTTTTATAGTTTTGTGTGTACATATACCCGTTTACACCTGTACACGTGTATATGTACATACCCGTTTCTTTTGAAATGTGTATTTTATTATATTTTTTCACTGTTTGTAGTCATGCTGTGTATGCACTCATTAAAAAAAAGCCTTATATGTTAAATTTCCATTTAAATAAGGTGTTTCTGCGATGCAAATGTTATATATGATGTTCATGAATAAAACTTTTCAGTTGTATCCGATAGTACGTCTATCATTTTCACAACGAAGCAGTTTAAAAATGTATGGGTCAAAGTGATCCATGTGGCAGTTCTAGGTAGTTCGAAAATCCGGCGGTTCTAGTGTTAAAGGTATGGTTACCTGGGTGGTGGTGGTGCTGCTGCTGCTGCTACTGCTGCTAAGACTGCTATTGCTCGTGCTGAATCGAGATGTAGGTAGACTTCATAAAGACAAGGATAAACGCACAATCATCTGCAGGATAGCATTTCTAAACAGCAACAAACCTCATCTACAGTATGTACTGTATATGCATGACGAGGAAAGACAACAGATATACCTTGGTATAAAAAATACATGCCTACTGAAAACAATTCAGACAGGCTTACTAGTATCCACGACAACAACAAAAAAGTCCATGTCACGAAGTGTGTTTAAGATTTTCTGTAATTTTAAAGGGACTGCAAATGTTGCTCTAAAAAATAATATACAGTACTTTTTTATTATAACATTTTTTGAAAACATGATATTAAGGATGAGGTTTTATGCCAGCAGACTTTAAACAAACCAAAAACAAATCACAGCTGCAGTGCGGAGCTGGGATAGAATTCAATTGTAATTACACGGTCTGTTGTCCAGCCCCTAGTGACTACTTCCTCAACACATTTCTGTTGGGTTTCTAGTCAGATTTCTCAGCGGCTCGTTTTACTGGGTTCAGTTATAAACTGCAGCACATAAAATGTATTGCTTTCAAATCTCAGGTCAGAGATAACATTTTACTTGGGGATTGGCTCTTTCTATATCTGAATGTATTTATCTGCTTTTCCCAGTTGTGTGCGAGGCTAAAATTCTGACATGTCACCAGTGAGAAAAAAGACTCAAGGGGAGGTGTAACCTTTTAAAATCTCATGCATTTCCAGAATATTAACAGTCCCTGGCTGGGAAGATAAAGAATCTTAAACAGAATTCCCTCAGAATATGTTTTCATTCTATACAGTGTGCCTCAGGCAGGATTGAAAATGTAGTTATAGTTTGGTAATAAAATAAAATGTTCAATTACTGTTAAATCTTTCAAAAAGTAGTTGAGTGCTTGTGTCAATCAGGTGTGTGTATTCACTTCCAGTACAGTTTGCAGAAGATGCCTTTCAGTGGATACGTATGTGCTTTTCATATCTGCATTATGAACCCCCACCTCATTTATTTAAATTATCTCCCACCAGTCTTTTAGACCTCTTTTTTTCAACATACTATAAACATTGCACAGTATTACTAAGCAAGTCTCATATAATTAATTAACTTCTCCCAAGAATAAACCTGAGGGGTTTCTTTAAAACTCTCAAGTTCATTAATGGATTCAAGAGACAATCAATAAGCATGGTTGCATTGCTCTTAACAGTCCTCTTTACTATACCTTCTCAGTGCCACGATCATTAAGTGCCTTTGGGTTTTTCCAATCATCTGTCAAGCAACTATTGTTAAATACCACTTAAGGTGATATTTTCAGATCAGTTCAGCTGCTAATGAAATGCAACAACCTTTCTTTTTAAAATGTTGATCACATCTCCTCTAAATAAGCAATGTTCACATTGATATCTGCTTTGCTGGATGTGTGTCTGTGGGGACAGGGTGACTTTTTTTGGTTGTTTTTTTAACTTGCTATGAAACTGGATTGTTCTCTATACATAGTTTCCCCTTTGTGAAGAAAGACAGTGAATAAATGTATGCATCATTGAGATATTATTTCTAGGAGTCCTTACAAGGACCTGCCTGTGTATCTTTTCAAGGAATGTACAGTATTTGTAATATAAACTGCTGCTGACTGACAAAACCCACCACACAATAACAAGGCTGCAGTGGCTTTTCAGGGGCTGATAGAAGATTGCCACAGCCAGATGGTCTTGGTAAAAATACTGATGTTGTAGCAGCTGGTAGCAGTCAGTTTGCCTCAATGTTCATAATGAGGAGAGGCCGAACAGTGGGTATAAATATTCATTGCTGCAAAAAAGGAGCAGAGCACAAATTGCACATGTATTTGTTGAGTCCATAATCATGAAAGGCCTATCATGTGACACTTCTTCCTGACAGAGATGCAAACAGTGTCAGTTGTGATTACAAGAACACTCTTTTGTCCAAAAAGCATTCTTCTGTTAATTTCAGAGAAACACAAATACATTTTGATTCCATTTAGTTCAAAACATCATGAGCCGCAGAAGGTTTTCTTTATTCGTGATGCATGTCTTCATTTTAAGCAAGTTTAAGGAAAGACGTTTTTGTCTGATATTATTCATTTGTTAAACAATAAAAAAATAAAGATTTTTATTCCAAAGCCCACATGGCTAATCTAATTAATGGGAGTAGTTGCAGTCGGTAATACATAATTTAAAAGGCAATAATAAAATACAGTATATTCAATTAATTATATGTTGTGGATTCTATTGCAGTGGGATTGATAGAGATGGCTCTATTGATTCTTCAAGTTTCTTAAAGCTACAGTGTCAAACCCCCAGGCCCCCTTCCTCAACCTCTTCTTCCCCGTCCCCTAATTCTTTTTTTTTCTCCTTCTGACATACTTGTTAAAATAGACAAGTTTTGTAGAACTCATAAGGATGCATTCCTTGAAAGCCTGTTTCTCGATGCTGTGTTTAAACAAAACTAACTCCCCAGACTGCGTCAAGTACGACAGACCTTAGAGCTGTGTTCTGATAACAGCACTACTTGTACCTTTTAAGATTAATCTCCAATCTTTTAAATCAGGTGCAGCCACTTAATCTTAAAGTGTGTTTCCCCAAAACCCTCTTGATAATCATTCTGAGTATCTCACAGGGGTAGTTTGGGAATACTAATCTGTACATCTGTACAGTGCTTGTGTGAGTGTTCTCCCAATGGCTCTGGAGTTTGAAAGCTCCATGTACATTCAAAGAACTAACCCTGACTAATTTTGAAATAAATTGGTGTGGGCCACTTAGCATGCTTATGCATCAAGATCAAATGGAGTGTATTATTGGGTGTTCTCTGTATGTTTTAATGAATTTTAGTGCTTGTTAAAACTTTTTTTTGTTTAGTAATTGTAACAACAGTCATTTCTATGTTACGTATTTGTGTTACAATTAATTACCAATACTTACATTTAACACCAGTGCTTTCTTTACTGTGTAATGTGATGACCAGTATATATATATATATATATATATATATATATATATATATATATATATATATATATATATATATATGTTGTATATATTCAGACCTGAATAGGAGCAACACATGCGTTTGTATTTTATATGTTTTACAAGTTTATTTTGTTTAATTTGTTAATCCACAATAAAGCAAGGCTTTATTTCTTTTGATCTGAATATTTTAATTGATTTTTTAAGATTGCAGCTTTCCATCCTTCTTAATGTGATGTCAATGAGATGTCAGCTTCTACTTCAAGGTCTTTGGGACTGATGTTGTATAACTGTACACTGAATACTAATTTTCCATTACCTCTATGTGACGGGGTGCTCACCCCTTGTGTATTATATAATATTTATTTGTATTATTATTTGTGTTTACGTACGGACGGACGAATGCAGTCTGCTATTATTATTTATTATTTGAGACCTGCAAAATAAAAGCCTGTGGGAATGTGGCTGGAGCCTTAATAAGGTAATTGTTTAAATGGGTAATTAAGGCTCCAGCCACAATATAAAAGACCCACTCCAGGCTGAGAGTGGCGAAGAGAGTTGTGAGGAGAATTAAAAAAAGATTACGAACGAATGCTACCGCAGCGAACAAGGTACTCGTTATTGTATGAATTACTTATAGTTTTGTGTTTGTTTCGTTTGAGCAGGCTATAGCCCCCCCCCCCCTTTCCCCCTGATGAAAAGAAAAACGGCTCAGTCTTTCTGTAACACTCTTCTAGGGAGGCAAGTGTTTATACAGTGTCTGTGTTGTGTTGCTGTGTGTGAGTCTGATAGCTGAGAGGTCTCAGTCAGAACTGTGGTGCGAGCAGGGGGGCGTGACCACTGGACTGCGTGTTCTGTGTGTGAGTGTGAATGTGTGTTAGTGTTCTGTGATTGTTTGTTTATGTTCTTGTGACAGGGCAGCTTGGTGGTGACATCCCCAGACCAGGAAGCTGATACACACACACACACACACACACACAGGTACTGCAGGTTGAAGCTCTACTGGGTGTATTTATTAATTAAATAAACAAAAAGGACTGACAAAAACACTGCTCACAGAGCAAAATAAAAGTATATACAAAAACAAATCACAAACAAAAATACTTCCACCAAAACAAGTATCAGTTGTTTTATTTTTCCTTATAATTTCTTTCTCCCAGCTCTCTCTCAGATCCGCTTCTCAGATAACCCACCTTGTTCAGCAAACGCTGCAGGTTTTTATACCTGTGTTCATCTCCAGATTAGCAAACACTTAATCAATCTGGAGATGACCACATTCTGCACGAATATTTTTAACTTTCGTGGTCGACAGCCAGTTTGTCAATAATCATCAGCTGCCGACCACACGTTTTCACGAAATGTCTGAGCCCATTTAAACTATACAATAAATCACCTGTTCCAAATAAACACATACAATGGATTCAGATACAGCCAATTATATTAAATACACCACAAAATACTACTTTTCTTACCCGCAGGGCTCTTCTGCCCTGCCACAGTTCTGTTAATGTTCTGTTGTTAGGCACATTGGACCTGCAGGGCGGTGCTAATAGCCTTCATCCTACCCCGCGAAAGGACGCTCACAAACTGTTCACGTGAAGCGCACCGTCGGGTCTGTGACTATTCACGTGAACAGCACCTGAGAGGGGAAAGAACTGTTTGGGGGGGCTCTGGTTGGCTGAGGGCCAATTACAATGAAAGACTGCATGGTTTTATGAGCAAATACGACATTGCAGTCCTTCCCCCATATTTGATTGTTCAAACAAGATAATATAAACAATATCAGATGAATAATAATACTAAGTAGGTATGTTTGCTTCGTTCTTCATGTTCATACTGTACAATAAGTATTAATCAGATCTGTTTCTATTTATTAGTGAATGTCTTATTTCACTAGGGGGTCTCTCCAGGCTAAAGTCTCTTTAAAGGGGATACCAACAACAATAAGTATGAGAACTACTTGGATAAAGTGAGGACATAAAGACAATGGCATTATCTCTGAGCCTTCACTTTAAAAGTAATGCTTACTGGCCTATGTGATACTATAATTGCTTTATTTATATAATTTTTTTTTTCATTAGGATCACTTGGTGATTCAAATTATTCTGTTGAGTGACTTTAAGCCTCTGAATAACTCCAATCTATTGAAACTATGCGTATATTTACACTAAAATGTCACATAATTTTGATTCTTGTAACATAACATCCTTTTAAAAAGGAAATGTCCAGGAGATCCACTCATGTACATGTTTATCACGGTGGAGCAATAATATTAAGATTAGGGGTTTTAAACTTGACATTATTGAGCAATCAATTAATCACACCTGTGGTATTCAAAAGACAATAATAAGTAATCACTTATATGGAAGTAAGGCTTGAAACAGATATTTCTTTAACCTGGTGTGTTACTAGATATCATGTTTTTAAATATATACTTAAAAACTGCACATTACAGACCTATATAGAAAATGGCAGTAAATTATGGATTCAATTTGTTAGCCACAACCATGTCTGCATTATGTATTTAGATGCAATATTACTCCAGCAAAACATTTTACATATTGTGTAAAGGAATAATAAAATATGAATACCTTTAAAAAGGGTACACAGGTGATATCTGCTTAAATGAGTAAAGCAAGTTATTTGTAATTTGTCACTTTTTTGGCATTTCATCAGAGCCATAGGTTACAAGCCTACAGAAAAGCATGCATGTGTATGGATTTGCTACAGTTCCTGCTGAGAAGCTGAAGAGGTAATAAAGCAGAAACCGCTAAACCCGTGCTAGTCAGCCACAAAACTGCCCTGACACTGATGCCCTCTTGCAATCCTCCTCATCAGCAGCTTGGAACTACAATGTTTCATAACCAGCGTTCTAGGATTAATTTAGTTCTTAACAGACTCAGAACACCCTAGGGAACAGCATGTGCTGATTCATGAAATAGTATAAAAAGTTACTAGTAGATGAATTTTGTTTAAATGTGCTCATCTACTGTAACTCCTGATCTAGCCTTTAAATATGAAATTGATTTGAAATTCTATTCAGATTGACTCAAAACAGCATTGCAAAGCCCTTCACTATACACCATAAAACTACGTCTCTGGTGGAAAAGAGAAAGAAAAGGAAGGTGGGGCCTTCCATTCCTCAGGGCTGATTGAGGGGAAGTGAGTGCACTGGAGCCTGTGCAACACTGATATGCTTCTGCACCCCACTTGACCAGTCAGTCTTGATGTAGCATAACAGTGTGTCTTTAGGGTTACACTATAGTAAGAACACATATTCTTTTTAGTAATAATAAAGGAGCAAACAACATAGATTAATAGCTTAACACTACATGGTTGCTGGCATTCATATTATGATTTTATAGAACAACAGCCCATGGCTTTTACACTTTTTTGCCAGCTACCAAAGTGTTGGGTGGGTGTGTACATGACAAGCAAGTCATTATAAATCTGCACATTAAAGAGATGCGTTTGATCCAGCTGTGTAGGAAAAATAGGAAAAAGAAAATGAAGCAAGATCAGTGAAACGGTTTGTACGCACCTGCAGAAATCAGCGAAAACAAGTTTACCAAAGTATTATTATCAATTTATATAATCCTTGAAAAAAAACAATATATTATTATTATTATTATTATTATTATTATTATTATTATTATTATTATTATTATTATTATTATTATTATTATTGAAACAGAATTTAGAGGCAGCAGTGTGGAGTAGTGGTTTGGGCTTTGGATTCTTGAGCAGAGGGTTGTTGGTTCAATCCCGGGTGGAGGGAACTGCTGCTGTACCCTTGAGCAAGGTACTTTACCTAGATTGCTCCAGTAAAAACCCAACTGTATAAATGGGTAATTGTATGTAAAAATAATGTGATATCTTGTAACAATTGTAAGTTGCCCTGGATAAGGGTGTCTACTAAGAAATAATAATAATAAAACCAAATAATTAGTAGGAAATATATATATATATATATATATATATATATATATATATATATATATATATATATATATATATATATTTACAGTATATACACACAGGTAATGACTGCTGCAGAGGACATTATTGCAATCATAAACAATACATCACTTTTTAGGTCTGGATCGCTTAGTGTATTTCCCTCAATCAAGGTTCTATTGCTGAAATAAAGCTGAAATGGAGCACAAGGTAACTTCTAGCAACTTTTCAAGTAGCTCATTTTCAAAACAAATTGTCTAAGTAGCTGAGATGAAGATTGTCAATTAACATGCTGTGGCTTTAACTATTCATGCAGGAATAGTTTCACGCAGTGTTAGGGTTTTTAAAGTTTGCTCTGGGTTTCACTGATAAGCATTTATTTAAACAGACTCAGGGTAATTCCAGTATCGTCAGTTTACTGCATGTGCTGCAGATGCTGCTGAAGGCTGGAGTGGTCCTAAAGCAGGTAGTTTAAATACAGACGTGTTCAGTTTGTTTTGATAGAAGACCTTAGCTGTAACATGATAAACATCCCTAGTCAGTCGAATGATGCATTGCTGTTCATTCCCTCCAGAGAATTCATCCAGTCTCTCTCGATGTTGAGTCAGTTAATTCTTCAGCTTCAACTTGTTGAAAATGTTAACGTGATAGCACTGTAATTGGATACTTGGTTATTTGACATCCTAATATATCAGACTCTATTTTAATTGTAAATTTGATTAGTCTGCAATATACTTTTAAAATGAGAAATAAACTCCATTCCAAAGGACCTGCGTATGTAATTTTGAAAATGTTTGCCCCATCAGATTTTTTTTCTTATGGGGAAAGATATCTCTTCTCCAGAATGATACATAGAGGCATCTTAGTCTGTCAGATCTGCTGTATTTCCGTTGATGACGAACTGGGAATAACAGGGAAATGCAGCTTTTATATAAAACATAACAGGTCAGGAATGCCAAATTACCCCATTACAATGGGGACCTTGTTTTCCATTTCAATATTTTAATAAAGTTGAAAATATTTTAAAAAGAAAACATATGTATACGTTTACATTGTTCCACTCAATGGATGTACGACAGTTGTCAGGAATCCTTGATATAATCTGACAATGCTGACACCAAGACAGTTCCAGGGTTACAATGAGATACTGCTGTGATCAGATGATTAGGAGCTCACAAACCCCATGATGTATTTCTCTTTGAAGGTCACAAACCCCATGATCTATTTCTCTTTGAAGGTCACAAACCCCATGATGTATTTCTCTTCCATATTGATTGAATTGAAGCAAGGTGGATTCTATTGTTTTTGACCCTACAGCAGTGTCACCGAGAAAGTGGAATGGCAAATGTTATTAAACAGAATCCCCTTAAGTCTCAATTCTTCTGAACCTGAGATAGAAAATGCATTCATGTAACGGCTCAGACCTAGAATGCTCTTGACAACTTAAATAATAAGTTGTATGCACTGATAAATCCCTGTTGAAATGTAGATAACATTGCATCATGTTTTGTTTGGCTTAGTTATTTCACAAATGGGCAATTAATGTGAATTTAAAAAGGTGTTTTTCAGATTTGTTTTTTCTGTGCTAAAGCAGATATCACCTGTGTAGTCTCCGGCTATCATCTCCCATAAAGTTACAAAGGTATGGACATTTAAAAAAAAAAATTCAATCAGGCAGCTAACAATCCTTCTTTTCTTCCCCAGGGCCCATTTCTGTCTGCTAGGACAGATAACTGTTAGTATAGGTTGTTTCCCAAAAAACAGTCCCTAATGATGTGGTGGCCCTCCAGTACTTTCCCCAATTTGGACCTAATAGATCCCCCACTCCCCCCAGCACTGGCCTGCACCACTGTGTAACCCCGCTACCAGCTCTAACGATTCAGCCCCACAAAGCAGTGAATAAGTGCAATCAATAATTGATCGCTACAGCCCACCTATCCCACAATCACAAGTCTTATAACCATGCGGTTAACTGCTGTAAAAATAGGAAATGCAGAGCTCCTGTGTGGCGTGTAAAAGACAAGTTCCCTGTCTCTTCGTTCTATCTACGGATTAGCCACATAACCCTTTCACAATCATATATACCGCAGAACTAAACACATATATTATCATATAGGTGAAAATGCCAGTTATTTGTTAGCCTTAAAATTAAAACAAAACCAAACAATGTCTACAACTAAATCTAAGACTGGAGTCATAGTCTCAGAGCCTAAGTATGTAAAACAAATGCCTTTTAACGTTTCAGCTCATATGTGTACACACACTGACCCATCTGCCACTAAGCAATTTCTGGAAGAAGTCCATGCTGTAGGCTTGGGGTGCATAATTCTGGTCCTCAAGGTGCAAAGCCCTCCTGGTCTTAGTTAACAATTTAAGGTGCTGTTAAAAGTGCTAGTTGTTTACTACTATTTGTTTGTTTTGTTCGGCTAATCAATACAAGTACACAAGACTACTTAAACACATTCCTTTCATGTGATACATGTTTGCTTGACTAACCCGTCACATAGTTTATCAAGTATTCATTTTAACCGTGATTAGTCTATTGAAAAGCAGAGCGCAAGCATGAAAGTTAGATTTGTAACCCCTGAATGTGTGCAAGTGTGTTGTTGTCCATTCACTCAACTCAGAAAAGGTCACTGGTTAGATCATTCATTGAAGCATTTATCACGGCAGTTTTAGGCATTCTATTCCCTGTTATTGAATAATCTATACTGGGTATAGAATGGAAATTATGTTTCATAGATCAATATGCCTTTCTGGAACCTTCTTGAATGTCAACTTTCTTTAAACTAATATACATACAATATTGCTGTTATTGGGACAATCATGTCCCTTCTCTTAATATAAAATTGTCTACACCCATGTATAATATTGGTCAGAATTATATTATAAGCATTCCCACATTGTTTATAGTTTGTAATAACGTTAAGAAGCCTGTGTAAGATTGTGTCAGCTTTTGCCACGGGACATAAAAAAATACCTTGCCAGGTATCAGTACATGTGCCGATATAGAAAAAGAAAGAAACACGTGAAGTGGCCAGAATCCACAACATTAACCCTTTGCGGTCCATTGTCGGACTGGGTCCAACATTGCAATTATTCCTCACAGGTCCTTTGTCGGACTGGGTCCGACATCATTATAGCAATGCAATAAACAGGTGTTTACTCGTTTTTTCTCCGGAAAAGCCGAGAAAACCATTCAATTGCCGAGTGGGAGCGACAGGAGCCGAGACAAGTCAAAAAAAAAAAAAAAAAAAAGGCGTATCTCATGATTAGTCATACATGGTATCAGGTATCAGATAACGGGGCGTTCATAGTAAACAAGCTGGCTGAGTGAGAGAGACTATCATGGACATTTGCAGAGCTTTTTTCAGATGTTACAGTAATAAAATAATGACTTGGATCGCATTATTGAGGAGTTTGGTGATAAAACGAGTGATCCAGAGATGATCGATCGGTATGTACGACTATTATTATTATTATTTATTTCTTACATAGGTGAACGCTATAGCAAACGAAAGGGTGGG
This sequence comes from Acipenser ruthenus, assembly GCF_902713425.1. NCBI lineage: Eukaryota > Metazoa > Chordata > Actinopteri > Acipenseriformes > Acipenseridae > Acipenser > Acipenser ruthenus. The sequence goes on along the minus strand of NC_081194.1, from coordinate 72,530,342 downwards.
GCGGGGCTGGAGATGCCTAGTGAGTGCTTTGTTGATATGCAGGGCCATTTAAACCCGTTTGACTGTGAAAAAAAATACTTTTAAACAGTGCGTATAAAATTAACTGCGCGTGTGAAAATTAATTAGACCTGGCGTGCCTGACGCGCAGTTAATAAATGGACTGCAAAGGGTTAAACACACCTGTAAGTAGGAATTTGCTATAAGCAGCTCTCTGACAAAACTCTAAGGGAAGACATGTAGCTCAAAGACTAATGTGCTGATGGTCCCTCCTTCTTCCCTCCCAGATTGTTTGGTTCTCTGTATCTAGACTTGAGATTGATAGTCACCACGGCCCTAATACAGCCAGGATCTGATTCAATGCATTTTTTTAACATAATTTGTTTTCTTCAAATAACAAGTAATAGCAAAATTACTTGTGTATTACTTGTACCCAGGAATGGCCATAATCATTACGAATATTCGTTTGTACTGGTTGCTTGGCACGGCCCTACTCCTGGCATACATATTCTTATGATTGGCAAGCAGTTCCCTAGAGAACAAGGAGTTGCAACTTAAAACAATAAGTAACTGGATGGACAAAAACGTGGATGACTAGCCAGCTTGGTACAGTCAATAGATTGTGCTAAAGTATGTCTAGCCCAAGTTTTATCACAATTGTATACTGTACAGAATCAACAAAAAAATTTCTATCAATTTGTTGTAATCATGGTAATTATTATTTCCAAGTAGTTATTTTATTTAGTAAGTACAAATATTACTAATAGTTACTAAAAAGCGCCATAATTAATGTTTTCCTTCCAAAACAGAAAGTTAATTTAAATAAAGATATTAATGGCCATGGCTTTTTTTATTTAACAGAAAGTGCCAACAGTCCATACAGTTTGACACACTCATGGACACCTTTATTTATTATTATCAACCCAGCTGATCCATCCATTGATTCTTTAATCAATAAGCTCAGAATGGAACAGCACAAGAGTAGCTGTTTTTAGAAAGAAAGGTTAACCTACAGCTGTGATACAGTTCAGTTTGTTAGACTTTGTGGTTGAAGTTTCAGTAATGATGAAGGGATCTGACAGAAAAGAAGATGAATAGCAACTACATGCAGGGTTTATTGTTTTTTTTTTCTTTTCCAGCAGTTGTCTAATATACTATGTGGCTCAGCATTTCAAAACATAGAACTAATTTTACCACCTACCTAGGTAACTCTTATTCTGCATTTTTCAAAGCTCTCATTTTTTTATGCAACAAACTGTCAGAATAAAACCATGGAAATGTTTAGAAAATTGTCTTTAATTATTTTCATCTTCTCAAGAGAGCATTTGTGGCCAGCAGCTACTGTATTATCAGTACATCTTTTTTTTTAAATAATGTAATCCCTACCTGTATATGTACTTATTAGAGAATCACTTAGCAGTGTTTAATAGGTGTTTATGAAATTGAGAATTATTGATTTTTTTTTATTTTTATTTAGTGTCCCACACGTCTCAGGAGAATCAAAGGTTCAGTGGGAGTCCACTGATCCCACGACTAATCCAGCTTCCTTTTTCACCCAGGAACTCTTACCAGCCTCTGGGGGACAAAGGCCAGCCCAGCAGGTGTCCGCCTTTGAGCTCACTGGGTATCTGGCCAGCAGGGTTCAATGTAGCATGATAAAGAAAAACAGTCCCTGATGGTTTTTGCCTCCCTAACCCATGGGAGCACCAGAGCCAATGCAACGCTCTTCAGACAGCCAGAATGTGGAAATTGAGAATTCTTAAACAAGGTTTGTCTACTGGACACAAAATTGCAAAAGTCATGTGCTGAACCTTATACTCATATGTTACTTTATCAGACATATTTAATAATATTCATGAAATGTGCCCTTGATATTACTTGTAGTAAATTACATATTTAATTAAACATTCATTAGCATTTGATGGTTTTAGATATCTCATTTAAATATTTTAACATTAGCAGTGACTTGAAATATTAAGCTTAACTCTTGCCAGACACAGCATATCTGGTACAGATAGAAGTGGAGCAACACACTTTGAAGACAGGGTCACAGATGAGGCTGGTTCAGGCTGTAGGCCTGACAGCTTGTTAACAGGAAACCTCTTGAGGGACCGAGGGACAAATTAATTTAATTATAAAAAGGTGTTTTGTGTTTATGTGCCGAGGACACAACCCTCCTGGAGACAGCAGGTCAATTAGATCATAATAAGTCACCTACCTACAGTGTTTGTATTTATATAAAAAAAATATGTAGCAACCAAAACAATCTATGTTTTTATCTTGCCTAAGGAATATGGCTTGTTTTCTTACAAATTCATTGGATATAAAAGGACTGCATTTTGTTGGCAAACTGCCATGCATACCAAGCCGAGTAATCAGCAGTTGATTCATAAATAAACTAGGAATTTGTGTTTTCCATTGTCCCTTATGTTTTCATCACAATGCTGGCAACATTAATAGAGCTGATAGTTTTAAAAAGTAAAAACGCTAAACAGAGTGACCACGTTTATGGATTCTGTCTATGTACTTGTTACTACCCCAGGGAATTATGGCAGCATGTGCAGTTTGTGCACAGTTTTCAAAAGAAGAAAGCAAAAACACTTGTTATTCACATAAAAAAGTGTGCACAAACTGAACTGATTATCAACTGATATTTTGACAAAAAACACATATGATCTTAAGGATGCTATTACATATATTACACATATTGTACAGTAAAGAAAGCAGACAAAATCTAGCACCCATATACTGCAGTAAACAATTACAAATGTATTACATTGTGGTAATCATTTAACAAATACGTTCGAAAATATTGAGAATATTTGAAGCACGTTGAATAATTGATACCTTTCATCTACTTGGTTTAAAGTGAAGATCTGAAAGCTCCAGTTCAGTATCTGCAATGCAGCAAGAATTTACTGCAGTAGTCTGGAAGATTTGTGTAGCTCTACATACACACATCTGTGCAGATGTCAAACAAGTAACAAGGGAACAAACTGATCTCTTACCCAGTGATCATTAATGTAATCCTTTTCGGCGCCAAAGCCTATGTCACTTCCTCTATAAAAGCCCATGTCATAATGCATCATTGTCCTTCTAGCTTTCAGTTAGTTGTGCTTCGTTTATGTAGCTGCCCTGATTCCTGTAGCATCTACTGCTGCAGTGGATAAGAAAACCTCTAAAGGGTTCCCCTTCTATGAGGGTTGTCTGGAGACCCAAAGGGCTATATGGAGGAATCACCTGCACACATGTATGCTGATGCTACAGATGTTTCACATCTCGCAGCTAATATAAAACATTGGTAAATCATTGCATGCTGATATGCTGATGCTGTTTTAAGAAGGATTTCATCCTCTCTTAACTTCAATAACCAGATCTAAACATATGAGGATGTTTTCCTTAACATCTTAAGGAGTAAGTTCTACTTGTTAACAGCCAAAACTGAAGTTCTTTCTGGCTACACCACTTGAGGGTGGATTGACACCTATCTGGAGAAGGATTGCACCAACTCCACATGCAACAGGTATGTTAATAACTATAAGGCAGGTCACCTAATATAAACATAAGCTGGGGAGAAGGCTGTCTCTGGTCAGGCAGACATCTACACCAACTAGTATATACTAGCCATACACCAGAGTGTAAGTATTTTACCTAGAGGCTACATTTTATACATTTGACACTAACGTTACGGCAGGAGGCGTTATCAGACATCCACATTCACAGCAGATGCACAAATCCAACTGCTGTAATTTGCCCCTCTCAAAGGGATTCCCCCTTGGCGCTGGTCTGAAGGATCCTCTGTTCCATATGAAGGAGGCGAGACAGGTGATTTATCCTGCTTAGTAGATGTGAGAAGCGCATTCCCCAGTGGAGGAATCTTAACAAGCAGTTGCCTTTCGGGCATAAGCGATTCTACTTCCCTTTGGAAAGGTAATCCCACTTCTAGCAGGGCCAGGGATGCTGCTCTTTCTATGGCCATAATAAGGAAATAGGTGTTACTTCCTGATATTCTTACCTCTACCCCACTTTCTAGTAAGCAGGCAAAATATACATTCACTCCCTATGCTCCTGGAACTTAAATTGACCGGCTACCCTACAGGGTAAATAGCTAACAACATTGAGAACAGTTTAACACCAGTGACGGACATATCCGCTGACTGACAACTGGTTACACTACAGAGGGTTTACAAAGGATTCAATCCATGCTCTCATCCTTTCAGAGGGGGTCCTTCCAGCAAAAAAACTCTTCTGAACTCTTCATTTGTTTGGGGAAAATTCAGGATGGCACCTCCACCATCATCACGGCAGTCCACTCAGGAGACTCACAGTTTCCAATACTCTAGAAGAGCCACTTCCATCTCCACATATATAAGGAGTGCAGGAATACCTCTGCCAACACCAGCTCTTTGTTTTTTTTTTTTTCTTGGGGATCTCTATAGCTGAAGTATTCACCAAGTATAGACGAAGTAGCATTCACAAAGCATAGACATACATCATTAGCCACCTTTTGAGGGCAAGTTCTCTCCCTCTCTCTCTCTCTAAAAAAAGGACTGTAAACCCTGGCGAACAGTAAGAAGACTTGTCACTTTTTTTCCAGGACAGAAGCTTATTGGTCTACAGGGAAATATCACCTCTTTCTACAGGATACTCTCAGAATTTCTGGGAACCCAACTCTATACACTTGCAGAAGGAGTGTTTCTTAGAGTGTATGAATGGAAAGAAGGTATCCTCGGGTATGATCCAAAATTGGTGCACATCTTGGAGTCTTTCTATCCACATTTATTATCATACCTCAGCCACCTGTTCTACCTACCCTCAATCAATGTTCACATTGCTGCAATCTCCCTAGGGTGGCTAGAGTGTTTGGTCAGAAAGGTAAGAAACATGTCTACTGTATTTCTCGTGACTGTGATCTCAATAGAGGGATCACAAGACCATGGCAAAACTGCCTCAGAACAGACAAATTTAAACTGGATCTCATCCTGCATCTGTTGCAGCCTTGGAAGGAAACCATCTTCAGAATCCATCAAAATCCACGGGGTAAAGCATGGTTAATATAGAGGCAGAGCTAAAATATGCCCAATACAGGACATCTGCCACGCTGCTACCTGGGCCTCCTCTGAGACCTTTATTAGCATTACAACTTGAATGTGTCTTGTTTTCAGCCTAATTTTACTCTTTGTATTCTGTGTCACCCTCTTCTCTTAAATGCTTTGGTATGGTTCACTCTGTGTGGAGTTCATCAGATGAGGTACGAAGATGTAGATTACCTGTAATATAGTTTCTTCATAGGATGATGAACTCCACACACCTACATCCTACCTTCCTTTCCCCTCTTTACTGTTCTTATTTTCGAAATCTGGACAATGATGGGTTATGACGTGGGTTTTTATGGAGGAAGTAACATGGGCTTTGGCACCGAAAAGGATTACATTAATGATCTCTGGGTAAGAGACCAGTTTGTTTCCTCCTGACCTAGCAACATAGAGTCCAGGAGTTCACTTCTGTGTGGAGTTCAGCATCCCACGAAGAAACCATATTACAGGTAATCTTTGTCTTCCTTTTAATTACAATTACAGTACAACAATATTCACATAGTCATAGACAAGAAATTATTCTGTTCTTTTCTCATACACTGATTGCAAATGTGGGATGTTTCCTACACTGAGTGAACAGTATACAAACTAGCACAACCCCCCCATGCTGCAAAACATCTGCATTTACACAGGGGCAACTCTATTAAAGCTGAAATGTGTAAAATATTATGTATGACCTTTCCTTTTTTTAATAAGAAAAATGTCACATAGGAGTGCAGCTATACCATAGTCATTGTGAAACACATTTACCTTGCCACAGAATAATGTGTTGCTGTTAAACCCCTACTTGCCCTATACTGTCAGGGGTCTGAAAGGGTAACTGATCTTTAAAGATGGATGGAAGCAGGCAAAGTAATGAGAAATAAGGTCACCTTCAATCCAGGGACTGCAGCCACGTTCATGTGATACAGGCTGCTTTGCAGACAAGTGAAATTTGATTTGGCTTTCTAAAATAAAGGAATTGTATTTTCTTGAATGTGCAATGCTGTGTAAATCTCCTTTTAGGTTGTGTTATTCTCACTTTACTGGACATTATGGTATGTTTGCGTTTAATTTCTGTTATTCCACTTTCAGCCTTTCCATCTTAGATGCTGATGTTATTCTATTTCAGAAGCAAGCAAGGTTAAGACTGTTTCTGATGGTAACACCGCGTACCATCAAAGTGTATGTTGTTGTCTCCATTTAAAACATTGTTTCCTCTTGGCAAGAACCTAACCAGTACCCTAGTAATGTTAGTGGAAGCACTATGCTGTTGGAGGTACATTTAGATGATACATTAATCTGGGGTCCTGAGGTACAGTTCCACATATTTAACAAGAGGTTTTCTTGAATTGTATAAGCTATTTTCTTGTAACATGTTTCAAATACTGCTTGAACAATATTACAGATACTACTTGAAAATCAGCATTTCCTTAACACTAGAACCGCTGAGACTTCAGACTACATACAGCCTCCGCACCCGGAAAATGTGCGGCTACATTTTAAAACGGCTTCGATATGAAAATGAAAAACGAAAATTAAACTTTTTTCTTATTTTTTTTCAAAAAGAGCACATATACATAAACATGAAAAACTAATAAAATAAACTTTACGTAATAAACTTCTGTGTAAACAGGTGTAGAAAGATGTATGCACATATTAAATTATAAAACATAAATAACTAGTTAAAAATAGCATAAAACAAAAATATAACTTAAAATATAAAATATAAAAATATAACATAACATGCAACTTGAAAGCGCTTTGAGTGAAACAGAGTTCAAAGGCTCTGTCTGTCTGTTCAGAGTTCTATTACAGCTTTCTAAGTACAATCTATGCAGAAAACACGCTTTTCAACTGTACCAGTGCATTTGCCAGAGACTTGCCTTTTCCCAACGGATGCAGACATCAAAAGTTCTGTTTTGATTGCATTTCGCATTCTGGCATTGTCTTTTATTCTGTGTGCACAGCACTGCCTGAAGGTTGAGGGGCATTTGCCAGCCGGTTTTCGTGTCTCTGTTTCTGCCGTACCTCCAGGGCTAGCTGCAAAATGAAGTCCCTCTGGGAGATTGTGTTCCTGGTGCACTCCTTGTACAAAACAAAAGCCATGTCCATAACATTATAAAAAACAGCCACAGGCCACCTGCGAGTACCACCTTTGACAGAATACAGCCGTGCCATTTGATCCATTATATCCACACCGTACTTCGTTGTGTTGTAAAATGCAACAGTCTCTGGCTTTCATTTAGCATCAGTCCCGATCGACACTGATTTGTGCAGAGAGCTTAGAATAAGCACATTTATCTTATTTTTTTACACCTGTAAGTAGCGTAGCTATATCACACTGTATTGTGATTCAATGTGTATATTTTGTGACAACTGCTAATAAAATAAATAATAATAATAATATTATATGATGTGTAGAATGACTTTCAGTACTCGACAGGAGTATATAATACATTCTTTCAAAGCCCAGACTAAATTGTCGGCTATACTGTATTGATTTCAATATGCTGCATAAACTGCGGGTCTGGCGGTTGAAGCAGCACGTGCTTATAACGTATTCATTTTTACGATTACCGTATGGGTATTTAATCCAAATACTTAGTAACACAAAAACGGACATGCATGAGATATTCACATACGCAGAGATATTTAAATTTGAATAGCAAAAGCTGTTCAAAAAGTGTCTATGGCAGTGCTAGTGTTAAATTCCTTAAAAAGTCAATACAAAGTACCCATTGATCCATTATTACTGTATATTCTGGATACAGGAGATTGTAGGAGTAATACAGCATCATAATGTGACATGAGTATATAAAGAATTACCAGAAGTACCATGATGAAACTCTTTACTGAAAAAAAAAAAAAATCTCTTTTAAAAGCAATAAGTGGCAATTACTGAAGCATGAAAACACCATCAGGCCAACAATGATTGGAGTGATATTAAAGGAATTGCCTAAAGCACTGGGTAAATTATGACAAACTCTGGACATGCAGTTCTATAGCAAAGCAGTAATAGAGGGTATTCTGAACATCTATGATGCCTTATAATTTAACACTAGAACTGGAACATTTTTCTCCACTGATTTGGCAGCTAGGCGCCTGTGTTTCTTTGACTTTTCCTAAGTTCATCTGAAAGCATCAGTAGACCGAGGGTTGCAGAAACTTATGGAGATATGTTACGTTATACCTAGCACTACCAGAGCTGTCATTTTGACCATCATAGTAAAAACAGTGGGTTTAGCTTTGTGCACGCGGGGTCAATCACATGATCGAGCTGCTGAACTTGAAAGCTTCACGTTTATTTTTATAGCTACAACAGGAGACTTTTTCAGATGTGATTTATTTATCAACAACTGTAAAAAAATACTTATTGTCTAGTCAAAATGAATAGACCAACACAACATAGGACTGCACAGCATGTCTTGCAGTACTTTCAGGAGTTATAAAAAGACAGTGATGAAACTTACTCTAATCACAATGAGGTAAGTGACAACAAAGTTGCAGATTTTGGGACAGAGACAAACACAAACACTAAGCTGTGGAAAGTGTGTGGCAAGTGCACTGCACATGTACAGAAGTGGCATGTCTGTGTTGACTGCACAAACTAGACTCCACAAGGTTTTTTTTTACATTCCACATTTTGAACAGTTATAAGTTTCCATCATTTGAACAGCTGAACAATCCACGTTTTGAACAGTTGTATGTTCCATCCTTTGAAGAGTAAGTTCCATCCTTTGAACTTTTGAACATGTTAATAAACCATTGTTTAATTTAGCCCTGGTGTGCATGGTTACATTGAAAAACTAAAATAAAAGTTATGGAATAATAGTGTAGCAAACTAGCTATTGCAAGACTGGAGATGGAAATTACTGTTGAATAGCCAACAGAGTCGTATGTTGTATGTTGTATGTGATCTGTGCGCTACCATTGCTGGTAGTGTCACGTGAGCTGTTCAGTGTGTTGATATGTAAATAAATCCTGTTCGCCTGCGGGGTGCATCAACTTCAACCTCCATCTCGATCGTCTGCCTGTCACTCAGCAGCGAATGCACGCACCCACACGGCACAAGCATTAATATCCTGTATCTTTCTAAAGGATTTAGGGGAGCTCCCTAATAAAAGCTGAGTTGGATACGTGACAGATTACTATTTGTACAGATCTCTCTTTTTTTATCCCTGCTGCCACCAGTAAGTAAGCTTGACATGTTGTCAATAGAATAAATACCATACGCAACTTCAGACCTGTTGACATCCACAATTTGTATGCTAATTAGAATTTTTCCGACCAGTATTTTTGCTTCTAATTAGTTAGTAAATAGGGAAATACCATGTACAGTCATCTCAATATTCTTCCTGCAATTCTGGCCAAATTACTGCTGCTTAGTAAATGAGGCTCGTTTTGTTTCAGCGAGGGAAAATATGTTTGCTGTGATTCACGAAGTAACTGGGCAGCAGTGTGGAGTAGTGGTTAGGGCTCTGGACTCTTGACCGGAGGGTTGTGGGTTCAATCCCCAGTGGGGGACACTGCTGTTGTACCCTTGAGCAAGGTACTTTACCTAGATTGCTCCAGTAAAAACCCAACTGTATAAATGGGTAATTGTATGTAAAAATAATGTGATATCTGTATAATGTGAAATAATGTATAATGTGATATCTTGTAACAATTGTAAGTCGCCCTGGATAAGGGCGTCTGCTAAGAAATAAATAATAATAATAATAATAATAATAATAACTGCCTCAGGAGAACTAATTTTACAGAATTGGCTACCTTCTACTGTTCATACCAATAAATGAAGCCTCCCATCTGTAGCACTGCTGTCTTCCACAGATTTTAGACTGACGCATGCGTTATGTGCGTGTGTGTGCACACCACGGGCGGTAGGTCTACATTGGCAATAATGTACTGTATTTCAGAGAAAACTCATCAGGGAGCCGCAGATAATTGAAGTTACGGATGAATGGGTTGTGGATAAGGTTCTACCGTGTGTGTGTGTGTGTGTATATATGTGGTCCAGTGGTTAAAGTCCAGGGCTTGTAACCAGAAGGTCACCAGTTCAAATCTCACCTCTGCCACTGACTGACTGTGTGACCCTGAGCAAGTCACTTAACCTTGTGTTCCGCATATGCTGCGGATGAGACGTTAAATTAATGTCCTATTGTAAGTGACTGCATATAATGCACAGTTCACAGCCTACCTCTGTAAAGGGCTTTGTGACGGTGGTCTACTATGAATGGCGGTATCGGTATCAATCTAGAGCAGAGGTGGGCGGCTACCAATCCCGGAGAACAGAGACCAGCCCTGCCTCTTATCCACTCTGAATGTGTTCAGTGTCTGGCCAGTAGGGTTCGCTGTTGCGTGATGAGAAGAAGCAATCACTGCTGGTTTCCCATCCCTCACCCCGGGAGCATCAGAGCCAATGTGACACCCCCTTCAGAGTCCCCAGCAAAGACATTCCATTTTAACAATTGCAAGTTGCCCTGGATAAGGGTGTCTGCTAAGAAATAAATAATAATAATAATAATAATAATAATTTTTGATGACTGTAGCAATTTTGTATGTATATTTGATGCAGTGATCTTGATTGATACCGTTGCCTGTGGATACGTTTCATCAAATTTAATTTGTTTCTGTGACTGTCTAGGCTTTCCTTTTTTCTGCGTTGCATGCAGTGAATGGCTGGTTTCACAGACCACGTTAGCATTTACACTTTATCTTGGACTACCTACTAGTACCTTAAGTAAGGTACAGTGGTCCATGGTCAATGCTAATCAGGGTCTGCAAAACCAGATAATGTACCTTTTGGGTTTTTATGTACTGTATATGAGAGGTAACAGGAACAACAGTACACTTAGTTGAGGCACTGTAGTGAAATGCAGAAGATACCTTAATGCTTCAGTGTCCTGGAAGAATGCAGTTGCTATGGAAACAGTGGAATGGCCCCCATGCTTTCTTGTTTTACCATTTCTGCATATATTATGTAAGACATTATTTGTTAAAGTGAAATTCATTTGCGTAGAAGGCATTTATAAATAGCTAATATTTTGGTTTTGCTTTGCTTAGGCTTGCTAGAGCTTACCTACTGTACTTACTGCAGATTCCCCAGTCCTGATTCTGCTGTCCAGAGTGCTCATTGCTGTCCGGAGTGCTGATTCTGCTGTCCAGAGTGCTCATTGCTGTCTGGAGAGCTCATTCTGCTGTCCAGAGTGCTCATTGCTGTCTGGAGTGCTCATTCTGCTGTCTGGAGTACACATCGCTGTCCGGAATGCTCATTGCTGTCCGGAGTGCTGATTCTGCTGTCCAAGTGCCCAATGCTGTCCGGGGTACTGATTCTGCAGTCTGGAGTGCTGATTTTGCTGTCCGGAGTAATCATTGCTGTCCGGAGTGTTGATTCTGCTATCCGGAGTACTCAATACTGTCCAGGGTACTGATTCTGCAGTGTGGAGTGCTGATTCTGCTGTCTGGAGTGCTCATTGCTGTCCAGAGTGCTGATTCTGCTGTCCGGAGTGCCCATTGTTGTTCAGAGTGCTAATTCTGCTGTCCGGAGTGCCCATTGTTGTCCAGAGTGCTGATTCTGCTGTCTGGAGTGCTCATTGCTTTCCGGAGTGCTGATTCTGCTGTCCGGGGTGCTCATTCTGCTGTCCGGAGTGCTCATTGCTGTCCAGGGTGCTGATTCTGCTGTCCAGGGTGCTGATTATGCTGTCCGGAGTGCTGATTCTGCTCTCCGGCTCCACATACTTTGCTGTCTGGTGTTATGATCCTGTTGTTGCGCTCAGCTCCTGCTTAACCAGTTCTGCTGTGCTGGCATGCTACCACAACTGTGGATCCCTAACCTGCCTCAACCCTAGCACCCAAAGCACTCCAACAATCTGGACAGACGCTGTCCTTGTAGGCCTGAGATCCTGCTGGCACAAACTTGCAAATATGCATGTAAATAAAGCAGCACTGTTGGAATTATCCAGTGTTTTGAATTCTCTTTTCACCTCTAACACTCTCTCAATGATATATTAAACACCCATTTTCTTTTGTAATGACTCAGTCAAGGTAAAATAGATTGGTACTCTGAAAGGTAATTCATAAATTAAACTATTTTGGCAAAAGGAGAACCAAACTTATAATTATTTGGATCCTTGCAATTATTGGAGTAAAGTATAATGGGGGGGGGGGGGGGGGGGGATGTGACGGTGGCATGGCAAGTTCCATCAGTAAATGGTAAACAATTAATAGTGCACACTATATTTGGTTTACTTATACATCTCACAGAGTATCAACAGACTTGGCAAACACCCTAAATCAAAAATCTCACTCTATGAGATTATCCAACCTTGGCATGTAACACTGTTAAGCACAAGGGGATATTTTCAGGTCAAGAACGTAAGCACTCAGGTATGGAAGTGAACCTGCCCTGAGAGAGGTGTGCACTGGTTACCCACACAAGAGGAACATGTAGAAGACACAATTAAAGGAGAACTTATGTTGTTGCTTGGATTTAATCATCTATGTTTTAACCAAACTGCCAAAAAAATAGACCTAAAATATCCCTAACCAGAAAACATTGAGAGCAGGCTTTTGTCAACCTGCAAACTGTAGTGGTCAGAGAAAGATGCTTTTTACAGGAGGCAGAAAACGCATTTTTGCTCCAAGATGTGATAAAAGTTTAATGAAGATGTACACTGCCTAGTAATGCGATTGTATATGAATCTGCAAGGAAAGGACTGGTATTTATCACCCTGTCAAAAAAAATAAATTTACCTCATAATCTATTATATAACTTGTATTGTATTAACAGGCCCACGAGACCCTTCCTCTGTATGCTTGTGTTTTATGCTTTTTGGTATAAATAATTCAGAAGGCTTATCTTCAGGGTAACCTTTGACTGAAGTTCTGAAATGCACTACAGTGTTGCAATGTTATCTAAACACCCAGAAGCCTATCAAAGCTGCATTCAAAAATCTGAATTATTTTGCATTATTATTTAAATGGGGTATGCCTTGGTAAACAATTGTCCAAAAAATAAAAATCATAGAACTAAATAAAAAAAAATAATAGCTCTGTAAAGGTAAAAGACGACTCTGGTTAAAGTGCTAGACCAGGGACTCACACATATTTGCACAGTCAATTTCATTACTGGTGTCCTTTTACTTTTTTACTACCACATTGTTTCAACCTCTGGGCCATATCATTATACAGATCATTTGGCACAACTATATTTAAAAAAAAAAAAAGTACAATACAATCTATAAATAAGTATTACCTGTCCCCATACAATCTCCAAAACATTAGTCGCTCAGCCCTGTCTTATTTAGTTAAAAGGTAAATAAAAGAAAATCATACTGAAGTTTATCTTTTTAAATAATTGTACTTTTTGATTTGTCTGTATACTTCTGATTCTGACCCAGTGCATTCAAGTCTCGCTGTGTTCAGGTTCGGGTCAGCACCAACAAACGCACAGACCCAAACTGCTGCATTTAATAATTTCCAATTATTGTGAGACTTGGCTGGCAAACGACACGTCTACAGAATCTAATGCACCAGACATTGTGACACTGTGAACAAGAGGAGTCAGTTTGGCTCATCAGTGCTTGTCCAGTTCCTAGTAGCTGAACGATCTCATTGGGGGAGTTTCCATGTGTGGTTATTTATATGTGAAATGGCGATGCGCGTGCACGTTTGGGAGAACAGCTTGACAGAATTAGGTTTATGGACAAAAATAACAGCCACAGAAAGGGATAGGGTAAATCTCTTTTACCCGTGAGCATGACATAAAACACGGGAAATCCACACCCATTTTCACACTGGTTTTCCAAGTATTGGTCAAGTCCACCTTAGTGCTTCTTTGTTCCAGACTAAATAAATCCAGTTCCTTCAACCTGTCTGCGTAATTCATTCCTATAAGAACATTATGTAAATATTAATATCTTATGTTCTTAATTGTTGTGTCATAAGAAGCATGGAAAGGGTAAACATGTATTTTTTTGTACTGGTCCAGAGAGTAAAACGTTTTATTAAAACAACTCATTAAAGGGTTGTGCAACACTGCTATTGATTAAAACTGCATCCTATACTGCAGGCACAGCAACACTCAAAGGAAGAATAACATTTTCAATTAGCAAGATATAATACAAGAGAAGCTAGGTACTTTGTCAAGGTAGGATCTTGCTCACTCAATGAAATGAGTTCAATGCCTTTGTTCTCAAGGTAACAAAGGCTGTTTTTGATAAAAACCACTTTTGCCTCCTACACAGTTTCTAATGGTGTTGAGGTATGATTCATAGCACTTTTTAAAACTGTCACTTTCATTATACATTAGAATCCTAATGTCTCAGATGCTGCTCAGTCTGCTTTTTGAACATCTGTACTGTCATCGGCAAGTAAAAATAACCTTTTCATTTTTTCCTATATCCATAAGCTCCACCGCTGGTGGATGGTATCACCGAGAATGGAATTAATTTTCTGGTAAGAAGGCTATATTTACTGTCAGTACAATAATTTCTTCTGGAATAATAGGATATCCTCCCACCTATCACCCTTCATGCAATGGTGGGGTTATTATGTTGAATTTCAGAGTACTGGAGCAATCTATCAAGGGTCTTATATGCAGTACAGAATTCTAATATTCCTCAAGAACTTATTATACTAAAGGTAAATATGCCATATAGAATCAGATAATGCCTCAAATGGCATTCACTGGTTGGAGATGGCCCATAACCAAGCAATGCAGGGGAGCCAAGCAAAAGACACATTTCTTAGTTGAATGCACATGTAAAAAGCACAGTACAGTATATCAAACTGCCCTCTGGATAGTGACAAGACCTCATGGGGCAGCCCATGTACAGGGGTGCATGTCAGCTGAACAGATGCAAATACAATGATGCCCTGAAGGGAGGCACAGTTTTTCTCAGAATTATGTTTTTAAGTAAATATTAATGAGGATCCTTTAAAACTCTTGCATGCAGTGCTTGTGGATCAAAGGAAATGTACCAGTTGGATTCCTATAATAGTCTTGTGAAGCTGTTATTATAAGCTAGTCTTCCACTTTTTTTCTCTCCTTGGAAGACACTTCCGTCAGGTTTTTCTCACATGATTCATCTTGTACATTTTAAATAGATTTGTTTTGATTAGCCATTCATTTGCCAAAGAAGATCAGTTGATAGAGCAATGCATAAACAGTGGACAAGCCTACTGTTAATTTATAGGTTTTGCCTGACAATTCCAATATCAGAATACATTCTTCCACACGTTTCCACATTGACCAACAATACAAGCAAAAAAAAAGAACATTTTAGTTTAGTTCCAATTGTCTTTTGTTTTTTCTGATCCTTGGTTCCCCTGCTCAGTATTTTTTCCTATCTGCTCAACAGTTTTTTAATCTGTCCTTCCTCAACAGTTCTCTCTATTTTTAGCAAGCCTTTATAAAAGCTAATTGAGAATTTCAATATGTGTGTGTCTGTCAGTAGAACTTGTTACCAGGCAGCTGTTACCGTATCCCTCCAGGGCTTCAAAAGTAACATTCATTTTCTCTTCTAGTTTTTAGCTCAGTACCTTTACAACAAGTAAACAGTAGGGCTTTAGAACATTGTGATAGAAAATATTATTAATGAGAACATACTGAACAGCTAACTATTACATATCTTGCTACAAGCTGTTGAGGAATTATGTGCCAAGCTAAAGTGCTGAATTTTATTATAAATACAGTGCCTTAGTAATCGTGCTTTGCCATGATTTTACAATGGTTTACTGTACCTACAGTACAGTATATATGTTTTCCCATGTTTGTCTTTATTACAGAATCAAATATGTTAACCAACCTCACAATTTTTGGTCAGCTACTGTATTACATACAGCTGTATCTGTTGATTCAAATCACAATAAGATTTCAGTAATTACATAAGTTGAAATACAGAACTTTTTATGAGCGTTAACTTTCCTGTGTTTCACTGGTCAAGTCATGAATGCTCCTATTGCTGTTACTTGATGTAAGCAAGCACTGATTATACTTCCAGTTTGTCTCCTTATTTATTCCTATTAAAAATGAAAACTTGGTCTTTATCCATAAAAATAAATGCCTTTCTGTCACAGGCCAAAATACGTTTGAAACTAGATTTGTTTCCACATAACTAAAACACCGTACTGAATATCAGTTTTTCAGATCCAAATACTGTAGTGTTAAAGTTTCACACAAATACATTTGGACACGTGCCCCTTGGACCCCTGTCCAACAAATCTCATCCGTCTCTGTGCTTCTGACCTTGCTCCTTCCATTATGCACACTCTCAACCTGTCCCTGGATTCAGGCTGGATCCTGCTGCCCTCATGATTGCCCGAGTAAAGCCAGTGCTCAAAAAACCCTCCCTTGACCCAGCTGTCTTACCTAATTTCCGTCCCATATCCAATCTTCCTTTTCTCTCCAAAACTCTTGAAAGGGCTGTAGCCGGCCAGCTGATGAAACATCTCACAGATAACAATCTATTTGAATCTCTGCAGTCTGGCTTCCGGCCACATCACAGTACTGAAACTGCTCTGCTCGGGATTGTAAATGATCTTCTGCTTAATGCTGATGCTGCTGCTCCCTCTGTCCTTGTCCTCCTCGACCTATCTGCTGCTTTTGATACCATAGATAATAGCATTCTTCGTGACTGCCTTGAAAAGTATGCTGGAACCTGTCTCTCCTGGCTGTCCTCTTACCTATTGGACGCATGCATTCTGTCTTCTATGATGGAAGCAGTGGTGACGCAAACCCGATCACCTGCGGTGTCCCTCAAGGGTCTGTTCTTGGGCCTCTTCTCTTCAACATCTATATGCTTCCCTTGGGTCAGCTCATCCGCCAACATAGTCTCATGTTTCACTGCTATGCAGATGACACCCAGCTCTACCTAAAACTAGACCCTGGATGTCCCTCTGCCATGGTCCGGCTCTCAGCTTGCATCCAAGACATAGAGGCTTGGATGTCTGCCAATTTTCTTCAGCTCAACACCAACAAATCTGAACTTATTCTAGTAGGATCGAAAACTCAACTCAACTCAAGAATCTCAACCTCGGAAATTGTCTGCTGCTACCTTCCCCCACTGTATGAAGCCTTGGTGTACTTCTGGATAGTAACCTCTCCTTTGGTGCCCAAATCTCCTCTATAGACAAATCCTCCTTCTACCACCTCCGAAACACCTCAAAGGCCCTACCTTTGCCTCCCAGATGCAGAGATTGTCATGCAATCATCTCCTCTCGACTCGACTATTGCAACTCTCTCTATGGTGGTGTTCCGTCATGCGCCATAAACCGATTGCAGCTGGTTCAAAATGCCGCTGCTAGGATCCTTACCAGATGTAAAAAAACATGATCACATTACCCTCTGTCTTGCCCAGCTGCACTGGCTACCTGTAAAGTTCAGGATTCCTTTCAAAATTCTCCTGCTTGCCTACAAGGCCCATCATCACACAGGTCCAGAGTATTTCTCCAACCTGCTGACCCACTATGTCCCTGCATGCATGCTGAGGTCCTCTGACTCTGGCTTGCTTGTTATACCCAAGCAAAAGTGCACCACACTCAGAGAGAGCTCTTTTAGCTTCATGGCCCCGACTCTCTGGAACTCTCTCCCAGCTTTAGTGCACGTAGCTCACACAGTTGCTCGCTTCAAATCAACTCTCAAGACCCACTTGATCTTTTTTGCTTTCAATGCTCTTAAGAACATAAGAAAGTTTACAAATGAGAGGAGGCCATTCGGCCCATCTTGCTTGTTTGTTTGTTAGTAGCTTATTGATCCCAGAATCTCATCAAGCATCTTCTTGAAGGATCCTAGGGTGTCAGCTTCAACAGCATTACTGGGGAGTTGGTTCCAGACTCTCACAATTCTATGTGTAAAAAAGTGCCTCCTATTTTGTGTTCTGAATGCCTGATGACTGTTCTTTGAGCCTGATATCTGTTATTAAGTGCTGTCCAAATTGCTATTTCAGGTTCTTCACTCCATAGGAGGCTGTGTGGTCCAGTGGTTAAAGAAAAGGGTTTGTAACCAGGAGGTCCCTGGTTCAAATCCCACCTCAGTCACTGACTCATTGTGTGACCCAGAGCAAGTCACTTAACCTCCTTGTGCTCTGTCTTTCGAGTGAGATGTAGCTGTAAGTGACTCTGGAGCTGATGCATAGTTCACACGCCCAAGTTTCTGTAAGTCGCCTTGAATAAAGGTGTCTGCTAAATAAACAAATAATAATAATCTTATTCGTATGACACATGCATCCATGATGTTTAGAATTCACATGCTAGCCTTGTATTTAATGTATTTGCATTTTTTTTTACTGTTTGTATTTAATGTACTATGCCCTGTATTTCACTGTACTTAATGTATTATGCATTGTTCCTCACTATTTTGTAAAGCGCTTTGTGATGGTGGTCCACTATGATCAATAAATATTGATTGATTGATGTAATAAGGAACAAGAAAACCTCCAAAACCATATGATGAACTATATTAAACCATTTTACTGTATGTGGCGATCATCTCGTAATAGAGAGTCCACTGAATTAGAAGAAACAATCCTGTAAATGAGCCTCCAAGCAGGTAAGAGAATGCTGTAAAAGCATAAGCATATTAGAATAGATGGACAGCAACTTAATGGCTGTACTCACTTGTTTGTTGTCTCATTCTGTGATTCTCTTGTAACGTTGTCCTTATACATAACTAGGCTATCTAATCAAAACTTGCTGAAAATAATGTACATGGCTCTCCAGCCATTAACTCTGATTCCTGTTTGCTTTGCTTCTTTTTGTTAAGGAAAATTCCAACTCTTAAGCTGTGTGTTATCAGTGTAACTAAGATTGAAGTTGGCATTCACAGTCTCTTTACTTCACATCGTGACCGAGTGGCAAACGGCTTGAAGGCAGGAGTCTTGTGTAAATCGATTATGGATCACTATGGCTTTTATTTTGCGAGACTTAACTACACATTAATTGATCGATGAATTGCCCTGGTGCCCTATATGGAGCCTCACAACTTACGAAATAATGTTTTCTACTATGAAACGGTGGTTCATAAGTATGACTTTAATAAACAAAAACAAAAACAAAAACATGATAGTGGAAGGACACTGTAGCCTTAAAATACAACTGAAAATAGAGATCTGTCGTGTTTCACTTTTATATTCCAGATATGGTAGCTGCTAAGAATTTCTCTCTTTACCCACAAAGTATAACGCTTTTTAATTTAAATTAAAGCCAAATCCTTTTTTTTTTCAAATTTATATGTAGCGTTTTCATATATTTCATGGATCAAAGTGGCTATATTTATCAGCAACATCAACCTTCCTATGTTGAATTTCACAAACTTGGGCTTTATGAAATTTTTGTTGAGTGGGTTTAATGCATCACTGGAAACAGAGTGATGAGTATCACTACCAATTGAAAGGTGCTTGAAAAAGATGGAATGGTAGTTGAATCATAAGTCATTTTAGTTTTGAAAGTAAAAATATATATTTGTACTACTGTATGCAAATATAATCTATGTGAGTACAGCCCTTTATGCTGACATTAATGCAACCGGACGCTGTGTGTGTTGCAACCGTGGATGAGAATGGGAGCTGAAGCTGCAGAGCCAGCACGAACCAGATTAACTTTCCCCTGCACATCACCAGCACTCAACCCTGCACTTGGGGCATGAGTGGATTACAAAGAATTGGAAACTGTATTTATTTGTGTTTGAACTGTTTATTTGTGGACTGCAACCATGCATATGTGCAGCCTTCATATCATTGCTGGTAGAGAAGTCATAATATAATTAAAGCGCTTTATTTTGGAACAGTATTTCACTGTTCAGACATTCACTTCTTCCAACAACCACTCACATCCTGACAGAGACCTAGTAAATTCTAAAACACTAGTTTACTATTCTGTTATAAACATTGCTTTAGCACTTTTGTGGAGAGTTTAATTAATCTCTGGTTCATGTGCTCAGGAGATGGTTGTGAGATTCATTAAACTGATTAATTGTTGTGTTGGGCAAGTTTTATTAAATTGCAGCATGTTGGTACAAGTGCCACCTGTCTCAACCAGCCTGAACAAGTACAGAGTTTCTGTTGGTCATGTTCTCTCCCTTTTGAAATTATTATTATTGCTCCAGTCTTGAGAATGTCCTATCTGTTTTACATTCTTTTATTTAGTTTAAAAGCAATGAAAAACGTGTCTCTCTTTATTATTTGGTGCAAAATATTTTCCTTCCAAAGACACCCACACATCCTTTTCTCTCTAAAGTTGCAACTCAGTGAAAATTGAATTAAATTGAATTGTGTCAAATACAGCACTGTAATCAGACAAAGCCGTATTGGTTTTGCTATTGATCAAATAATAAAATAAATTGAAGGCGCTCACCAAAAAAAAACAAAAAAAAAAAACACATTATTGATGTTTCATTCAGGCTGTGAAGCATTTCTCCTCCAGAGTGAAACAGGAAAAGGACATTTTTCTTTTTGAAATGTGAAATCTTCACTAGTGTATGAAGAAAACTGAAAAATGTGTATGACTTGACAGCAGTGTTTAGCTCTGTTTCTTGATAAACTAGGATTGAACATTTTCCAGAAGGATGAAATATGCTGAACAGGACTGCTGACTTGGTACATAGGCAGGGCTCAAAATTCACGGTGCTCTTATCAATTGCGGCAATGCCCCTCAAAATGTTTGTCTATTCATGGCCATTATGGCCGCAGTGCCCGTCAGCTTCCGCAACTAGACGCCTGTATATTATTAATAGTAATATTATTAGGAAAGGTTAGGGAATAAAGTGATTAAAGTGATTTGTGTGTGTAAGTCACAACCATTCCATACACAACACGTGTCAATATTTATGAATGCGCTAGGACGTCGGTCTGTAAAAAAAAATAATAATAAAATAAGACGGCATATCACATGTTTTAAACTGAAGCGCGAGAGGGAGGATAACAATCTGATCAAATACAAATACTTGGAAGTACAAAGGTGCTGTACAAACACAGTCAGAATACGGTAACCCCAGGTTCATGCAGCAGCTGCGATGATGACCAAACGTGTGTGAGTACTGTTTTGTAAAAATGTTGCTTAAAATGCAACGCTGCATTCAATGACTTTAGAACACTAGCAACAAAAAACATAAATGAAAATACACTTAAGGTCTGTGTGTTGTAAATGCCCCGAAACCTTAAAATAAAGAAAATAAAAACACAGCTTAATAATTTAAAAACAAAGAAGTGAAAAGGTTACCCTATCAAGCCGAAAATAATAAACAAATGTTGTCTTTCACCAGTCAAATTATAGTGTGTCTAAATAAAGTTTTCAGTTAATACGAACAGATTTTTATCGTTTGTTGCATTTTCTTTAACAGCTATCCCATGTGTATTTGAGTCCGAGGATGATTTAATTGAGCAGCAACTTACCTAGTTACACGCCAAGCTGATAATATCTCTTGATTTCAGCCAAAGAAGCAGGCATTAAGGCGTTACCATAATGGGTTTTATACTAAAGCAGGGTCAGCTGCTGCAGGGAAAACTGAGTTTATTTCTCACTGACCATTTTAAGAACAGTGACAGCAGAATGCAAATAAACACATGGTACTGTAATTAGAAAGTGTACTCCTGAGAATGAATAAACAAATACATTTAATTGTACTGCAGCATGCTTGATTGTAGTAGAAAAACTGCCATTCACTAAACGTAGCTTTCAGATTGTGGTAATGAATAAGAATGGTTATTTAAAATATATGATATTGTGTTTACTGTGGCGTATTTAATATCGTAAATAACAGAACAAACTCACTGAAACGTAAACTTGTTTTTTCTGAAACAATAAATGGTTACATGTACAGTAAAAAACACAAGAGCTGGCTGTGTTACATGCTCTCAGATCAGGACTATTTCCCATATTACAACTGTACACAATTAGAGGTCACCAATTCCATACAAAATATCAAAAATATAACATGCTGCGTTTATTGAAGTTTCAGCTGTATAGATTACCTATTCACAGAATGAGACAACAAACAAGTGAGTACAGCCATTAAGTTACTGTTTTAGAATCACTTTAGTGTCGTAACAAGTTGTTGTATTTTAAGCAGTTGAATATGGTAGCAACCAACTTGCTCCTAAAGTGGCACCCAGCAATTAGATTTGGCGACCAATTTTTTTTTTTTTTTTGGCCTGAATAAATAAAGTTATTATTGTTAAACTGTGTTTTTCTTTCTGTGACCAATAATTAGCTTTACATATGAATCCTAAGCAAAATTATACAACATCCTACACTTTGGCATTGACTTAAGTTTAGTGGCCTTGGTGCCCTCTACAAATGTATTGAACTGAAGGCCATTTTGGCCTTGCTCGTTTTGTTGCCAATTTAGAGCCTTGGATAGCAGACCTGGGATAAATATTGATTTATATTTAAATATTTCAAATTTATTTGATAGGATTCTAAATAAGTAAATATTTCAAATAATGTTGTTGTGAATATTTATAAATATTGAAATATTTAGATGTCGGTTTCAAATATATTTATAATTGTGTTACAATAATGTGAAAATCAAGACATTAAGTTTTAAATGAAGATCTATTTAGTTTTATATTAAATATTTTCAAATAAATATTTAATTGTGGACAAAATTTTGAAATATTTGATATTTATAAATTAAATCTCAAATATAAATGCATTTGTCTCTGGTCTGCTGCATAGGCATATGGCTTTTTGAACAAGTGTTATGTAAATTGTTGAAAAAAGGGAAAAAATATGCACTGCAAGTATTATATAACTACTCCAAACCTGATATGAATAATAAGATGTATTAGATTTTGAGAAAAAAAGTAGTTCCCATTAATTTATGATTAAGCATGGCAGCACAGGCTGATAGTATTAAACAGCACAGTGCTACTTTAAAAGCATTCACACCTGCATTTGTTTTAAATCTAGATTTTTTTACTTTTGTAATTTTTTTTATTTCCAGTGTAACCTATTTTGTAGCCTGTAGATTAAATAATTTTGTGGTTAGGGGTTAAATGTAATGAACACCTGGTGGATTGTCAACAACAGGTTGATTTTCATTTCTAGCAGTAAAATGTAACAAATTTAACACAGTACGAAAAAGCACCACTTGTAGTAGTACAGTACAGTAAGAAACCAGGGCATTACAATACATTGAGGTTTTGTTTCATGTGGATTACACAGACAGCTGTAACGTTCAACTGAATTCCAAGAGCTACTAATGCATAGTTACCCTTATGTCATGTATTATATGTGAATGCATTAATCAGATACACTTGGATTATGATGAGTCACTGAAGAGATGCAGCGGTCATTTAAACCACTGGTAATAACAATGCAAGGCAAATCGTTTCCATAACTCCACTGATGGATTCATTTACTGTGCTTGGAAGCAGAAAATCAGCTTGATTATCCTGGTAAAGGCTTCTAAATTGTTAAATAAAGGGCACCACTGTTGTCTTTTTTTTTTTTTTTTTTTAATCGGGTGCCAGGTGCTTCCACAAATAATCAAAATGTATAACACAGATACACAGTGTTGTATAACCTAATTATATTTATGCTGAGATGGAGAAAAAAGGTGGTCTAATAGTTGTGTATGTATTTAAAACTATTAACTGTAACAGGAGGCTGTGTGGTCCGGTGGTTAAAGAAAAGGGCATGTAACCAGGAGGTCCCCGGTAAAAATCCCAGCTCACTCACTGACTCACTATGTGACCTTGAGTAAGTCACTTAACCTCCTTGTGCGCTGTCTCTTGGGTGAGACATTGTTGTAAGTGACTCTGCAGCTGATGCATAGTTCACACACCCTAGTCTCTGTAAGTCGACTTGGATAAAGGTGTCTGATAAATAAACACATAATAATAATAGTAACTGATTTGGCATTGTGTCACCAGTTACCTGGCAGTCTTAACAAATCATTTTTGGTTGACCATAAAGTCCAAGCTATTTCTTGGGGTCAGTAACTAGCTAGTACAGTATAATAAAAGCCTTGTGTTTTATTAAAAAATAAATAAATAAATAAATAAAATCCTTTGCCTGATGAGTAACCAGTGTAATGCATTTAACACTAGAACTACCGGAGTTATACCCCTACCTAGAACTACAATTTGATTGGCGTATTAAAAACAACATAATATTATAATGAAAGGACAAACAATTGGAAATAAGTCGTAGGTTTATTCAGGCACCTCATATAAAACATCTGCACAACCACTGTAAATAAATTAACATTTGAACAGAAATGGGTTTATATACAGACATATATAAAGCGCAACTGTACTCAAAGAAATGAAAGAAGTTATTTACCGCTAACTAAGATCTTGCAACAGTCTCTTGAGACAGGAGTTGTACCGACAGACTGGAAACTATAATAAGATCCAAAATGAAAATTACCTATTCGGTAACAGTATCCTGGGAGACAGTCATCATGGTTTTAGGAAAGGGAGATCGTGTCTATCTAACCTGCTTGATTTTTATGAGGAAGCAACATTGACAATGGATAATTGCAAAGCATATGGCATGGTTTATTTAGATTTCCAGAAAGCTTTTGACAAAGTCCCACATAAAAAATTAATTCTCAAACTGAACGCAGTAGGGACGCACATGGATTAGGGAGTGGTTAACATGTAGAAAACAGAAAGTACTGATTAGAGGAGAAACCTCAAAATGGAGTGAGGTAACTAGTACAGTACCATAGGGATCAGTATTAGGTCCTCTGCTCTTCCTAATCTACACTAATGACTGATTCTGGTATAGTAGCAAACTTGTTAAATTTGCAGACGACCTAGGAGTTTAGAGTTTAAAGATCTAGGAGTTTATGTTGACTGAGAAATGTCTTCATCTAGACAATGTGGGGCAAGCTATAAAAAAGCCCAACAAAATGCTTGGATATATAGTGAAAAGTGTTGAATTTAAATCAAGAGAAGTAATGTTAAAAAGTTCCAATGCATTAGTAAGACCTCATCTAGAATATTGCCTTCAGTTCTGGTCACCTCGTTACAAAAAGGATATTGCTACTGTAGAAAGAGTGCAAAGAAGAGCGACCAGAATTATTTCTGATTTGAAAGGCATGTCGTATGCAGACAGGCTAAAATAATTGAATCTATTCAGTCTTGAACAAAGAAGACTACACGGCGATGTCAAGGCTGGCACATGAGAAGCTGCTGGTACAGGTGCAGGGGATGCCACAGGAGCACGTCTTCTTCCATGTCCTCTTCTGCAGCCCTTTGCAAGTTTGGTTCTGTGTCCAGGTGTTCCCAATGGAATGCTGGGGCGATCTCTTTGCCCACTTGGTCCTGGAACTTCACTGGCACCCACTCTTCACCAGAGTCAATTTCATCACTGTCAGTGGCAACAATTTTTTCGCCTCCTGATTCACTTTCAGATAAATTCTGTAGTAACTCTAAGCATTCTTACATCTTTGGCGACTCATTTTCACTTTCTCCAGTGTAACTGTGGAATTCCTTTTGGTAACCTCTGACATATATAGTAACCTGAGTGAATCTAAAAATAGATCACAGGAGATACAATAGAATACTGTACTGTATAAGCAAAATACAATTGTTTTCTATGTAGCAGTCAATTTGACCGGTCTGGTAGTTCTAGGTATGAGGGTATTATATCTCCCGTGTCTCATACTTTGTCAGGATAATTAACATATATATTTAGGAAAAGTCCTATCAGCCAGACAGGCGGAGTAAATTACATTTAACCCTTTCCGGTCCTATGTTGGACCAGGTCCGACATTACAATTATTCCTTTCCGGTCCGATGTTGGACCCTGTCCGACATAATCAAAAAGATTATGTCAAGCACCTGTTTCTAGTCTGAGCAATACACCTAGCCCCGGCACCACAGAGATAACACAAAAATAAACAAACAAGATCGCTGCTTCTGCATCGAGCGCTCATAGAATATCACAGACATTTGGTGATAAAACAAGTGATCAGTAATATTTTAAATAGTTATGTATTAATGTCAGTAAATTACATATGGTAAAGGCATATTTCTAGATTGGAATTGCCTAATCGGGACAGACAGAAAACTAAAAAAACATTGAGGGATCAAGACTTTCATATAAAATATAAATCTGTACCTTTATTTTGATTATTTGTGTGGCTCTCTCCAGGTGAGCAATTTTGAATGACTCACGTATTATAGCATACATGTATTTTCATTGTAGAAAATGATTGGGGGTACCTTACTGGGTAAAGAAAGCCTTCAATTTTCAAATCTTACTTCAAGTAGAATACATCATAGGTCATTTCCCCTCACCATGCATCAGTGTCAAAACATGACATTGTCTCAAAAGTATTAGGGGAAGCAGCTGGTATGGTATTCATTTTATTAATTTGGATGTGACTGCAGCAGCAGTTGTTGATGCATAGTTCCCCCCTCAAGTCTCTGTAAGTCGCTTTGGATAAAAGCGTCTGCTAAATGACCAAGTAATAATAATAATAATAATAATAATAATAATAATAATAATAATAATAATAATAATGTTATTATGCATGGTTCCAATGTACTTGCATAATACTGAAATGAACAGATTGTGTCAATGCGCACTAAAGTATGCGCACTAATGTATATACTGCAGCGTCGCATGGAAATTAAGGCATACTTCAGGTTTTCGAATGCAGTGGTTTATTAAGCCGGACTCTACACTTAACAGGTAAAGCGTGCTGCTTTACCAGCCAGTGGTACAGTTACAGCTGAGCAGCGTAGTGCTACCCAGACTGTGATAAAATAATAAAAGAAAAGAAAGTACAAAGCACTGTTTTGGCTGTGTGCTATAGCCAACTAAGTGCAGTCTCCAGTTTATTTCTTGGTTCTCTTAGTCTATCTTCTATATGGCTATCTTTTGCTGTTTCTTCTCCAATTCTCTCCATTCCTTCAGCTCTCACCACACCGTTTGTCTCAACAGCCTGCTACTTATCCCCCTGTCCAAGTGCACCAGCCACTAATCCCAAGCATGCACGGTTTCCCGCTCTCGAACCCTTGATTGTTGCAACATCTTATCCTGATTTGTGACAACAATTTTGCAACCAGGTCCCGCTTGCATGGCAAGCCGAGCTTCTGATTGGTGTCGATTCTCCCATCTCTGACGTCCCTGAGCACCTGCTGCAGTTGAACCTTTGACGCTGGGTCACAGAACCTTCTTGAACGCGGTTACACCAGAACCAGGGTAGTTACAATACTGTACTGTAGCGAATCAGGCAGCAATAGTGTATTATTAAGGCTGGTTCATACTTCAGAGTCCGACATAATTCCCGGTCGGAGTCGAGGGTCTTCTGACCCCCATTCACATTCCTGCAACGTGCGCCTTTTTTGGAAAGTCATTAAGCCTTTTCTCATGTGTCTGTGACCTGAAATTGCATGGGGTCAGAGGATGTTAAAAAATGTCAACATCTGCTGCATGGTCGTGCGCTGGTAACCATCATGGAGCAAGACTTTTAATAGAAGAAGTTTGTAAACATCCACACTGTAACCCCTCACTTAAAAAATATAGATATGCCCAAATAATGGTGTGTATTAGTCAGAAAAAATAGAAAAGGACTGGAGAGAATGTAAAGCCTTTGACTACACTTTGCTGGGAATTGCCAGTTGCTATGTGCAGTGTGATTGCAAGTCTTTCTGCAAGTGTCACTGGCATTGCATGTGTACTTTTGCATTGAAGCAATGGTCCCAATCTGTTTAACAGATCGTCAAACCTTTCATCTGTCATTCTAAAATGCCTCAAATATCTCTCACTGCCACATAACACTGAATTAAAAAACATACTACAAAAGAAAGATGCTCCAAATCCTAAAATGGTGATAAAAACGTCACTGTCACTGTTTTCTGACTTTCTGAAATTCAAAATTCAACTCGATGAAAACAAATATGACGGGCGGGATATAATAATAATCTTTATTTTATATAGCGCAATTCATGCAACACATCTCAAAGCGCTTTACAGTCCAAGAATAATAATGCATAATCAAAAATAATCACAGCAGGCTATAGATGTTAAAACAAAACACAAGTACTGTGCAAACTCATAAAAAGCCAGTTCCTTACACAGGCTGAAATGCCAATTTAAAATTATTAATTTAAAATATTAATATATATATATATATATATATATATATATATATATTAGCTCAAAGAGCCAGCTGCCCTAAATATATATATTTAGGTGGATTATGCAGCGGTCGGAAAACCAGACGGAGACGGAGAAAAACTTTGCTAACTATAAGGTATGAACTTCAAAACCATTTTCTGTTACTTATTTATGTTATTTATTTATTTACTTACTTATGCTGTATCACCTATATTGAAACTAAATATATAAGTCAATATTTATTTATGTATGTATGCTATATTTAAACAAAATATATGTCAATATTTATTTACGTATGCTGTGTCAGCTATATGTAAACAAAATATCTAAAGTTGTATTTACTATCCAGCCTTGCCTCACTTATTTTCTTGACCGATTCATATATTAAATATGTACTGCTGACTCAGCTATAGTGGAATAGTGGAATAGCTATAGTGGAATAGTAGCTATACCCTCAGGAAGACTATTGTTACCTCCAGGACGTAATGCTCTCAGCCTGCGGCTTCAGGCATTATAGCCCCCTGTCGGTAATAATAGTCTTCCCTCGGGTCAATCATTCTCTACTATAGCCCTCTTCTCCAGTCCATATTTACTATATATATATATATATATATATATATATATATATATTTTCAATTTCATTACAAAAAGGTCTAGATCACCCAGTGACCCTTCTGACATACAAATCATCATCTTTTGGTAAATTGTACTTGCTGTCCTTATTGAAGGAAACTGTATTGTAGCCATTTATGTTTTGGTATAGACAGTTCTGAACAAGGCTTTACATTGGAAACAAATGTAACAAAGTATTGCAATCAGGAGCACTAGACAGTGATACTGGTGATTTGTTTTGCTGCAATGCAGTACTTATTCTCTCTGTTCCTTTACTCAGTGTGTGGGGGGGGGGGGGGGGGGGGGGTAGTGATAGGGTGATCGCTTCAGATTTCACATCCATTAAGTCATGTAATGCCTGTTGTCTCTTACCACTTTTTAGTTTCCAGTTTTAAACTCATTCTAGCCTCTGAATTCAAGTTTGCCAGTAATTACAAATGCCCCTTTATAATTGCACCTTCATATTTTCAACCAAACTGTAAAATTAAATGAATGCCTGGTTAAAATAAAAAATGATAGCATACTTCATTAGCATGTGTTGATTTGCACAATAACCGTACACTACCTAGGGCTTCACCTGTATTACAAAACATACAAGGATTAACATATTACCAATATGAAAACAAACAACGATATATAAAGAAATATAAGATTATTATTTTAGGTAGAAATTGAATTAGTGTTATGGACTTCCAGGTTCTCAATTTCTTAGACATAGGTATCTATGTCAATGCCTTAGTAAAGCATAAATAAGCAAGTAGGCAGCTGATTGATTCGACAATGCAATGTCAGTATCAACACACAGGTCGGTAACTTTCTTTCATGCCCTGACATTTTGTTAAGGCTGAAGCAATGGCTGCATAGGAGGGAAAGGCAAAAACTAGGGGAACCAGCAACTCATCCACTCTAGAGAGGAAAATGAACACTGACAACCACTGATGCAGAGCTTGGCCTTATAACATAGAAACCCCATATTTACAGGAATGTTGCTCGCATACATTATGCCTCTGGGACTCCAGGGTAATGGATCTGAATATAAGAGAACCCAAAATCACCCAGAATGTCTGCAACACCATCAAATGTTTGGAAAAAGTAAATGCCATGTCATTTATAGATTGTTAAGTGGAGGAGTCCAGCAGGCATTACTGGCTAGGTCACACAACATTTCACAAGCAGAGCATGCAGAAGACCAACAAATGTTCCATCCTTAAAAGGCCTGCTAATGACATTTGTAGAAGTCAGTCCTTGCAGTGTAATTGTTTATCAATCACAGTTAGTCTTTGCACGGTCATTCTTTATGAATCTCAGTAAAAATAATTCTGCAAGGTTATTTCAATGAACCCTAGAGCCAGCCCTAATAAAAGTTTACAGCGGTAAATTTTCACAGTAATTTTGCAGTTCTCCCATGCTTTTCCCATGCTTTTACTAGAGAATGCATTTATCATAGTTTGACATTTCAATATGCTTTACCTTACCCCTTTGGGATTTACGTTGCTTACCTGTGCTTTACTATGCTTTCACACTTTGCTATGCATTTACTATGGGAAACATTTATAAGGGAGGAGATGTAACAATAAGGTATGTACTGAATGGGTAAATCTATCATACTACTGTAAGTTTACAGTGGCAAGTTTTGAAATATTCATTTAACTGGTACTCTCTGCAACTCATGGGGGAAATTAAATCTAAAATTACATTGTGATAGTTGTTTGGACAATAGATTCACATTTTACACATCATCCAACCAACCCATTTTAAAATTGTGTTTTGGGCATCAACCATTACAGAATGGGTCGATCTGTTTAGGAATTATCATTTGGTTTAGCGGAGATACTGAAGAAATGTGCTATCATATGGAATTAATGGTCAATACAGACATGGTTCTGCTATATATATTGCTGTTTTGTACATAAATATTCAGCGACACTAAATAATTAAGTAGAGGTTTTCCGTGGTTCTAGGGGCGAGGCTCAGCTCGCTGCGCTAATCCTATTGGTTCCTTAACCTATATAGTCCAAGCTCACCTTCCAATACTTGTTCTGCAAGTCTTTTTCCTCCACCTCCCCATGACTCCTTTGCAACTGTATCTGCCTTCTGGGCGTCAGTGGTCCTCCATCAGCCAGCCTTGGTGACCTGTGACCAACGTCAGAGGTCGCACCTCAAATGAGGGCAGCTCCTATCGGTCAAGAAGACGAGATCCTGGGCCAAACAGTCAACCATCCCACACTACACTACAACTTACAACGCTGAGCTTCGATCTTTGAATATGACAACTATCGTGCCCCCTTTTGCAGTGAGTGAAAAGGGTAAAATAGGATTAAATTCTATAATGAGTTTATGCATTAATTGTTCTTCTTCTGTGTTTATTCTGTTTGTGTGTACTGGGAGTAAAGGTACAGAAAAAAAGTGAAACCTAGATAGGGTATGTGATATGACTAAACTAATTTGCATCTTCATTAAATATTCCACTCAGTTAGCTAAAACGTTTCAAGACAATTGTAACTGATGTAAACCCCACATTAAATCTGGATCTTTTGAATACAATCGAGTGTGCGTAAGTTAAAGATATCTGTCTAAAAACTGGGTTTGGAGTTCTGGGCATGATCTTGAGCTTTCATTTTGCAAGCATTAAATAATTGTACACACACGGTTACTTCTGGAATTTGAAAAGAACTGTCTCACAACATGCTTGTCACGGATACAGTTATTAGAACACATTCATTGCTGACATTATTTGGACAAGTCTAATCCTTGTCTGCCTTTCAGCTGAGAATAAGAGACAGATTGTGAAAGGGAATCTTGTTGGTGGGGAATTGCAGTAAAGTCAGCCTTGAATACATAAACAAAACAAGTAATGCACAATTCAGATTTTCCATAAAATGTTCTTATAGCAATTAGTTACATAGAAGTAAACATGTTTTTCATGGAGACACTGGCTGTTTTTTCTATTATTATTAAAACTGACATTTACATGAAAGATGACCTCCCTTAAAATAAATTATTTTAAAATAGAAGTGCACACATCTTTTTGTTGTGTGAAAAATCAAATCTTTGGTGCAATCAACCATGTTTGATTGTTTCTGTAAGAAGTACAGTAGCTTGCTTAAACAATGACAAACAAATGCTTCTCAGAAAGAAATATGACAGTCAGTCACTCTACAAAGGAGCACTTTGAAATCTGAAAAAAAGAAAGGTAAATTGGTATAAGGTAAAATAATAAAGCAAGTGCATTGCTGGGAAACAAGGATAGATATTATTGGTTAACCTAGTCTTAGATTCAGTTTAACCTTGATGTGTTTCTTGTTTCTTGAGTTTGACTTTCTTGTTTACTGGGTTAAATTATATATATATATATATATATATATATATATATATATATATATATATATATATATATATAATTATTCGTGAAAAGGTTTCTTCACTTGATTCTAATAGCTTTACCACTGGACCTGTAACTTTTTTTTTTTTTTAAACACCTGAAAAAAACATAATGCTTCTATTTTGAGAAGCTGACCTTTCTTTTTGATTTGATCCAAGTACTGTGGCCATTTATCATTCAGAAATCCAATAACCAGTTAGGTAACTCTATTTGTATTCGAAATGATTGCCAAAATATAATTTTAGGCTTGCTCTGGAGTAGTTTTCATATATCTTTTTTTGGAGCTCTGTTCTGAAATGTTTTAAGGAAGTATTTTATTATAGATATAGAAAAAATATCTAACTGTAGAAAACCACAGAAAGAGGGAAACAGCAACTCCCTTGGATTGATCCAGATCTGCACTCGACTTGTAGATAAAAGTATTTTTATTTTTGCATGTTCATATTACAAAAGTCAGCAAGCTACAATGTTAACGCGTTTCGACAGTCTTCATCAGAACATTGTAAAAGACCTGTGTTTCCAACATTTTAAGGACTTCAAAGCCGAGACCACACCTTATATCAATAGTTTAACAATTAGTACCCAATCAAGTCATTTAGTCAATGATCAGTTAATAAATCATGATTGCAGAACATGAAGCAGCTATTCGAAAACAGAATAATGACTATGCTATGGCAAAACACTACATAAAAGCTGGACATGGATCTTCTCCGCACTCACTGAGATTTGTGGGTGTGGAGAAGATCAACGTACCAGCTAGAGGGGGGAATGAGGTTAACATTCTGTTACGCAGAGAAGCACATTGGATTCTTACTTTGAATACATTGGAACCTTCGGGTCTCAATGACGATATCAATTTATGTCTGTTAATCTAACAACATGTTCTTAGTAGTTAATCAGATTGATTCATATATTTTTTGCAAGATGTGAAGTGCTTCTAATCATGATGTGATTATAACCACCTGTTGAAAATAATGATTTATTAACTGATCATTGACTAAATGACTTGATTGGGTACTAATTGTTAAACTATTAATATAAGGTGTGGTCTCGGCTTTGAAGTCCTTAAAATGTTGGAAACACAGGTCTTTTACAATGTTCTGATGAAGACAATCTGTCAAAACGCGTTAACACTGCAGCTTGCTGACTTTTGTAATATGAACATGCAAAAATAAAAATACTTTTATCTACAAATGAAGTGCAGATCTGGATCAATCCAAGGGAGTTGCTGTTTCCCTCTTTCTGTGGTTTTCTACATTTAGATATTTTTTTCTATGATATATTTATTTTTATGTAGCGCCTTTTATAGTGGACCACCATCACAAAGCGCTTTACAGAGGTAGGCTGTGAGCTGTGCATTATATGCAGAGTCACTTACAAAAGGACATTTATTTAACATCTCATCTGCAGGATGGAGCACAAGGAGGTTAAGTGACTTGCTCAGGGTCACACAGTGAGTCAGTTAGGCAGAGGTGGCCTTCTGGTTACAAGCCCTGGACTTTAACCACTAGACCACACTGCCTCCTTAATAAATGCAAACACCAGGACAGATGGAAACGCTGTTGCGTGTGTTTATTTTTGTACACAAACCAAAACAAAATAAACAAAACCTAACCCGCCTCGGGTTCCTAACTAAACAGTTAGGGCAGGATTTTCAAAAGGTTGTAAATGATAACTCCAGTGTTAATCAAGAAATCGGTATGTAGCATTGATTTGGGCATTTTCAAGCGGTCGTTATGCCTATTTCGTTATTAAATAATCGTCCTAATGTGACTTCTGAAATTGCTGATTTACGAAATAATGTTAATATCTTTCAGAGCAAGGCTTCTTGCGACTGTTTCTTTCGTTTGTGTGGGAATTTAAAAGCAAATCCGTGTTAAAATTTATCAGGAGTTAATTTGCACTTGGAAAAATAGGGTTTTAATTAACAAAAGACTATATAACTCACCTTGAAACAGAAATTTAACAGACCGCAGCACAGCTTTATATATTTTGTTTAAATATAGCTGATACAGCATAAGTAAATAAATAAATAACAGAAATAAATAACAGAAAATGTTTTTGAACTTCATACCGCATCGTTATCAGCTCTCCGTGAGGCTTGCTGACTGCTGCATAATCCAGTTTATATCCCGGCCGTCATATTTGTTTACATCGTCGAGTTAGAAAACATTTCAGTGTTTAGAGCATATTTCTTTTGTACTATGTTTTGTAATTCATTTTCTGTTAAGTCACAGAATTTCTTTTCTCTTGTTGTCAGGAGTTAAGATGAAAGGCGTTCTTTGAAAAGGAGCGGGACTGACAGTGATGTGACCAATCACATGACTAATGGAGACTATTGCCCGGTGGTGTAAGGATGTTAGGGCAATAGTTCAATCTATTTTTCTTCCTATGATGAGGTTTTAACCAATCACAGGCCAGAATTTCCAACCACTGATTCATATATATATATATAGTACTGTCTACAAGGCAGGGCTGTACAACTTTTACTCTAGAATAGTTACCAGAATCTTTACCAGTTGAGAATATTACAATCCACACTAATTAAAAAAGCTGTCGCCAGCTATTTGTTTTATTAATTCAAAACCCATCAGGGGGCTTTTTGAATCTGTCAGTTGTTTTCCATTCATATTTGATACATACTTGATGTTAGGAACGTATAACTTCTGAGTAATGCTGTATTTAAAGGCATCAGTTATTAATTAGACAATTACAAAATGTGTTACTAACAACTTATAAAGTCCAGGCAAGACAGGCGCGGCGCAACACCACTGGGCATTTCCATGGTGCGATACCGCTAGTCTGCACCCGGACACACAGGCACTGTATGCACTAACACTACACGACTGACTTTTCTTACAATATAGAAAAATTGAATGGTACAGTACAGTAGTTGCCAGTACACCTTTGCATCACCTAGTAGAATATTAGGATGCAGACATAATTAAAAAAAAAAAAAAAAACCTATATGTGAACATAACTTTGATATTTTATTTAACATCAGGCAATCTAAGAAACTATAAAATGGTATTGCAAAAGTCTACAGGAAACTACAATAGTAGTACAGTTCTTCATGTTAAATTTTGTAATGTCACATTTTTAAATTTTTGGAAAACTACAAAGCGATATGTAATTTCAATATGTCAACGTAACATTATTAGCCTAATTTTATATCAGTGATGAAAAACTTTTGGCCATAGCTGTAATGCCCAACATATAATCTACTAAACAAACACATTGGTTTGTTTTGCAAAGTTGTTTGTCTTGCATCTATATGCAGGTGTATGAAATGAGCGATCTGAGCTTACCAAAGAAACATACAATACGTTGCTGACAGCAAGCAGACTACTACTAAAGTGTTCGAAAATATATCCTTTTACAGACAGTTATTTAGTAAAAATAGTAGCGAACTACAGAAATAATAATAAAAAAGGCAAAATGTGATTACTAAAGGAAGTATGCTTATCAGGGGCGATGTATAAAATACTGACTTGCCTCTCCTTGTATGAAATGGTGCTTGGACACCTCCGTAGACAACAGTTTCATTCATGATTTTTCCTGGCAAGCACGTGTTGTCAGCACTTGGCTGTGACTGGTTAATCCACGACAGTACCGAGCCCCAGCCAGAAAAAGATTTGAGCGCTACCGCGGGACTAGCAGTATCGCCCTGCGCTGATCTGTCCTACACCATATAAAAGCAATGGCAGTGATACGGGTGGCAAAATGCCTCACGTGCCACGCCTGTCTGTCTGTCCCGGGCTTAAGAAAGGTAAATGGGTAGTTTCATGGTTAATCTCATTAATTTTAGGCAGCACCAGGTTTGTCCCAGTGTAAACAAGTCTTCAGTGATGTTCAATCTCACAGTAAAAAGTACCCCTGAAAGACACAATCTCAGAATAGGGGATCGATCTGCCAAGATATCAATCCCCTGACTATGGCTAGTTAAGAGGGAAACCACATACCCATGTAAACAGTTCACATTACAGAAAACTCCAAACCTTTTTCAAATATGATGTGTGGACTGTGCAATTGTTTTTTTTTTTAACTACAATCATAACATGTTACATTGAACTTATCTGAAACAACAACACAGCACTGATGTGCTGACATGCTGCTTTATTTTTTTAATAATTGTGTGACATTGGGATCAGTTGGTCGGTACAATCACTCCCCATGCGACTGTTAGCTCTATATTAAATCAGCAGTTGGCACTTTTATGAAAAGCTTCTATCTAAAAAGGAAACACCGGAAGGAACCTGGAAATCTAAACCATTAAGCAATGCTACAAACAGCACTCACCTCCACTAATGGAGGTCAGACCTGCCACAACACGCCACTCGTTGTTACACCTTAAAGGAAACTTGAGATACAGTAAACACCCCAAAAACACACAACCTCCTCATTTGCAAGTGGCAAATACACATATTATATACAGCACCGTATAATATACACATGTTGTAGCGATGAAGAGGGTAGGCCTTTGTGGTGTAGTGGCGGGCGGTCAGGATGGTCAGCAGCAGAAGTAGCAAACCCAGACACAGAACTTCAGTTTAAAAGTGCTGTAACAGGGTGAGGAGCCCTGTATGTTTATTTGTTTATTTATTTTTAGAACAGGGTCTCCTCCTTCGCCCCTGTGTTATTTTGTATTTGTGTATTATGATTTATTTATTATTGTATTTATAAATATGATGGCGTAGCCGTTTTTTGTATTGTTTATTTAAAACGTGTTCTGGCAGAGGCGAGATTAGTGCTCATCCTCTGCCAGGAATAATTAAAAACCTCGTGCAGATTGTGGCCGAGGGGTAATGAGATAATTGATAGTTAACCTCTCGGCCACAGTAAATAAAAGCCTGCAGCTCTCTGCAGTTCGGAGGTGTGGGAGTTCAGATGAGGAACGTAGGAGAACGAGAGCAGAATGAGAGCAACCAAAACAAAAGTAAACTAAACTTACCTCATAGGGTCCTTGGAGGCGATTGCCCAGCCGGACCGGGTTATTTTGTGTTTGTGACTGTTTTGTTTAACCTTTTGTTTTGCTCTGTGAACATAGTTTATTTTTGTTAAAATATTTCATTTATTTTTGTGTTTGATAATAAAATGACGCAGTCGCGTCTTGCACCGCAGCCTTTTGTTTGTTTCCTGCATCTGGCCTAACGTCACCCCTCAGCCAACCTGCCACAAGCACCTTGGTGCACTTTATTCACAAATAAACTAATCAAAACGCAGGAACAAATCAAAAACCCTACAAAACTCTCTTCTCCTTTCTCTCTCACTTTTTCTCTGCTCCAGATCTCTTTGCCTAAATATGAAAATAATTATTAAATAAGTGTTTATTCTTTTTTTTCATAGGGGAAAACAACACACACAAGCAACATTTCAGAACAGTTCTCCATCTATTCCTTGACTGTAGATTTTTTAAATCTGTATTCATTAATATACATGGGAAGCACCAGGCAGTCACTTTAGAATGCTGCAGAGATGGGTTACTTTCATGTTGAAAGATGTACCTGAACAGAATAATAATCATTACTGGAGTAGGCAATTCCAGTCTTCCATTCCAGTCTTGCATTAAAATATTAATGTGAACTCAGCAATTTCATTCTCAGATTGCATAGCTGACTAATTTATAACAATAGTAACAGAGTTGGGGGTAACACGTTACTTAAGTAATGCGCTACTGTAATAATATTACTATTGATAACAACAAGATAATATAACGAGTTACAGTTTTAATGGGAGTAATAATATTACAGTTTCCGCAAAATAGAAACACGTTTTTTCTCGCTACATTATTATGTTATTGTCACAAAGACGGCCAGAGTGGGTGGCGTCAGACCAGAAAAGGAATACACAGAGACGGTGATGGTGATGAGCTGAGTGCAATGGCTGCACTCAGCGTTTATTAACAAATAAAAAGGTTTTAAACGGTACACAAAACAGGACACGGCACTTGCGCCAAAATAAAGAGACAGACAAAACGGACTAACACTAAACAAACGGTGCACGGAGACAAACAAACACGGTGAGAACAAACAACTATTATATTTACTTCTAATGATTTTAACTCTCCTCTCTCTCACCCGTTCTCCTCTTCCGAACACCCAACCACAAGTGACTAAAACGTGCATCTATATATACTGTTGTGCTGGGATTCAATTACTAATTAATTACTCACTTGAATCCCAGCACGTGAATTCATTACGTGCAACCCCGTGCCACACATTATACACATTTTATCTGCACGTGAAGTGATGTGCCATCCTCGTGCCTAAATATAATTATACACTTTAAACACACGTGAAACACAGACCCGTTTATATCCCGTGTACCAATCTATACACCAACATTAACATACGCACGCATACATACATACACAGAACACACAAATGCACACAGGGGCGGGGCACTTTGCCACAGTTATACATCTAAATTATGTGGTGTTTAGCCAGGGAACAGGACAACTAAAACTCGGAAGCAAGCAGCAGTAAATTCAACAAGACTTCTTTATTTATATCAGAATCACTATACAAATACACACAGCATGTAATGTCTATGCAGCAGCGCTATCTAGCA
Source organism: Acipenser ruthenus (assembly GCF_902713425.1). NCBI lineage: Eukaryota > Metazoa > Chordata > Actinopteri > Acipenseriformes > Acipenseridae > Acipenser > Acipenser ruthenus. Next base: position 72,491,624 of record NC_081194.1, on the reverse strand, counting down.
TCGCTTTATAAGTAACTGCTGAGTATTCAGACAAAACACAACAAATTAGTCCTCTTTTCTTTTTTAAAAACCAAGTCAATTTCAGTTTCTGAACTCGAAGCAAATAATATAAGTAAACAATGTAAGATATGATTTATCGTTTGAATAACTAACAAAAACAATATTAGAAAGTAGCACACAAAATGGCTTTCATACAAGCTTTATCTGCACTTAAAAAAAAAAAAAAAAGTTTATTTTTTTATCTGGCTACCGAATCGATATAGCACCCACTTTGGACTGTCCGCCAGTATTTGGTAAATAAAAATACAGGTATTGAGAAAATAAGCCCAGGCTTTGTATCGAGCATATACTGCAACTGAATGCGTGCATACTGCGCAGTCAGACCTGGCTTACACAGAGCTTCATAACGGTACTGTATAACAGAGATCTCGACAAAAAATCTATCGAGGCCTACCTTCTGTGGTTGGAAGCATTCCCACTACTTTAACATGACTGAGGACGATGGCAAAAATATCAGTCAAATGCACTTTCTGCCCATGGAAGAAAATCCTGTCATGCACAAGGAATACAATGTCAAACCTCAAAAAGCACCTTGAGACTGTTCATAAAAGTACAAATATCATTGCCAAGAAAGTGCCTACAGCCTCATCTTCGACAAAATGAAAGAACGGTGACGAAGTTCTGCAAAGCAACAACTGTGGATTCTCCAGCTTTCTGAAAGCTAATAAGTGAATTTTATTTATGTTGTAGTCCCTGACAGGAAAACATTTACTCAGTACTTGGATAAAGCCAACGGCATCATGGAGAGGGAACTGAAAAAGTCACTTGAAAATGTGGAACATGTTTCCACCACTGCAGACATATGGATTGCCGACAACAAAAGTTTTCTAGGAATGACTGCGCACTGCTTTTCTTTCCCTCCTCCTAACCCTCCTCTGATCTCTCTATCTCTGTTCCTCTGGAATCTACCACACTCTCCCTCTTCCTCTGTTAAGAACCTCGGAGTCACCCTGGACCCCTGCCTCTCTTATTCCCAGCACATCTCCACTCTGGCACGCACTTGCCGATTCTTCCTGAGCAACATCCGAAGAATCCGCCCCTTCTTCACCAACTATGCTACCCAGCTCCTGGTCCAGGCCCTGGTACTCTCCCGCCTAGACTACTGCAACTCCCTCCTGGCTGGCCTCCCTGCATCTGCCACCCGTCCGCTCCAGCTCATCCAGAACTCTGCTGCCCGCCTGGTGTTCTCTCTGCCTCGCTTCGCCCACGCTACTCCACTACTCCGCTCGCTCCACTGGCTCCCGATCACCGCTCGCATCCAGTTCAAGACTCTTGTACTAGCCTACAGATGCCTTGACCAGACTGCACCCAGCTGCCTCCAGGCCCTCATCTCTCCCTACACCCCCACTCGACCTATCCGCTCCTCCTGCACTAGAAGACTGGCTCTACCTCCTTTATGCTCCCCTGCCTCCAGAGCCCGCTCCTTCTCCACCCTCGCCCCGCAGTGGTGGAATGACCTTCCTACAGATGTCAGGACTGCCCAGTCCCTGACCACATTCAGGCGCCTCCTCAAGACATACTTCTTCAGACAGCACCTGTAGAACTCCTCTTTTTTTTCTCCCCTGGACACTTATCACTCTTCCTTAAATGTGCTTTACTTGCTCTTATCTGCCCCCTATTTTACTGCATTTAATCCTGTACTTTAGAGTACTGTAATCTGTCAAGTGTTATTTAATCTGTACTATTTTGTATTTAATTATATCCTGATGCAACTATCATTGACACTGTTATCTGCTCCATTATTGAATCGTATTTTGTCATACTTGTACTTGCTAGAACCAAAGTCATTGTATTTATCTTGCTCTTAATTGTATTATTACTTGTACTGTGATTCTTGAAATGTATTTGTTTATGACTGTAAGTCACCCTGAATAAGGGCGTCTGCTAAGAAATAAATAATAATAATAATAATAATAATATTGACAAATGGCTGTCTTCTAATGTTGATTCCAGAGCTGTTTACAGGAGTGTCTTTGCAAAGTGTACAGCCTTGTGGAATAAAGCCAGTTGGTCATCAGTTGCTGCTCAGTGTGTGGAAGCAGTTACAAAAATATACTTCTTGTGTCAACAGCCACCCGATGAAATTCATTTTATGATGCCATGTCCCGCATACTCGAGATCACTCCTATGTGCTTGAACACTTTATGCAATAAACTCGAAATCAAGTGTTTCAACAACAAAGAGTTTACTTTCTTAAAGGAGTACTGTGCTGTTCTAAAGCCTCTAACTACTGCGCTAGATATATTGCAAGGAGAGGACAACTGCTTCTACTGAGTTTTCCAGCCCAGTCTAGAAGTGCTTATGCAAAAATCAGTGCCTTGAAGGGCAGTTTATCCCAAATGACGGCAGGGATGACAGATGCGATTGTAGAGGCAATCAAAACATGCTTTGCAGCCGTTTTGAATTCCAAGGATGCTCTTCTTGCTGCTGTGAAACCTCCAAGATTTAAACTATGCTGGGTCAGTATACAAGAGAAGAAGGATCACATAAAACAAATGATACTAGGGGAGTGACGCTTATACCAGTCCACGTCAGCCAATTCCCAAAGCCCGAAAAAGAACAAGATTTCTTTGAAATCGAGGAGGCCGACGACAAAGATACGAACTCTGTTGATGCTGAGGTCATTGACTAATTTAAAAAGTGCGAAAATTATGGAATGTCTACATAAATTCCCCATAATAAAGAAAATCGCCTTGTGCTACAACACAGCAACTCTGTCAAGTGCCCCAGTGGAAAGACTCATCAACTTTGGGAGCCTGGTTCTCGCTCCTAAAAGAAACCGTCTCTCTGACAGTCGATTTAAAAAAAAAAACTCCTCTTGATGGGATACAACAAAGATTATTATTATTATTATTATTATTATTATTATTATTATTATTATTATTATTATTATTATTTTTTATTTTATTTTTTTATTATTATTATTATTAATTTCTTAGCAGACGCCCTTATCCAGGGCGACTTACAGTCATAAACAAAAATACATTTCAAGAATCACAGTACAAGTATTAATACAATTAAGAGCAAGATAAAATACAATCACTTCGGTTCTAGCAAGTACAAGTATATGACAAAATACAATTCAATAACGGATCAGATAACAGTGTCGGTTATAGTTACATCAGAATATAATTAAATACAAAATACTACAAATTAAATGACACTTGACAGATTACAGTACTCAAGTTCATAATTAAATGCAGTAAAATAGGGAGCTGATAAGAGCAAGTAAAGTGCACTTAAGGAAGAGTGATAAGTGTCCAGATGGAAAAGAGGAGTTTCTACAGGTGCTGTCTGAAGAGGTGAGTCTTGAGGAGGCGCCGGAAGATGGTCAGGGACTGGGCAGTCCTGACATCTGTAGGAAGGTCATTCCACCACTGCGGGGCGAGGGTGGAGAAGGAGCGGGCTCTGGAGGCAGGGGAGTGTAGAGGAGGTAGAGCCAGTCTTCTAGTGCAGGAGGAGCGGAAAAGTCAAGTGGGGGTGTAGGGAGAGATGAGGGTCTGGAGGTAGCTGGGTGCAGTCTGGTCAAGGCATTTGTAGGTGAGTACAAGAGTCGGGAGATCGGGAGCCAGTGGAGTGAGCGGAGCAGTGGAGTTGCGTGGGAGAAGCGAGGCAGAGAGAACACTTTGGAATTTTAAAACAAACATTCGATGTACAATATGAAGAACTCAAATTGCATACACAGTATATGAAAATGCAAAAAAGGGGATGGACTCAAAGGCAATCAAGTGCAAAAACTTTTTTTGTTTGTTTTCAAAGTTTAATTCTCTTATGCAGTTTAACCAAATAAAAAAAAACAGTGACCAAAAAAAAAAACTTAACGTTTTGGCAACAATAGCCTTTGCCAAGACTCTATATTTTTGATTTTTTTTTTGTTGTTGTTGTTTCTGATATGGGTGAGTGTGACAAAGTGGCTTTACTGCGAACAGGTGCAGGAGTGATGCAGTGCGTAATGAACCAGACAGAGTTATTCCAAGGGAAAAAACTGAGCTTTTATTTTCAAAGTCTAGGTCTGGTGACCAAAAGAAAAGTCCCTGGCAATACACAACAATGTGTAAAGCGCAGGGAAAATAACACGGGTTGCAGTCCCAAATAACCTTTTGCGGTCCATTTATTCAGCGCCTGTCAGAGATATTTATCACATATCTCTTCATAGTAGTGCATACTGATAAATCATCTCCTGATCACTTGTTTTATCACCAAACTCTTCAATAATGCTATCCAAGTCATTATTTTATTACTATAACATCTCAAAAAGCTTGGCAAATGTCCGCAATTTTCTTTGAGCGCTGGATTGCGGAAGCAGCTAGCTTGTTTGTTTATGTCCATGGTGAAGGGACTATGCGTATTGCTCAGATCAAGCCTCCGTTTTTTTTTTGTGGGGGGTGGGGGGGGTTGTTTCGGCCTCTCTTGGCCATTGAAAGCTATTCTCAGCTAGGGATCTGTGCTTGACGTCTTTTTGATGATGTCGGACAGGGTCCAACATTGGATCGGAAAGGAAAAATTGTAATGTCGGACATGGGCCGACATAGGACCGCAAAGGGTTAAAGTTAGTTATTTGGTGTGTCCGAGTCCCATTTGTAAACACATTAATTAGTGTCATAATTATTGCAGTTCTTGTCATAAGATTTTATTCTGGGGAGCACAATGTAATAGCAGTACAGAAAGAGAGATATATAGATGCTGTGCCTGCCTTAAAGAATATAATTACATAAATCCAGTGAGATACGGCAACAATATTAAAAAGATTTCTATAAGAAAACAAGATTCTCCAGCAGAACTTCCAAGACCCTGTTCACACTACTGGGCCGGCCCAGGGCCGCCCCATATTTAGGTCTGCAACCCTGTTCACATTTCATTTTTAAGGGGCTTTTGCACGTCCATATATGTGACTGAAAAGCAGGCCTAAAATGTTGCAAACTGCTTAGTTTTTTTTTTAATGGAAGGACAACACTCAGAATGGAAGAACTACCTTTTGTAGCAGATGTTTCTTATTAATATTTTTTTTCAATGCAGCACAGTAGCAATCATATTGACAATTTTGACTTACTGTTATGGTGTGTAATGGGGTGATGGTCCGAGTTTACCCCCACCCACAATCATATTATTCTCTTAAGAACAGAGCATTTAGAACGCAGGAAACAGCAACTTGCTAGTGTTGACAGGTATAAATATTTATTTTCGTACTGAATACTTCACCCAGATTGCAAATGACTTGCAGGCTGTACATTCACAAGACAAACTCACGACTGACCACCTAATAGCACTAATGTGATGTGATGCGAAAACCCGGCCCTAAATCTGCTTTGCGTTCATACATACGTAAAGGCCACCCCTGGTCCCAGATTGCACATCGGAACAGCGGCCTAAATCTGGGCTGGCCCTGGGCTGCCTTTTCTTTTTTAAAGCGTTCACATATGAGAAAAGGCGGCCCTGAGGCACCCCTGCGCCGCCTCAAATCGCAAGTGTGAACAGCGTCTAAGATTCAAAAAAGCAAATGCAATGTCTGTTGTTTAACAAGGTGTCCATAAAAATTACATTGGGCACAACTCTTCAAGCTTAACGAGTTTGGGAAGAAATTTCACAATCATTAAAGGGTGGATGCCTCATTTCCTGCATACTATTCTGCTGGATATGGGTTGCTCTGCTTTTATTGGTGACAGTAGTAATTGATTGTAATGGATAACCAGTTTGCTGCAGATGGTGCTTAACTCTTGGTTAAGGGCCACTTGCTTGCAGACCTTTTTTATTTATTTTTGAAGTTTGCCACTCCTTGATACACGATCCTTGATGTCCCAGTTGCAAATGCAGTCACAATTACAATGGGAAGCAAACAGTCAGGTACCAGATATCATGCACAGTACAAAGTGTTTGGTGTAGGGCGATCCTTCAACATCAGTATTCACATTTACACATGCACACACAAAATGTACAACATGAAACACAGTACTGATACAGTCCACTGTATTGTGGGGAGTACAGCACTCTTCCTGTGACAACCAGTTTGGTTTATTTAACACTTCACTGCAGTGTGGTTCTTATTTAAAAGTTGACATGCTGCTGTAAAACTAGGGTTGCCAACTTTCCATTTTTCCCAAAACCGGACAAAACCAGCAATGCAAGCGAATTGTTGGGGGTGGTGGTGGTGGGGGGGGGGGGTCGTGGTCGGGCTCGTGGTGATCACATAACCTGAGAGTGCAAAAATCCAAGCCAAGCGATAAGGGGGGGAGGGGGAGGGGGGATGCTGTGTGTTTTTTTTTAAATAATAGATGCTCAGTAATCGGATCCCGCTAAGCACTGAATGGCAAAATAATGCAGAATACATTTCAGTGTAGTTCTCAACCTTAAAGGACTGATAATAATAATAATTAAAAAAAAAAAAAACTTTGCACAGCGAGATTCGCAAGAACCGGACTTTTGCTGTCCGGTCAGTGGTTCTGACCGTACACGGTACGAATTCCCTTAAAACCGGATGTCCGGTCCAAAACCGGACAGTTGGCAACCCTATATAAAACACCACAACAGGGCAGATTTTTACACTTTTTTGACAGTGATGTGCATGTCTAGTGCTAGACTTTCATCATATGATCATAAGCTGTATTAATTTCTGTGACTGCAGTGGGTTTTTTTTTACTTTCATTTATCTTTCACAAAGTATATTAACAATGTAATAAGAGGAAGCAATTTACATGACAAATGTTTCATTATTTAAACATAATGAATACTGAAAGATGTAAATTTTTCAGAATCTGAAAACAGCAGAAATGTACTTCAAATAGTGGAACACATGCAGATTAAAGGCTGATAAATCATTAGGTTAAAACCATTGCTCTTTTTCTTATTGCATAGAAAAAAGAACCACTACAGTATATTGAAAACTAATAGTAGTATATACAGCTGCTGCATCATAATGCTCTGCTTATTGAAGATCATTTGTAAATGACACCTTTTTGTTTATCTCTCTGCACAAAATTTAAAAAAAAATGTTTTAGAGGCAAGACAATATTGGCTCTCAAATGTGTATTTGTGTTCAGTGGGAGAAACAAGTGGACTTCTCCAGCTACATATTAAAGCCTTGGAAAGACATCGATGTTTGTGATTGTTTACATCAATTGCATTCTATTTGTAATTTCTTACTCATTTGTTTTCATTATCATTTTTTTCTTTCTTACAGCAAGAATAACAGACTGTAAACAAATTTTGTAAACATTTATGAATAAACATAAAAAACAATAATAATGTTTGGAAAAATGGTAAATGTGTAATTGTTTTCTTTCTTGGGAAGCTGCTTAGGCAACTATTTAGATTCAAAACCAAAGAGTACCAATTATGCACACCACACTAGAGTGATCCATTCGACCCATAGGTGATTGCCAAAGATACCAGTCAGCAATGTGAGGTTGAGACTGGGAAAAGATTAAAGCAACAGAAATAAGCTGTACAAGGGCAGTTCTCAGTATGTCAACAGATGCAGCAAGAGCCATATCAGATGAGACCACCATTGTATTGTCTGCATTTAGCATTTTGCAGCTCAGTGGATGGGTATATTTTGAATCTGTTGAATCTTTAGCTACTGATGACATAAAGACACCTATAAAACCTGCTGGATAAGGGCTCTCCAGGACCAGGGTATTGGGTACTAGAGTATATGAACTAGCCCTAATACAGAGTAACAAACAATAGGTTAACACTTAATACTTCCCAACAGCTTGCTAGCTCCTGACAGTTGGCGACGTCAGCTCTCTTCTCCCTTTTCCAACTGTGCTGTTACCAGTATAACACAATAGATATACTACTACAGCCCATACGTTCATTGATAAGGAAAAGCCCCCACTCCTTAGAAACCCCCCATAGCAACCCTTTTTAGATAAGAAAAAGGCCCCTCTGCCCAGCAACACATATTCCTAGCTAATTGCCCTTGTATCTGAGACCATTTACAAAATATGTCTTTACAGCCTATGAATTCCATATAATACTTATTTCATATTAATGTTTGTTTGTAAATACTGACTATATGAGGACTTTTGTATTTCTCCTGTTTATGTTCTTGGCCAAGTAACCACTGAAAATGAAAACCTGTTCTCAATACAGTAGCTTTCCCTGGTTAAATAGTGAAAGTTATTTAAAAAGCAGCTTGAGAAGCATCAGTAAAGAGACAGATCATTAGCAGAAAATAAAGTCCTAACTTTTGCTTCTGCTTCAACAGAGATCTGCAGTCAGAGAGAGTATGGCCTTTTTTCATTTCCAAAAGAAGTGAGGGTGAAAGATGTAGTTGACTAGTGTCATTGTCAAGGTTACGGACATCCACCAATTCTGGTAGAGCGCCACCATAAAAGAAAAAACACTATGTGGAGGCGCAATGAGAATGTGTTGAGACACAAAACACCTGCGGGCACTGCTCCACAGCAGATGACATCCAAACAGGAAGATTCAGATTCCATTACGACATTTGATATGAGAAACACCCCAATACTTGAATCCTCGGCTGGTGCATGTGTTATTAATGCACACTGGCCAGACTTAAAGCATTGAGGATGTTTCTTGTCACAAGATACAGTAGTTTTCCATATGCATTGTAGTGTCTAGCTGGAAGGAGCTGAACCTGTTCTCTCAACCCCCATTTTGTTATTTAAATGGATTTGTTCAGTTAGTAAGTACAAGAAAACACATTCAAACATATAATGTATTCCTCATGACTTCCATATTCTAAAAATAAGCCTAGCTGTACTTATTTTCCATTCCATAAAAATGCCAGAAGAAAAACTTTTTTTATCAGTTGTAGTAAAGCTATATATCTTGCTGTCTTCTATTATCAGTTGTAATGGAGTATTTCCCAGTATGAAGATTCAATATCACTGCAGAGCCAGCTGAAATAAAAGACCTCCCCCCCACCCCACACAAGTACATTTTAATGGTAACTTTGGGGATGAAAAATATGTGTATATTTGGAGGATAAAAAAAGTTTATCTGTCTACTTACATATTAAAAGGTTTTTTCTTTACAAAAAAAAAAAAAAAAACTCTTCTGAAATATGAAATCCTGGGGGATTTATTGTAGAGTTAAAGAAATGTAATTAATGACTTGTGCCTACAAACTGTAAAATATGATACCAAAGGCACTCAACAACAAACCTTTCCTAAAACCTCTATACAAAATGTGTTGTAGTAACTAATAGTGTATTTGGTTACTGTCTCTGAATAATTAAGTTTAAAAAAAAAAAGCTTGCTTTAAATGACACATTACAAGGAATAAAGTATTTGGGCGGCTTTGTTATACTGTTGTTGTAATAACACGTTTACCCAGCCTCAGCTACGACAGCACACAAAATTAGATTTTTATTTGTATTTATTCTGCCCCAAGATCTCCACTGGAATAAAGATATTTTAAAATCTACGTTTATGGCATCACCGTAGCTATACATTGGAATAGCTAGGGTGCCACCATCATTTTGATTTATTCCTGGACTTTGTAAACAAAGGTTTTAGAAAAATGTAGATTTCACTGACCCAAAATGTCCACCCGTCACCATGGAAGCTCACATTTGAGCAGTTTTTAATTTGCTTATTTAAAAAAAAAATAATTTCACTGATCCGAGTTGATTGATATGATAAGAAAAAAAAAGTTGCAGGATCAGATTTGTGTTCACTGGTAATCAATCAACCTGATGTTTTCCTCAGAGGTACACTGCCCTTCTGGATGTAGTCAGAGCAGGTATGACGTAAAATGATAAACAAAACTAAATTAGAGACACCTACCCTGTAGCACCCACAATAAATGTGTTGCCTCACTCACATGACAGATTCACTTGTGTTACAGATGGCATCCTTGACATTTACTCTTGTAAAATTCAAAAGGTGTAATATCCCTGTTGCTTTCTAGGAAATGATATCTCAAAATCAGAAAAGGTGTGCATGTGTGTGAAGAAATATAATGAATCTAAGTGTAAATCTCCCTCCCGGCCTGTGAGGACGCTAAGCACCGAAAGTAGAGTTCTTTGGACGGCCTGACAGTTCTTTCCCAGGGCCGGGAAGTCGGTCAGTCTGGAAGAAGGCGAGACTCCGTTGCAGGAATGTATTGACCCGGAAGGAAAAGGACGTAGCCGAAGCAGATTGTAGAGACAGCTGCACTCGTTTACCAAGGGGTCATGCATGATAGCATGAAAGAGGACGGAGAATCGTAATCTACTCCTTCGCTTGGTTTTGAGCGAGCGAAGCTGGAAGGACCGGGAGAAACCCCAAAAAGAGTAAAATAGGATTTGCGAGTGTTTTTTGTCTTTTGTTTTGTGAATCACTAGACGGCTAACACGTATCCGGAGCTGTCGCCTTGGGCCAGCACAACCCGGAACAACGCACCAGTCACTTAATAAACTGTTATCACCCACCACGAGCACTACTGCACACACCCGGACTGGTGACCATGTATTGTGGGGCGGATAACGTTTGTTTATTATTTGGGCTGCAACCCATTTATTATTGTTACCTCCGTGCTTTACACATTGGTGTGTATTGCCAGAGGTTTACTGTTTGGTTGCCAGACCGGGAATTACAAAATAAAGACCCCTTTTCCAGGCTATAGTTTCCTGGCTTGTGATTATTTCTGCACTGCATCACCTCTGCACCTGTTTAAATGTGTTAAAGCAAAACAGAATAACTAACTCAATACTCTTTCCTCTCATCTGTTTAATTATTATAATTTAAAAAACACAAATCAAAGCTTCAGGTACCCTTTTCCAGATATCTTACTGAGAACATAACACCCAACCAGTGTTGTTACATTATGTTAGCATATTATAAATTATCATTAAATTTGAATTAATCACATTTATATACAGAGTGGTTTAAGCTATCCATGGAAATGGTATACAGCACAATGTCAACTCAGAAAGACAATAATTAATGTTGATTTACCGTTGTGATGCATCAACTTAGCAATGTCATAATTGATTAATGTGAAATTTCCCTTTTGTTGTTGATTTACGAGTTTGGTAATGATGTTCAACAGGAATTTCCTGTCGTGCTGGTGGAGGGATGCAAGGCTCTTTGGAAGCAGCCAAGGTTCCTCCAGGGATCCCATTACTCATGAGCAGCATGTCTTTCATGATAAGGCTTTTTGATAAACTACAGTTCCCAGAATACAGGGTTTTTTTTTCCAGTTTTAGTAGGAGATATTTTTTGCAGTATTGTATTGCTGTTATGTCCATATGTTTAACTTTGACATCTTAAGTAATTTAAATTCATTATTTTTCATTATTTTATTATTTTTGACCTTCAGGGTTCCCATATTTGCAAGATAAGTATAAATGATTAAGTATCACCCTAACTTTTTTGCTTTTATGATGTCTGCAGCTTTTCATGTGTTCCGAGAGTCTTTAATAGTTTCGATTGCCATGAGGTCGAGGCTCAAGGTCAAGGCGTTCATACTTCTGAGAAAATGTTATCATAGTACAGTTAAATAAATATATAATTATAATTGTTTTGGAATACAAATAAATACACACTTGTACGTTTCCATAGTGTCTTATTTTAAAATGCTCTGATTGACCAAGTAAACCTACAATTACATCTTTTGAGCAGAACTAATTTGATTGTCGTTTCCAAAACAAAACTGCAGGGTCATTGTTATTCCACTGTGTACTGCAGCTGTCACGGTGAATCAAGCTCAATGACATCTAAATAAATTTGACAACAGAATATTTAATGGGACTGAAAAAACATTGATGGGATTTTTGTCAAAGGGTTGCTAACCAATGACACGGTGGGCCAATCTACAGTACCAATTGCTCGAGGTATGACATTTGGAAGACAGATTACAGAGCAAGAGGGAGCTAATTTGCAGCAGGACATTTTCCCCAGATAAATCTGTATTCAAATCTACATAGCTTTTTTTTTTTACAAATGTGGTGACTGAATTTTTTCAATGTAGCCCCTCCCAAGGAGGAGTTAATATGGAGCTTTTAACCATCTCACCAACAGGTTTCTGAATTTGTAACGGCAGTGCCTCACACAACACTCCGCATTACACTCCTCCCATTAACCTCAGCGATCAACTCAAGTCTATGTTGCTGGTTGCTGGGACGCGTAACAGGAAACGCGTTGCTAGGCAACCAGCTGAGCAGTTAGGCTTGCCCAGCGCTGAGCTGATCGGGAGGTCCGGATTGGCTGGGGGAGGCTGCGTGCACAGACTGGCGCTTTGTTGACATCAAGGAGGAAAGCATTCACTCCGCAGGATTAACTACTAGACGGTGCCTGTGAAGGCTCTGCTCAGCCAAGACCATCGCTTGGAGGCCGGGACTTCGGTAGCAGCAGCAGTAGATTAGTTTAGGGGATGTTGATCCCAACCAGTATAGAGAGGGTTTCGTAGTGTAGTATGTTCCTGGAGCGGGAAGTCTCTTTTAATGAGGCTAGCATTCGCCATGTGTGGCAAACTTTTATTTTTGGCTTTGTTTTTGTTTTCTTTATTAAATCTGGTAACCTAGTGACAGCACGTGAGTTAATTAACATCTGCGTTCCTGTGCGGCGTGTCAACACCCAATGCTCTGTGTCTGCCTCATTATTATAAAGTGACGACCCACACACGTAACAAATCGCTGTTACAGGGACATTGTATTGATCACACAACTTTTAGAGAAACTGTAAAGCTAAAATAAATAAAGTAGACACACATTTCTGCTAATGCCTGCATCGTTGGGAGATAGTGTTAATTATTTATGTTTGGTTTCACATACCCCAATTAGCACTAATGTTGGATTTTGTAAAAATAAGTCCAATATTTTTTCTTGTTATATCAGGGTCAAGAAACTAGTACAATAAAGAGTACACTGACTGATGGACTGCAGGGTTTCATCAGGTTATGCCCATGACATCTTGCATTGGACATTTATGGAATTGGGGAGACGTACAATCTTTTTTTTATCCCTCAATCCTTTCTGGATGATTGGAATGTGAACAACCAATTTGTTTTTTCTAAAGTAGTCCTCTCCTTATATAATTTATCTATGTCAAACCTGTGAACCGAATTTGTAACGGCTGTCACTGGGACTGATAAGGCATTTGTAAAAGTTGGTTTAATATAAAATTCTTGAAACTGTTAGTGTTTTAATTCAATTAAAAAGCACTTTAAATCAATACCTATTAACCATCCCCCACTACTGTTTTGAAACGGATACATCCCTAGCTAAGGCTGACTGCCCCCATCCACATTTCGGTCAGTTTACATTTGACCTACAATATGGCTAACTGAACTCACGTATCAAAAAGGCTAACTTTAAAGAGGAAGCGAGCTCAAACCTACTAAAGTTTTTATTTAAGTACATGCATGTATAGTTAGTTGCTTTATCATCTATAATACCAACTAATCAAATACACAATTCCTAAGGATTTTGGGGAGGCTGGTGTTTGTACTTAATGACCAAATATCCATTAGTGTGCTACACTCTTGTTGCTTCTGAGTTGCATTGAAAAGGCTTGGCAATTTGATTTAGTTCCATCAGAGATACAGTTCATCAGAGATACATTTTTATTTGATCATTTCACTGTCAATATCAAAATTATACCTAAAGCAGGTGACAGAATTATTGAATTGAACTGTTGTATTTCAGAAAACAGATACATTTTTACCAAACTATCAGCAACATAGCCCTGTTTTTACAAAGCTTTGGGTTTTTGGACATATTTTTTTTTATTAGTTTCAACCAGTGTGTGCTATTCTTTATGACATATACTGTTCCAATATACTTCTGTAGGGTTTTGGTTCCTTAGCTTTGACTTAATGCATTTCTCATGACTTTTGCTATTACTTCAGTTGTTTATCGGTGTAGCTTCATTGTGGCCCTGAGCACTGTATATTATACACTGGTACGTCAGAACTTTTTTTTATTGCATATACCAACTCCAGGTTCATTACTCCATGATAACATATGATACAGTGATATATTTTCTCAACATAGTGTAATAGTTAGTTTTAGTGTTTTAATCCACACATCCAGGGTTATTCTCAGCAAGGCTCATTTTGCAGTGGTGGGTTGATGGACTGTAACAGAGAAAGAATGATCCTTCCCGCCCCCACCCCCGTCACATTATAAGATACACAAAGTACTATTGAATAACACTTAACACAGGAAGTATTTGTAGGTACACTTTCAAATTCGAAGGAAGTTACAAGCTCACCAGAGTGCCATCAATCAATAATATAAACAAACTTACCATTTTACTTTAAACATTACAAATACGTCTGCGTAGTAATAATAAAAACCAAAAAACAGTATGCATATTAGTTTATCTCGAGTTAGTCTTTGTCACCTGGATGGCTATTGCCAAACTCATTGACTCATTTTAGACAACACACTGCAGCCATATCAGTGAATCCCACAATACAATATGAAGAAATGTGCCAACACTCTGAAACTTTAAGCATTTTGTATGTTGCTGTATCCCCCCCACAAGATTATGCACTTTGTAAGTTTACATGGAAACAGACTGTCACACATAGCCTATATGTAGGTTATGCCCTCAGAAACTGTATGCCCTTTTTAAATCACATTGTATGGTTTGATTTCAGTTGGGGTAACAAAGCCATTTTACAGCACTACATTGTAAGATTTTTAGAAACCAACAGGAAATCCCTCTGGTTACCCCATCCACGAGCCCAGATAAGAATACTGTTAAAAAATAGAAGCTTATTATGAGTTAAAAATATATATTTACTGTATGTTCCTTAACATTATGGTCAACAAAATTAGGTAAACAATTTGCTAAAATTATGGATTTAGCCATTAAAATATATATATATATATATATATATATATATATATATATATATATATATATATATATATATATATATATATATATATATATATATATATATATCTTAAAACTAAGTACTTTAAAAAGTTTTTAAAAATAATTTTAAAAATCATATTCACCTGCATGACATATAATTTGAGGACTATCTTTTTCAAATGGCAAAGCTGCAATTTTTAAAGTTCCAACTCTTAATACCTAACAATTCATATAGTAATCGTGGGTATGTCTATGTCATAAATGTAGTAATATTATTTATATGTATAATACCCCCTTTTCTGGTATAGCAGCTGAATCATGTTGATGGAAGAGGTTTTAGACCTAATCAATACACTTAGCATCACAGTTTGGGAGATGACATTATACTGGCTCTGTACACATTATTGACATCACACTGTCACTCACTAAAATGTCAATAGACTTAACGTTCCTAATACTTGAAGATAATATCCTTAAGGAATAAAAAGAAGACAAGCCTTGAATTGACAACAGAACTGGCAGAAGGCACAGGTGTCGTTGTCCATCAAATCAACAGTATGAAGGTCACTCTTGAAATCAGGACTTAAAGGATGTGTTGCAGTAAGAATACCTCTGTTAAGAAAGGGTAACAAGTCTAAAATATGCACAAGAACACAGAAATTGGATTATGGAACAATGGTCAAAGGTGCTTTGGACTGTTGATTTGATGGACAACGACACCTGTGCCTTCTGCCGGTTCTGTTGTCAATTCAACGATTGTCTTCTTTCTATTCCTTAAGGATATTATCTTCAAGTATTGCTCATCCTTGTTAGACAGCTTTTTGGAGCTTTCCAGTCCTGGGTTTGTCAATTACAGATGATGTTTCTCTGTACTTGTTGATTATGCTTCAGATACCACACCTTGAAAATCGAGTGATGCAAGCTATTTCACTCAATGTTTTTCCTTCTTTATGCAAGTCAAGGTTGTTATAATAGTAGAAAACACTAGTGGAGGATTTGAGTACATTGTTGATGCTCATAATGCATCAGCATAGAAAAATGCAACATGTCTATAAGACTTTTGAACAGCACTGTGTGTGTATATGACATGAAACGATGCATCCAAAGTACTCTCCCCCTACCTGTTACCATGGAAATACATAGGCAGAAACTTGTGTGGGTTGGAATACTAGCAGTTATTTTGCCTGACCTGTTTCACAGCCATGTCTAGCAATGCCTGTAGTAATGAAATACATTTTCATTGATATTGGATGATGGAATACAAACAGCCCTAAATGTCAAGGGTCCATTGAGGATTTAGAAATTGCACATTTGTGTTACCTCATTTAAAAAAAAAAACAATTCTACAAAAGCAAAATACAATTTCAATCAAAATTACATCATTTTAAAACTAAGGAAATAGGCTAAGTGGAAAGTGAGCTACTGAAGAACAATTTTAAATTGCCGTTCACAACTCATTCCTCCTTTAAATGTTGTACCAATTGCTTCCCAATTGTCACCAGCACATGTTTTATATTCTGTCATTAGGCCAAAATGTTGTCTTCTAAACGGTTCCCAAAAATAACATTTTTTTTCTTTCACTAACAATTTTGTTAATATACAATATATAAGAATATAAATGTTAAACAAACCTTTGTTTTTAAAGGATGAATACAACGATTCCTCCTTTTCTGATTCTGAAGAGCTGCAATAGGAAGGAACTTCCTGCTTGCCAGTTGTCTCTCTAGCTTCAGTCGCCTCTTCTGAAGTTTGCACTGTTGAGCAGCCTGGGTTCTGATGTGTACTTATGTCATGTATAAATGTGGAGTTGTTGTAATAGTCAACATAACAAGGTGACTCTTGCTTTTCAAATAGATTTTGGGTGAAGAATGTTTCAGTGGTCTTAGTTGAGCTACAAGGTCGTTCCGTTTCCTTACTCATTTCAAAGAATAGGCTCAGTTCTTCTAGTACTAAATCAAATTGTGATTTAGGCACTTTTACATTGAAGTTCAGAGGATACATGCTAGGTGTAGCTTTGGTGTCCGCGGCTGGATCACGGATTCACTTCTATCTAAATCCATTATACTAGTTTGCAACACCTCCGTTTCTGGCATTTGGCATGGACTGTTCTGAGATCGTTTTTAATCTGTATTGACATTTTTGGTACAAACACTACAAATTGAAATTGTGTGTTTGTCCATTTCCTGCTTTTTGGGAATATTTACTGTAGTCATCTTCACTTTGTTCAAGTGCACTAATCTGTCTAGTTTCTAAATGCCGTTTACCGAAATCAAATTTTGATTCACATTTTGATACATTCACTGGTAACAGATCTGTGTGTTTCATAACTGGTAGCACTGGTTTGTGAATAGAGGCTAAATTTGTTTCTTGTGTTAATTGTACCAGGATTGTGGGGGAAATCATTTGTTAATGAAACATTCTCCAGTTCTTCATTGCCAGCACAAAGAGGTATTTTTTTGAAAGGTGTCAAAAACAAGCACTACAAAGATATCTGGAAGGAATCTAGATTGAGTCCTACAAGCAATGCCTGTAATATGACTTGAACTGTCTGAAACAGGTGCCTGGACTCCATCTTCAGTTTTCCCAGTATTCACAACCTTTTGAATATAGTTATGTTCTTGGATCCAGCTGATTAGGGCATAGTTATAGTTAGGTGGGACCATATCAATTTCAGAAATGCCGTTTTGACTTCCATACATTTTTTCTTTTGTATCTGGTCCCATTACTGAATAATTTGTTCATACATCAAAATAAACATAATAATCTGTAGGTTGTCACTGTCTCTTCATGGAATGTAGTATCACTGTAATATAAGTGTGCCTCTCTTATATCTGTGCTATTCAAAGTTTCATGCAAACCTGCATCAGAAAAGGGTGATTTTTCTAATGTGCCATTTAGATTATCAGAGTCATCTTTGTGACGTATCTTCAGGCAAGCAATCTGAAAAATCTATAGCATTCTCGTTATTATTATTTGTTTATTTAGCACACGCCTTTATCCAAGGCGACTTACTGAGACTAGGGTGTGTGAACTATGCATCAGCTGCAGAGTCACTTACAACTACGCCTCACCCGAAAGACGGAGCACAAGGAGGTTAAGTGACTTGCTCTGTGTAATACACCAGTCGAGAAAGGGTTTTTTTTTTTGTGCAATGTGTTTATATGATGAAGCACACGCTTGCAGATATTGGCAGCATGTTGTTGTAGCTTTTAAATGCATTTGAATTAAATAAAGCAAGCTTCATAAATGCAATGCTTACTGGCCGTTTGTTTAAAATAGCCGACGCAATATTCAAACCGAGCTGCTTATCGGCTGTTGGCAATATCAAGAAAGAGCACAAAGTACTGTGTTTAGCTGTTTTGTGAGTCTTATTCTGTAGAATAATTTTGGAGTTGTATATACAGAAAAGTAAGAAGTACCTAAAAAAAAAAAAAAACATTGTTAACCCCCCGATTAAAAAAAAAAAAACTTGATTGAATTTATGTATTCATTTATTTAGTTATCGCAAATCCATTACCCCTTCACCTGCTAAACACAAGGAAATGACACGGTGGTTGAGGTGAATCCTTACTTTAGTTTTATAACTTATTATTTCTAATTTATCATTAACTCCTTAATAACACTACGATTTTTAGTTTTTTTTTTTTTAACTTGTGTTGCTATAACATGGTTCTCTCAAAATTGTAGATTCAACAATGAGTGGACCAATAAATACTTATTTATTTTAACAGCTGTACCAAACGCAAAGCCAATGTGTTTATTGTGCAATGAATGTGTGTCAGTAGTTAAGGAATACCATATAAAAAGGCATTTTGAAACCAAACAAGGCGCTTTTATCCAGAGGGCACAGTAGTTAGAAGCGCTGATCTCTTCTTAACAGTTATACTATTAATATGCAACATACATTTTAAAATGTTTGTAATGGTACTCCGTTAAATTCTCACTGTTCTATTATTAAAGTACTATTCATATGGTAAAATGTGTAAGTCTTGTTCAATATATGAACATTATGTTATATAATATTTATTATATTGCTTAAAAATATGCAGAGTAAAATACTCAGGCCCGCCTACTCCTAATTTTTTTCCAATATGGCCTCCTTAAATTTAAAAAAGCTAGTTGAAGAGCCCTGCTCTAACTAAGGCAACTCTGTCTGTCCAGGGTATACAAGAAACACATGCAAGCAGCTTTACAGCAAGTACAGAATAAACTAGTCTGCATTGCAGACGAAACTACAGATGGGAGAGATAAGTGTCCTAAACATTGTATTTAATTTGTAACTTTATGAAAATTGTACATTTTTGTATTTTGTTTGACTATTCTGTATATTGTAACACCAGCAATAAGTTGTTTTTTCAAATCACCTTTATTCGTTCACTGACCTACAGTACATTGTTACTAGTGGATGTCTTTATGAAAGATTGTCCTGAAAACTACAGTCTCTCAGGGACTTAAATAAAAAAAAAAATGAATTCAATAGATTTTTACTATAAAAATGTTATTTATGTTCAAATTACATTGTTAATTCTTAATAAATTGGTAAAAACGGCATTGGTCGTTTTGAAAAACGGAATCTGCCATTCCCAAAATGGAAAAATCAGGAGCCCTAGTATTATGGAACATTCCCATATATATATATAAAAAAATATATACCAAAGTACAATAAAAAAAAAAAAAACGCTATATGTTATAACCAGTGATTAAAGTGTGGTGGTATAAGGTATCTATACCGGTAAAAAAAAAAAAAAAAAAAACTGACGCAAAAGTTATACTGCTGCAATACACCCTGCCCGGACCTCTTAAGTTTCGAACAAAAAAACTTTTGTGCTTGTACATAGCGTGAGGATGTTTACCTCAGGTCACTATAGTCTCCGGAAGCACTTCCTCTGGAAGTCAATGTACCCACCAATTTTACACATTAATACTAATATTACAACAGTCTTCATATCAGTGAAGTCCTACTCATTCCTCATGTGTGTTGGAATTGACCTAGGCATCTTTGTAGCGCCAGGATTTCTATTTTCTACAGTGTGTGTATATATAATTGATTGCTGAAATTATACATTACTGTATCGATACAGGCTAGTTCAGTCAGGGAAAAGACGGCGGCTACTATAGGACATATTGATGTTTTTGATGAGAATGTGGAGCAGCGGACGACTTATATCGAGCGACTTGAGCATTTTGTTACTGCAAATACGTAACAGAAACATAACCTTAACCTTAGAAAAAAAGTGGTCACTCAGGATTCGGCCAAAACAAACCTAGGCCAAAGTGCGAAAGACGAATCGCCATACCACCTGATTGCATACAATAAGCAGGATAAACTGATTTCCATAGCACCTTTCTCAAAACACTTTAAATGCTGGGTATAACGCAGGATTTACCATAGTAGTGCTTTTTGCGTGTTGCGTAATAGGCCACAAAAAAACACAAGGCTAATGTTAATAAAGACAAAAAGCAAACCAAAGAAACGGCGCTATTAGCTGGTGATAACCCCTTAGGATTGTTTTAAATTATAACCTACCGTATGGGTCGCCTTTCACTGTACTGATGAGGTACTTGTTCAAGAAGACAGATTTTATTTATTAATAAAATACTGACCTATATTTCCGCTGTCCAAAAAAGTCTTCTCTCTCTGCCGATGCCTTGCATAGCTCTTGTCTCGTACCTGATGACATTATTGTACCAAAGGCCTAATTCGTGACCGGACTAGTAGGAATTGATGTAAACTTGAAGGCGGTAAAATTAGTATATTGAAACTGGAAAACTAGATTTTTTTTGTTCTAATTGGATTACATTCAAAATAAAAAGTCCACCTTTTTTCATGAAGATGGCCAACTAACACCAAACGAGACCCCGTGTCGAGTTTATTATTCAGGGTATATAGAGACATCCTAAATCAGTAAATAACTACGGTACACAATGAACTTCGTGGACTATCCTCTCATTAACATAATCCACTGTGTACTAGAAGGAAGGAAGTAAATATGTGTTGCTATTCCCAACTCCTGCTGATCAACAGCTCTTCAGATGGAGCTGCTGTCTCATAGCAAAAGCTGAAGTTGTCACATGGTATGTAGTGCCATTATAATTACCAACACAAATGCATTCATCGTCACGCTAATTCGAAAATAATATGTGTAATGTTATAATTCTATTGCACTTTGGCGTCCATCTGAATGGGGTATTAACAGGGTAATGATATGTGCTACGTCATATTTCAAACGCCTGCGCTGGTATTTCATGTAATTGCTTTTAATGTTGTTTTTATCTAAATACCGTTTGTACCAAATATGGCGGATATTTGCTCCCTTACCAAAAAGTACTGACAGATGCCATACCCATAAGTAGGGAAATAGATTCAAGCTACCTAATTGTTGTTATTGTTTTAACGACCCAGGTGATGGCGGCATCCTAGACATTGTGTTTGTCTTGTTTTTACGTCCTGTTTAATGTTCTGTGTATTGTGAGGATACGGGGCACGCCGTTAGTGTGTGCGTGTAGTAGGCAGGTCCCCCGGAGGAGGGGGATAGCCGCGAGCGGGTGAATGCGTGTGGATTTGACAGACTGGAGTGAGACTGTGAGACACAGTGAAAGGTTCAGAGAGTTCTGCTCTGTGAAGCAGTGCATGAACCTCGAGTGAGTTGCTGTGTAAGAGAGAGAGAGAGACTACCTTTATTATTATTTTGGCGTGAACCCCGGCCCAAACCGGGATTAGTTGTTGCTTATTTTATTAAGAGAGAATAAAAGAAAAGTAGAATCCCATCTGGTCTCCCCTGAGTCTGTCTCACCTACATAGCACAGAATGCTACATTATTGTTAACGATGATACGGTATAAATTGGAGAATTAACTAGTGAAACGCTTCTTTATTGTAATTTATGTAGATTAGAATTCTCACATAGCAACGGGATATATAACGTAATTATCATGGGAATTATCACGTAATTTCGTCAGGGATCGTTTATTAGGGGCTTTTTAAACATGTTGTTTGAGTAGATAAGCAGCAAGTACGATACAGTAACTTTAAATGTTAGCTTGCGAGGTTCGGGGGGCGTGGAGCTGGGGGGGCGGCTAATCTCTAATCTTTCAATTTTCTAATCTCCAGTTAATTAGTTCCTATTTACTATTTAAGACCTGATCACCTGCACCTTTTCTGTCTAGTGTTTCGTTTTTCCTCCTCCTCCCCTCCTCCACCTTCTACATGCCTTCGCATCGGTCATCTCTGGGGGGCAAGTGAGGCTCACTTCCCCGACCTCAGGGCTAGGCAGCCGCCTCCCTTACCTTCAGGGGTTCTCACCGCGTGAGTCAGAGCGGACCCCCGGCCAAACTCTGTTCTGTCGCAGCTTCTGTGCTCATCTCACTCGAGGCTCTCTTCTATTCTGCCTCTCTTCAGGACGTGGTCACTCGTGCCGAGTCCTATACTAACCTCAATGCTTTGTCCTTATTTTCAGGTCCCAGGCAGCGTGATGTCTCGGCCAAGCAGGGGTTTTACGAGCGCCCCTTACAGAAGCCTCAGATGCTGGGTACCTCTCTCATTTCCTCCCGAGGGGCGGCTTTTCAAGTCATAACCCTCATATGTGTTTTCAGGTTGCCGGGTCCTCCGCCCCTGGGATGTCGGCAGCGTCGGCCCCAGTCGGTGACCTCTTTTCTATCCTGTTTCCGGTTGCCGGGTCCTCCGCCCCTGGGATGTCGGCAGCGTCGGCCCCAGTCGGTGACCACATTCTGTCCTACTAACTGCTCCTTGCTACTTCTTCTGCCTTATCCTTTCCCCCCCAGCTCACGCCCAGTGAATAAGCACATGTACTACCCATGAGTAAATCCTTTGGAAAAACGTAACTTTGCGATCAAATTTGTCCATGCATAATGTTTATGCTAGTCTATAAATCTGTTGTTAAATTAAATAAATGTTGTTATATATATATATATATATATATATATATATATATATATATATATATATATATATATATATATAGTGCCTTGCAAAAGTATTCAGATCACTGACCAATTCTCTCATATTACTGAATTGCAAATGGTACATTGAAATTTCGTTCTGTTTGATATTTTATTTTAAAACACTGAAACTCAAAATCAATTATTGTAAGGTGACATTGGTTTTATGTTGGGAAATATTTTTAAGAAAAATAAAAAACTAAAATATCTTGCTTGCATAAGTATTCAACCCCTGTACTGTGGAAGCTCCCAGTTTACACCGATGAAAGAAATTGCCCTAACGAGAACACAATTACCTTACCATTGGCCTCCACCTGTGAACCATTAAAGTTGCTGTCACATTTTCTGGATAAAAACCCCACTGTTGAAGGATCATTGGTCAGGCTGTGAATCTGAAGGAAAATGAAGACCAAAGACCATTCTACAGAAGTTAGAGATAAAATAATACAAATGCATAGATTAGGGAAAGGGTACAAAATAATATCCCTGTGTTTGGATATCCCAGTGAGCACAGTTAGATCAATAATCAGGAAGTGGAAGCTGCATCACACCACCCAGGCACTGCCAAGAAAAGGCCGTCCCTCAAAACTCATCGCTCAAACAAGGAGACTTGTGAGAGAAGCCACAGAGATGCCAGCAATCACTTTGAAGGAGCTACAGAGTTCAGTGGCTGGGAGTGGAGTAATGGTGCACCAATCAACCATATCAAGAGCTCTGCATAACACTGGCCTGTATGGGAGGGTGGCAAGAAAGAAGCCGTTACTCAAAAAGTACCACCTGAAAGCACGTCTGGAGTTTGCCAGAAAGCATGAGAGTGACCCAGCTGCGATGTGGGAAAAGGTTTTGTTGTCAGATGAGACCAAGATAGAGCTTTTTGGCCAAAACTCAAAGCGCTATGTGTGGCGCAAACCTAACACTGCCCATGCCTCAAGACACACCATCCCTACAGTGAAGTATGGTGGTGGCAGCCTCATGCTGTGGGGATGCTTCTCATCAGCAGGGACTGGGCATCTTGTTAAAATTGAAGGAAGAATGGATGGAGCAAAATACAGGGAAATACTGCAAGAGAACCTGCTTCAGTCCGCTAAAAAACTGAAGCTTGGGAGGAAATTCACCTTTCAGCAGGACAATGATCCCAAGCACAAGGCCAAAGCAACATTGGAGTGGCTCAAGAACAAAAAGGTGAATGTCCTACAGTGGCCCAGTCAAAGTCCTGATCTCAATCCCATTGAGAATCTGTGGCACTATTTGAAAATTGCGGTCCACAAGCGTCGTCCAACCAACCTGAACAACCTGGAGCAAATCTGCCAAGAAGAATAGGCCCAAATCACTCGGACACTGTGTGCAAAGCTGGTACATATTTACCCCAAAAGACTTAAAGCTGTTATTGCAGCGAAAGGTGGCTCTACCAAATATTAATGTGTGGGGGTTGAATACTTATGCAAGCAAGATATTTCAGTTTTTTATTTTTCTTAAAAATATTTCCCAACATAAAACCAATGTCACCTTACAATAATTGATTTTGAGTTTCAGTGTTTTAAAATAAAATATCAAACAGAACGAAATTTCAATGTACCATTTGCAATTCAATAATATGAGAAAATTGGTCAGGGGTCTGAATACTTTTGCAAGGCACTGTATATATATATATATATATATAAAGTTCACTGACTGATACCCTGAAGTTACTGCGATATTGCAGCACCAGGTGGCTCAGCTTATTGAGCTGTATCCAAAGGGTACTCAACCAGTGGGCAGCTCTTTAGGCTTGCTCTAACAGTCATGAGGAGGTGGAAAAGAAATAGAGATGAAATTCTACCTGAATACTTGTTTGAAACCACTGGCAGAGTTCAACATTACAGTCCAGGTGGGTACAATTATTAAATGTTATTTTATCTGGTGATTCCCTATGTACTTTAGGTTTAAAATTTAAGGTATTAGGTGGTCCTCTACTAAAACTACGGCACACTGAATACCTGTTCTGATTGAAGAATGCATAAAATGGCACTACTGTGTAAGATTAAATTTGTCTGACATCATTTTTATTAATTTTCAGTCAGAAGGAGTGGTGATTCATAAACTGTATCCAGAGATGAAACAGAGTGATGAAGAAGGTGATGGGATACTTTGTTCCAGCAAAATCCATAATGGATGTGTCTGTGTCAGAAGTGAAGTACAAGGGGAAAGAGACTCCGCTGACTGATACAGACATCAACATAGGTTCGGAGGGCCGTGCATATCTGCTGGAAAATGGGGATGACATCCCCCCTGCAACAGTTACCAGAATCTTTGAGTACGTTTAAGTTAATCATTAATAAAATTGTAGTTGAAGAGAAAACTGAATCACTCTGATGCAGGCATGAGCTATACCAGTATTCAGTCTCGGACACTAGGGTTAATCCTTCTATGCTTATCTTTTTGTAAGAGATGCAATAGGATGAGACTCCAAGGTGATATCTTTAGAATACAGTTGCTGTGGAGTGTGTGATTGTGATCATTGGGTCATTTTTAAAAAAATATATATTTAAGACAGATTGAGAGATGAAATGATTGAGTTCCAGATAACAGACAGCACAGATATCCCCAAAGAAAGGAAGGTAGACAGATTCGGGGGATTGTGGGAAAGCAAGCAAGATTTAGGCACTTGTCATCATTAATGAAGGCACTTCTTGCATCCCTCACAGCAATGCAAGCAGTGAGAGAAATTGCAGCATGGTTAGGAAGATTGAGAACAGCATGAACTTGGATAACTCTACTGTCATGCAAAATTGACTACCTTGAACCGGCTCACAAATATTGTCCTTCTAGCAAAGTACTGGCTGCTGCCAAATCTGCAACCTAGGCTTACAACCAGAGCCTCAAGGGCAGAGAGAATGCTTGAATTTGATGGCTATGGATTTTGGTTGCCTCTGATGTGACCCAGACCTGGGACAAACATATTTACTCTTTGTAATAAAAGTTTAATTTTTTATTTTTTTATTTTTCACAGTTATCATTTTAAACTATTCATTTTTTTTTCATAAATTAAACATTATTTGAAAATTAACTTAAAACCGCTCTGTTAATGGTGACAGGTGTAACTGGATATTGAGGCTAACAGGGACGGGGAATAACCTACTTTGAATTCAGGAAAATCATTAAGCTTTAATTAATGTTTCTTATAATAACATATTTGTCAATATTTTTTTCTACGATCTGATGTGAACTCTTTATTTGTATAGCTGTTAATATGTTTGCTATGCTTTGCCTTGAAAATCACTTAAAAGAAGCATTGTATCACAGTCATTCTACCAAATAATAAAGTGGAGTGTATTTTTAACTTGTATGATTTTGTTTTGAGTCCTTAAAACACAAAAAGAAACCTATTCCTTAATTTAAAAAAAACTATTTCGGACACCGCGCAATATCTCCCTTATTTTGGTAACTTAATGTTGACATGTATTCTAGTCTGCCTCATTACCTATTCCAAGCTTTCTCTTTTGAAAATGATTGCGTTATTATTTCTATGATCGATGTTTTCAATTTGCCTGACAAGAGCTCTTATCGCCGCAGTGCTGTCAGAAATTGCCGGCTCTCTTGAATATTCATGAGCAGACAAGACGGGGGCGTGGTTTGGTTGTCAAGGATGGGGTATGTAGGTTGGTGGCAATTCAAGTCCTTGATAGCGCGGGTTAATTAGGTATTTTTTTATTGTTATCATCATCAGTATTAATATAAATATTATTTCCATCACGACAACAATTAATACTGTAGGCATACTAATAGCACAGAAGTGTTTGGCATTTAATTGTGGCAACACAGTTTAAAAAAAAAAAAAAAAGGAATATCTCCATTTTCATGTCAACAGTCCCTATATGGTCGGGACTGTCACAATTTCCTAGCAAATGTCCTGCGTCCCGATGCATAGGAAGAAAGTCCCTATAATCATCCATAGAATATATATATATATATATATATATATATATATATATATATATATATATATATATATATATATATATATATATATATTGCACAGTAGAGTTAATGAAAACCACACGCTGTGCTCTTCGTGCGGCTGACACATCTGCTGCTCACTAACTTATACAAAGGTAAGAACGCTTCATTATGTATTTTTTTTACTGTCATAATGGTCGTGTGGTGGATGAGTTGGGGGATATGTCTATTATATGATAATGAGTGTTTTTTTGCGTATGACCCCTCCCATGTGAGAGAGAGAGAGAGAGAGAGAGAGAGAGAGAGAGAGAGAGAGAGAGAGAGAGAGAGAGAGAGGCAGAATTGAGGAGTTTTAAAACTTACAGACAATCATCCCGTGGAAAATTGAAAATTGAGATATTCCTTTTTTAATTAATTATGGAACACCTGCGAGGCAATTCTTTTTCTGTATAACTACTGTACAGGATTCATCGTGTGCAATGAGATTAAATTAAAATTTCTGACCAAATACAATCTGAGACGAAGTTAAGATATTTAATACTAGCCAGAGTATTGCTATTATATAACTGTTTTTATATTTTTTAAAAAAGGTACAGTGCCTTGCATAAGTATTCACCCCCCTTGGACTTTTCCACATTTTGTAGTGTTACAACCTGGAATTAAAATGGATTTAATTGGGATTTTTAACATTTGATTTACAGAACATACATAACACTTTGAAGGTGCAAAATATTTTTTATTATGACACAAAAGTTAATTAAACAAAATAATAATAAAAAAAAAAACATTTGTTGGTTGCATAAGTATTCACCCCCCTGAGTCAATACTTGGTAGAAGCACCATTGGCAGCAATTGCAGCTGTGAGTCTTTTTGGGTAAGTCTCTACCAGCTTTGCACATCTGGATCCTGCAATGTTTGCCTATTCTTCTTGGCAAAATTGCTCAAGCTCTGTCAAGTTGGATGGGGACCGTTGGTGAACAGCAATTTTCAAGTCTTGCCACAGATTCTCAATCGGATTGAGGTCTGGGCTTTGACTGGGCCATTCTAAGACATTCAGGTTCTTGTTTTTAAACCACTCCAGTGTAGCTTTGGCTGTGTGTTTAGGGTCATTGTCCTGTTGGAAGGTGAACCTCCGCCCCAGTCCCAGGTCTCTTGCAGACTGAAACAGGTTTTCCTATAGAATTTCCCTGTATTTGGCTCCATCCATCTTGCCCTCAATCCTGACCAGTTTCCCAGTCCCTGCCGATGAAAAGCACCCCCATAACATGATGCTACCACCACCATGCTTCACCATGGGGATGGTGTTCTAAGGGTGATGAGCAGTGTTGGCTTTGAGCCACACATAGTGTTTTGTGCTAAGGCCAAAAAGTTCAATTTTGGTCTCATCAGACCAGAGAACCTTTTTCCACATGTTTGCTGTGTCTCCCACATGCCTTTTGGCAAAATCCAAATGGGATTTGATATGGGTTTTTTTCAGCAATGGCTTTCTTCTTGCCACTCTTCCATAAAGCCCAGCTTTGTGGAGCGTCCGGGTTATAGTTGTCCCTTGGACGGTTTCTCCCATCTCAGCTGTGGATCTCTCCAGCTCCTTCAGAGTTACCATTGGCCTCTTGGTTGCTTCTCTGACTAATGCCCTCCTTACCGTTCACTGGTGGACGGCCTTCTCTTGGCAGAGTCGCGGTTGTGCCATATTCTTTCAATTTTTTAATAATGGATTTAACAGTGCTCCTGGGGATGTTCAAAGTTTTGGATATTTTTTTATAACCCAACCCTGATTGGTGCTTCTCCAGAACTTTATTCCGGACTTGTTTTGATAGCTCCTTGGTCTTCATGATACTGTTTGTTTAGATATGCTCTCATGTATTTAATCTGAGATCATGTGACACTTTAATTGCACACAGGTGGACTCCATTCTACTAATTATGTGACTTCTGAAGGCAATTGGTTGCACCAGAGCTTATTTAGGGGTGTCACAGCAAAGGGGGTGAATACTTATGCAATCAAGACTTTTCAGTTTTTTATTTGTAAATAATTTTGAAAAATATGTAGATTTTTTTCCCCACTTCGACATTATGGACTATTTTGTGTAGATCTGTGACAAAAAATCCTAATTAAATCCATTTTAATTCCAGGTTGTAACACTACAAAATGTGGAAAAGTCCAAGGGGGGTGAATACTTATGCAAGGCACTGTAATTTGCTGTCCAAGACCCTGTGTTTATGCAAGCACTAGAATGTTGTGTTAGTGCAAGTTAATAGGTTTTGAAATCCTGATGAAAGTTGAATGAGAGATTCCTTATATCAATCTCAAATTGTATAATCCTGTACACAATTATACAATACTTTGTATGTATTTATGTAGCTTATACTTTTTATCCGACTTGACTTCTTGTACATTTGGAATGATTTCCCAACATTTTTCTGTCACATAATATACAGGGCAAGGCTGTCATCATTGATATCCATACAAACTGCTGTGACCTAAAACTGCAGCCCTTTTCAATGCTTGGACTGATAGCAGTCTTAGAGGTAATCAGTGGGACCACCTCTCTAAGCACTCTGATGCTTTGTCAAGTAGTCATAAACTTAGCTCTTAAACTCACCAGGCATTAGCATGACGGCAACACCCACAGACGGACAGATTACATTCACACAGTCGGATGTTAAATGTTGACATTAATGCTTTTTGAAATATCAAAGTGGTCTATAATTTCAGAAATGTATGAATTGATTAGATTCCCAAATAGTTTTTTTTTTTTTTTTTTTTTTTTTAAACACAATATGGTCCCATGATCTGTATTTAATATGGAATGTTTAAATATGTTTTAAGAATTATGAGCATGGATGATATTTTGTTTAAATAGACATGTATAGTAAAATTAATTAGGTGGTAGGAGCAGGTGACCATATGGTTCAGGTCTGTAAATACATGTTCTGCTGTGCATTTGGGCTAGTGCTTGTGTTTGTATTTTTTGTTATTGTTTCTCAAGCTTCCTCTTTTGCATTATATTTGCATTGAAAGAAAGTTAAGAGTAACCATTCAGGGTCACCACCTTGCTTCTGTTCCTTGTGAAGCATTCATAATGGATACAGAAACGCTAACCAACCTATCAGCTGCTGCAATAGCCCTCTTTCATAGTCTGCTCTTTAACCCATTCTGATTGAAACTGACTTCCAACAGGAAGAAGCAGCTTTTATACAGAATACAAATCAGGGATGCTATTGGCAGAAATACAGACCATTACATAAAACTGTGTGTTACCCCTTATGTTTAACATGGTATCTTTGCAATGTGTCAGCTCCCCGTGTTTTAATGGATGGATTTACAGTTATTTTTCATATTTAACTTTGCTTTGCCATAGTTCTGTGTTATTTACCACTCCTTGCTATATTTTACTACAGCAAACTGTCAGATCTGTGACAGCAACTGACATTGGGAGATGCAGCTTCTATATATCACAGAATACATGTCAGGGATGCAATGTTCATAAACAATCAGTCAGGTGAGGGACAGTCCATTTGTATGTGCTACCACAGGTGCTTATACATGTACTTGTATACAGAGCGGATATAGTCACTTACTTTTAATTAACAGTTATGCAGTTAATAAATACATGGACATCTTAATGAGTACTGACACCCATTCAGTGTACCTTGATTTAAAAAAAAAAACTGTGACCTTTTTTCAGTTTATCACAGCTTATAGACCGCATGCCATAGCATGTACTGTATCGTTTCATTGGATAGACTGGAAGAACGACAGGTCAATTAATATTCAGCAGGGGATTCCTCAATACCATGGTCTACCCCAGCCCTATATACATTTCAACCCGGAGTTATCACTCTATATGTGTGATTAATGATGCTCTGTCGTTTAAATCTAGGTGCAGAGAAAGAGGCGTATTGCTTCTGGTTGCGCAAACTCAAACTAGACGATATCGCATAATCACGTTTCTCCGCAAAAAGACAAGCAAGTAGATGAAATAAATGCATGATGCACATGGTCTGACGCCGAGTTCCTATTGAACCTCGATCGTCACTCAAATCTAAGGCTAGAGTTGGATCGGTCCCTGCTGCATCTCTGTTGGAACTGCATCTGCAAACCTTACCTATTTTCTGCTTGTACCTTTAGAGCGAACGCTAGGGATCATCAGAATTGGGTATACTTGAATTATATTAGTTTTGTTCACATAAAAACATTTACAGATCAGACCTCCACTGACTTCGATTTCGTGCCGCAGAGGTAAGATTTTTTCTTTTCTGTACTGTGTAAAATAACATAACAGGGCACCCTTTTGCACTGGGTAGCATGGGATTTTATTGTTGTTATTGTCGCCTTTTTGTGATTATTGCAGGGCTCCTATGTAAAAGAATGTTTTCTTCTTAATTGTTCGTAGGTGTAGAAACGTGGGAATGTGAAGCTTTTTGTTGAAGGCTTTAGTTTTACTGGAGCTATGTCAAGAGTGATTGAACAGCAGTATTAGAAAGTTCCTTACTGTGAAGATTATTTTATCAACCTGATAGAAGGAAATTAGTTACATTAAGCAATGTTGGTACAGAGAGCATGTACATATTTACCGCAGTACATGCCATAGAGGAGAGGGAGGGAGATCAATCAATGTGTGATGATGTGCTGTGTGTAACATTCTTGCTGTAAGCGCACGGTCGTGGAATGTAAATATTTAACATGCAGCATTTTTTTTTTTTTAATTATTATTATTATTATTATTATTATTTTTAATTAAAGAAATGTCATGTAATGCTAGACAGTTAAATATTGCCAACACGGTTTACATTGCATGGATTTAACAGTGAGAAATACGTTTTTTTTTTTCTTTTTATCTTTTTCTTTTAAATTTCTGAACGCCTGTAAATTTATTTTCAGGAGCTTTCACAGATCTCATTGAATTACTGGCAGGCAAAGGCTCGTGTAAAGGGGAATGTATTCTAAAGGGGCTTGTCAAATTGCACTCATGGGTGCACATCGTTTACCCAAGAAAAAGTGACTTGCTTGTTGGTGCTATTTTAACGTTATCTGTATAAAGCCTATGCAGCACAATACCATATACTGTAATTACATGAAGTTGAAGACCCTTTAGTAAACATACTGTAGTGTCCATTCGCTTATTATTTTATTGGATAGTTTCCCATCCTACACTGCAACCAATTAGCACAAAAAACAAACGTACATTCATAATGTCAATGCATTACTGTCATTTTGCTCCCTCCCCCTCCCACAAAAGCAGACTGGTGTGCACACAAATAAACAAGCACACATTGTGACAGCTATGCCCAAAAGTTTAGCATCACCTACAATTTTCAGATTGCGACATTACATTTTTTTTAAGCATGAACATAATTTTGATCTGCTATTTAACATTATGTAATTAAAAAAATGATGTCGCAATACAGTAGGATGTACAGAACGATGAAGTGGTTGCTTGAAATTCAGTTGTACCGTTAATTCTTGTAAAACGGATTCCTTGATCAAAACATGTGGATATAGTTATGCTATAAATGATATAGATATAAAAATAAAAAAAAACACATATTTTAGGTTAGCAGTTTACACAATCAAGCAGCATATTTGTCGAGACCATAACGTTTTAAGAGTGCTTAAAATGGGTTTCTTTAACAAGTTTATAATTGTCGTTTTAAATTCCCAGACGTACGATTTTAGCACAGTGTTTATCCTCAAGGTCATTCCTTGCTGAAGAAAGCGAAGACTTCTGGAAAGCAGTGTGGCTGTCCTTACACAATGCACCAACAGGCTACTGATTGTGCTTTGAAGCTTACCCATTACTACATTTGCTTTTTGTGTCATATTAAGTAGCCTTTATGAAAATGTGAGGGGGAAAACATTTTATCATGTGCAGTCTTTGTTAAAATGCTCCGTTAGATTCATTTCGCTCATACATCTGCATTGGTGCAAAGCTATTTATTTATTGATACACCAATCTGAAGAAGGCTATTGAGAGAGATAATGTATTCCTTAATGTTATAAAGTGCTACTTACAACAATTACAATGACTATTGCAATTACTACTATTACTATTAGGACTACTAATCAGCAGTATTGGTTGTGCTTACAGGGTATGCCTTTGAGTATTCAACGACTGACAGCAGATTTTGATCAATAGTATCGTGACCAATGATTACATCTTTCCATTTTTGCAAATGTGTTGTTTGAGTCTGTGAAGTAAACAGAGAAAAAATAACAAGAATGTGCTCTTTAATCTATGGAACATGTAAATTGAGCAGGTATGCCCATTGGTGTGCTACATTAATTGTTTAATGCACATTTACACACTGTTGTGGATATTGTTCCGTTATAATGAAACAGTCACAAAACTGTTTGTAACAGAGATGGAAAACAAAACCTTTGTACATTGTCTTATCAGTGGACTAAAGATACATTTTCTGTACCTGTACGAGAGAGCTGTGCCACTTTTTTTCTCCCTGGGCCTTAGGGGAATAGATAATAAAAGATGGAGGAAATTCCTACAATTCTTGGCCTGAGGGACATGTGCCAGTAACAACTAATGCATCTGGGTCGTCCTTCTAATTGTACTGTTTTGTTGTGAAAGGAACCCTTTATTAGCTTTAGCACTATTCTTTGCACTGCTCCCTCATAGTTCATTAACTATGTGATATTCTGTGGGCTTCAACAGACAGATGTGATATTCTGCAGGCATTTTTTCATTACATTATTGTGTTTCCCGTGGTTTGTTCATTGCCAGTACCCACATGTGTCTCTCTACTTAGGACATACAGCAAGCAAAACAATACATTGCCATTTATTGTATATAAAACAAATTCAACTTCTCAATTATAAAGGGAGCAGTAGTGCTGCTTTCAGACAAGCAGCAGCAAAACATTTAAGTCAATATGACACAGACAAATTTAAGAAGCTGGAAGGTGAAAATGAAAAGAACTTGATTTGAATCACAGCTGATGAGCTAATGTCACGGAGGGCTGAAAGTTGATTGCCTGACGGTACTGAATCATTTTCGAATTGGTATTCGAAAGTTCTAGGCTTCTTATATAATAAAGAATCCCTAGCATGATGTCTATTTATTGGTATTGGATGTTTCTGTAGAGCATGATTAGCTATGAATTTCCACACTGACAGGATATAGGTGTTGTTCAGTTAAGTAGATTCATAAGAGGAGATTATGTGCTGGGATGGAGGTGTATTGATGGGTACTACGTTGTGACTACAATGGGGATAACTCAAGTTTACGTAAAAATACAAACATTGAGGGATAACCAAAGAAGAAGAATACAAAGAATAAATTGTACAAATGTAAAATGTTTGGAAATTAATTTTACTTAGTATTTCTACATGTATGAATTTCCACAGTAGAACAGTATTTGGTTGACCTGACAGTTGCATTCTGTTTTATTTTTTCAACTCAGTGGTTGTGTTGATTTATTTACTGTGTAGTGACATGCTCTGAGTAGACATGGAATACAGAATCGTATCATACACAACATATTTTGTTTACCTTTTTTCACAAGCCAGCAAATAACAATATAGCTAACACCGTAAATTAGAAGTAAACACAGAAGACATTTTGGCTGAGAGGAATTAACTAGGACAGCGGAATTTAAAAGCTGCTTTGATCATTTTATTCAACCCCAATTTTGACCTTTGTATCAATATAACCAGTCAATAATGTGTTACTGTTGCCTGAGACTAATGACAAAAGCATTATATAATGAGTGTGTGTCCAAGGGTACAGTTTATCTTTACAGTATTTTGAACATACCAAATAACTGTGGTGTTTCATTGTCTGGTCAACTGGGTGTATTATAAGCCAGTGACCTTTAAGAGTTATAGGGGATGATGTAAGGATAGGTGCTGTGCAAACAATTGCGACTGCAAAATCCAGATTGCCTAGCGACCAAGCAATTATTTTGCACTGCAGCCTATGTAAGCTTAAGTGCAATGTAAATTACTCAACACGCACAAATAATGATCTTCAATCATGATAATAAGGGTCTCAATGAGCATTGCCTGTGCATAGGGCTATTTAGCGGCCGCACTTACAGCCCAGAGGTGAGTTAGGAGTACAGAGAGCAGTAGGCGCTGTATGAGATTTGTGGAGCACGAAAATCAAACCAAATAAAAAAAATATATGTCAGAGGAAAGGGCAGCAAAGTCCTCTTGGTGCACGGAAAAGAAAAGTTTTCTGAGGAGCTGAGTCCTTACAGCTGAGGTCACTCAGTATGAAATTAAGTTATTTAGAAAAGCCTCAGCCAACATCAGTTATACTACCAAAGAGGCCATATTGTTCTCTATAGTGGAGTATAGTTGTTGGTGTTACCAGGAGGACAGTCAACGCAGCACAGGCATGCAGCAGGACAGGCAAGCAGAGAAGACTATCCTTATAAAAGTTTACCATAGTAAAAGCATAGCAGTGTAATTAAGCATAGTGAAGCATAGCAAAGTGTAATAAAGCATAGTGAAGCATAGGAAAGCAATGTAAAGAGCAGTGAGGTATGGTGAAGCATATTAATAAACATGGTATTACCATGGAAAAAGCATGGCAAAAATACCATGGTAAACTTGTAAAGGGTATCCATCCCAAACAAAGTGACACTAGGATTGAATATGCAAGGTCTTCTTCGTCTTGCCCTTCTCTTCCGAACGTGTTCCTGCCTGTCCTCAACAAGAGCCAAGCGTCGCCGCATCAGGAAGTAGGCCACAGCAGC
Organism: Acipenser ruthenus; assembly: GCF_902713425.1. Taxonomy (NCBI): domain Eukaryota; kingdom Metazoa; phylum Chordata; class Actinopteri; order Acipenseriformes; family Acipenseridae; genus Acipenser; species Acipenser ruthenus. Next base: position 72,456,173 of record NC_081194.1, on the reverse strand, counting down.
CATCCTGAGGCCAATGACAGCTCTCTGAAGGTGTGTGGTTTTATACAGCTCTTAATTACTCGTTTCTACAATGGTTTGCACCTTGTCAGAGAAGATGCAAAGTTTTTGGAGTGTCAGCAATTATCCAAGTGCAAGGCCAAATCCTTACATCTCATTATAATGTTTACGCCCACTTAGTATTCCAGATCGCTGCCCAATTCCATGCTTCTCTTTATTTGAATACATTTCAATATCATTTAAATGGATTAATGATGGCAAAGTGCTAATTTGATAGTGGGTGCAGAACACCAGGTGAAAACCATTCTTTACATACGCTGCATTTTTAGGGACAGCTAAAGTCCTACTTTACGCCAGCTAAACACATTTTTTGGCAGCAATATAGGTGTTTTGCAGCCGCAAATCACTTTGCACGTATCCTTACATTGGCCCATAGTACTTACCTGTTATAATTCAATATACTATACAGTATATTGTAGAGGGATTTGTAAATGCTTTCTGCTCAGGTGTGGGTTGATTCTTTTTGTTATATAATTTTCGGATATCTAGTTGTTGAATATTTACAGGTTAGAATATGCTTACTAGGGAAACACTGCAGTGACAACAATTCCGTTTTTTGTTCTTAATTTTAACAAATGTGTTATTTCTACATCTACAAAATCTTGAAAAAAGTATATTTTAATGAGGTATATTAGCGCCCTAAACTCACAAACCTGCCCTACAGCGGCCTGGTCCCGCTATATTTTTGTTAAATGCTGTGATGCTGGAGTTAAAGTGTGGCATAATTTAGTCCCACCACTATTCCAGATTATACAAAAATATAATAATGTTAAAATAAGGTCAAACGAGAAACCAAACACAAAACAATAAACTACCTGATTGTATTTGTGATGGCACGTTCCTAATGGCTGTACCCCCGTTAATTGGTAAGTTTTTCTTGATAAAAATAATGACCTCAGTAAATGTGTACAGTAACTTTCCCCTTACTGTATATTATGCATGTGCTATGCTTTACATTATTAACCATTGCTTTTAAAATGCTTTCTAATACAGTATGTAACTGGGATTTACCATGCATACCCAAACTTGCAAAACATGAAGTAAGACATATGACAAGATTCTAGTTACTCTGCAACCACTTTCAATGAAAACCATTTATGTTGTAGAATCTTAGTACATAGATTGAACACTGACACTAGAACAACTACCCAGTGGCGACGCTACGCAAAAGCTTATGGCCCCAAGCAGTCAAGGGGGCCCCGACTCAGGGTGATTAGAATTATTTTCTTTTAACCAGAACTCAGAATTTTCTGATATTGTACTGATTTAAAAATAGTTTTTTTGTTTTGTTTTGTTTTTTTTTTTAAATGAAAGTGATCCTGAAACACACATTTAGTAACAGAATGAGACAGCTGTCTAAGCTGACAGTGCGCAGAAACCTAATTTTTATTTATTTATGAAAAAAGGGGGTGTTTGTGAGATCGTAGTGTCTTCACAGGGCAGTACTGTACATGCAGTGTGCAGGATTTCTAGCGGAGCTGTGAAGCCAAGGCAATGGTGTTGAAAAGACCTTTACACATCGGGCAGAAAAAAAAATGGAGATGGAATCCATAGAAAAAGAAAAAGATATTATTATTATTATTATTATTATTATTATTATTATTATTATTATTATTATGGGATTTGAACTTTTAAATTAAAAACATGATAATGTTATTTCTATATATACATATTTTCACATCGGATGTAGTTATGTTATAATGTTATACCCATTTTTAAAAATGTTATTGACAAGATCAGAACAGATTATTGTAATTTAAAAAATCAAAATACACTTTTTAGACATCACTCTCAATGTGAATCTAACCATCGTGTTATTTCTTGCTCTTTTTATCTGTTGAAACGGGATTGGCCGTGAGTACCAATATAACCTCCCCACATTTTTTACTATTAATACATTTAAATCATAACAATTATGTTTCATTGCATTGCTATGGAAGAACTGAGAGCTCTGTGTTACTGGTGGGACTGTGGATAACAACTGAACTCCAGCTAATTTTCCAAAAAAAGTGAAAAAATAAGAATAATTCTGTTTTTCTTTTGTCACACCCGCATTGTCTCTTGCTAGATTTGCAGCTTTAAACTTTTACTATTACTTTCAGCAAATCAGTAGCAAATGTTGCTCTGGAGCAAAAAGCTTTGAAAATCAGCCTGTTACTGTATTAGCTAAATTAATTTCACAATTGACAGGTTTATCAATGTTTTAATTAAGAATCAGAGTCAGATTAATAGCAATCAATTACAACATAAAGGAGAAGGTAATAAAAAATAAAAACTGAAAGGGGGGGGGGGGGCAAAAATTATTTCTGCTGAGGGCCCACAATCACCTAGCACTGCCACTGCAGCTACCTAGTGGAGTGCTCAGAATCCTCAGATGAATCCGAACACAAATGTAATTGCTTTTGGATTTATGTGAAATGAACAGACAGCCTGTTAATTCTGTTAAATACTATTGTATATTAAATGAACACATTTTTAGAGAAAGATTTTAAATGCAATGGAACCTGAAATAATTGGTGATTAAATATTTTGGTTATTATTATTTGTTTATTTTAGCAGATGCCTTTTATCCAAGGCGACATACAGAGACTAGGGTGTGTGAACTATGCATCAGCTGCAGAGTCACTTACAATTACGTCTCACCCGAAAGAGCACAAGGAGGTTAAATGACTTGCTCAGGGTCACATAATGAGTCAGTGGCTGAGGTGGGATTTGAACCGGGGACCTCCTGGTTATACGCCCTTATCTTTAACCACTGGACCACACAGCCTCCTGGTACTTTTTAATGTGGCCCTGTCATTGTATTGAAAAAAAAGAAAGCCTGTACTTATTTAAGACGGCAAAATACAGGATTTTATTAAAATTCTATTTTTTTTTCTTATATTTTTTTGTTTATAGTATGATTGTCTCAATGTGAATCTAACCATCGGGTTATTTCTTGCTCTTTTTTCTGTTGAAACGGGATTGGCCGTGAGTACCAATATAACCTCCCCACATTTTTTACTATTAATACATTAAAAGCCAATGAATCTAAAGAAAATAATACTTGTGAAATGATCCATTGAAAAGTCGCCTCACATTTTCCATGCTCTTCCAAAAGTGATCAGGGAATCTGAGCCTGTCACCGTAATCTCCGGGTCTTTTGTAAACTGCAAGTTATGAATAATAAATTATACCATGCGCATTACACTGGATGTGATCTTTTTAGTGGATTTTATTGTTTCTATTATTAACAGTGGTAGATGCAATTCAGTTTTTCAATGCAGATTCGTTCCTCTGCTTGTTCATTTTGCATTTCCTTTGCACTGTTTATAAAGCATTAAATGGAGCTGGACCAGCCTATCTTCAAGATGTTCTTCCTGTTAGAATCAATACCAGGAATGTATGTTTGAATGGCTCCTTCCATATCTCTCCTCTTTTTTTCTCTCGAGTTAATTTGGGAGGCCGCACCTTTCAGTCCAGAGCAGCTTATCTATGGAATTTGTTTCCAGTGGAAATTAGAACCTCTTCTTCAGTTTGGAAAGCTAATAAAAACTTTGCTTTATCAAAGAATATTTGGGTAACTTTAGAGAGCTGAAACGGTTTTAATAATTTAATACATGATTTGAAAGTGGATAATTTTGTGCAATATATTTACATTGTACTGTTCTGTGTGTTTTAGACTAATGATCTACCATGTTTTTTTTTTATCACATGGTGCTATATATTAAATGATTTTAATGTTTTTTGCCTTGTATAGCACTCAGATGCCAACTGGCAAGTGGCACTATATAAAAATGCTAAATAAATAATTAAAAATTAAATTGTTTACTTTTACTTTATATTTTGGGGGTGTACAATACAGTGGCATGTGTTATAAAATAAAACTGTTACTAAATACCCACTGACACAACCTTTTAACGATGTTGCTGGAATAGTGCAATTTAGTTCTGTTAATGCTATAAGGTTGTATGTTAGTGGCTTCTCCATGATTGCATCTGAAGTATTTGAAGATGTTAGTGATGTTACATAATAAATGCTGGGTCTCAGTAGTCAGCGGGGCTTATACAAAATTAAATTATTATTATTAATAATAATAATAATAATAATAATAATAATAATAATAATAATAGATTGTGATGACCCTTACTATTTTGACAGTAAAGCAGGAGACTGAGAGATAACAATTATTAACAAATGTATTATAGGCTACTTGATAATAAACAAGGTTCCTGTCCGGGCCAGGACCACGCCATGTAAAATAACAAATGCCAAACCTCAATGAGACAGCTGCGCTCAGCAAGTGTATGCTTGCAACGCAGAAGAAAATCTCTCGCCGCCATATTTGCAATATTCCTTATTTTAAATTGATGTCTTCTTGTCTAAATGACACACCAAAGGTTATTGGCTACTTTGCATTTTCTGTGCTTTTAACGTGTTATGTTTGTGGTTTTGACAAAAGCTTTTGATACTGTAAGTCTAACGCTTGACTTCATCTGTTCTCAGTCTCAGCAGTACATTGGTTATATTTTATCTGGAGAACTAAACTCAGTCTGTTTCTATTAATAAGTTGCTTCCTTTGAACTGCGCACTAATGTGTTGTGACACTGGCACTGGTTAAAGTGGGGTGGTATCGGTAAGAAAAAAATAAATAAAAAACACTGGAAGGTCTCTCAGCAACCAGACCAGAGACTACAGCTCTGTCAGCAGCACAGGATTCTATACAGCAAAATACAGGAACACAGCAATAGCGGCGTTGCCGTGCCTTTCTTATAGATTAACCCCCCACACCCACTCCTGTATGTTGATGGTAGGAGAGCGATACACACACTTCGGGCCAATGGGAACACATGGAACACATGCACAGACAGGACCAATCGCAGGGGAGACACAGACCATGCGCAACAGACTGATATAGAGACACACCGAACCAATCACAGGGGAGACACAGACCACGCGTAACATGACTGATATAAGGAGAGGACCAATCGCAGGGGAGACACAGAACATGCCCACACGCAGGATAGGGTCACACAGACTGAGTTATACAAACAAGTGGGAATTACAGTACAACACAAATGCACAGATCGTTACAATATTTAGTGTACATACGTTTGGTTAGCCTGCCGTGTGTAGCAGTCTTTCTTTACTGTACGTCTTCACTGTTGAAAGTTAAGTGCCTTCCAATTTGACATGCAGACAAACACGCACAACAGTGACTTGATTTTACAATTAATTATAAAACTGTTTGATAATGAATTTTTTAAACCAAAAAGTAGGCTTGCGCCCACTTACATTTTATTAATTGAAAGATTTCTTTTCACACTATTATTATTATTATTATTACTATTATTGTTTGTTTGTTTGTTTGTTTATGTATTTATGTATTAGCAGACACCCTAATCCAGGGCGACTTACAATTGTTACAAAATATCACATTACAGAATATCGCATTTCAGAATATCACATTACAGATAAGAGCAGTTGCAAGTAAAATAAAATCAGTAGCAAAAGATCAAATTCAAATAAGTGCAAAAAATAGAGAATACAGTAAATTACATGTAAGTGCAGGTTCGACTAAGAGCAGTTAACTTACATTAAAAATATTTGCTTGTACGAGTAAAGTCCAGTATGAGCACATAGTAAGTACGATGAATGGTTGAGAATGATTTCAAATAATTTATTTTTTGACAACTGAGGTAACACTTTTTTTGGTCAGGTCATAATGTGTCCAGTAATTAACAAGGAAGAGTTGACTGTTATTATTTTTTCAGCTGTTGTTGAGGAAATGAGGCTCGAAGACGCAGAAAAGTTCTGAAACTACTTACGGATGGACACCCAATCATTCGAAATACTACTAAACTTAGTAAAACCTTTAATTGAAAAAGAAGATACCTTCTTTAGAGCGCCTATACCGGCAGAAGAGAGACTGCTGGTGACACTGAGATATCTGGCCATATCTGGCTTGTGTAGGTGATACCTACACAAGCTTGGGATATCTGTACAGAATCTCAAAGCAAGACCTGTCTGTAATTATCCCTGATGTCTGTGTGGCAATTTACCGTGCAGTCAGCATTATAAGAACCAATCAGAGTTCACGAATTGCCACGTGATCGTCTTTGTCTACAGAAGTCTGTCAGGAGGTTGCTTGGAAAGCAGAGTCCGGCTCTACTTCAAGCAGCTGGTTGCGTAACTGCTCACAACTGGTTGGAGGGACGTCCACATATAAGCGACTCGGTTGCATGCAACTAAGTTGAGTAACTGATTCAAATTGCTGCGTTAAGTATTGATGGGCTCTTTCTTGGCCTTCATTACTTCCAGGCACTGTCTTGGTATGGATGTTGTACATTGTCAAGCACTAACCATAAGTATCCTGGGTGGGGATCTTAGTACATGCTATTTTTGTAATACTTAAATAATATTTAGTAATGTTATGTTCTTTAAACAATTATTTAAAAATACATGGAAAAGGGGATGCAATATTTCTGGTCGCCAGTGCCAGTGTTCTCAGTCTAACACATTTTGTGTTAATTAGAAAGATGATTTCTACAATACTGATTGTTGAGGAGCATGTACAGTACTGTTCAAACAGGGACTGTAATTTTCACAAGTGTATAAATATATGTGAAGCCCTAAGGTTGAAGTGAGGATATACACAGGATTTGATAGGGTGTGATATCACACAATGGTTTCACGCAGGCACTGCAACAATGTGTCATACTGTATTGAATCCTGCAGTACTAAATATCAAGACTGTCTGGTAATTCAATCAATAAAATATCCCCTGTAAATATACCTAAATGTCAGTATAGAAAAATATGATGCTTACATTGTCATGTAAAACAGGAAGTATATTTGATTTTTGAAAGCCATTGGGTTGTCCTTTTTTTTACTTTTGGTTTTACGTGTTTAAATCTTTTGGCATTATTGTTAGCTGTGTAATTTACAGTGCAATGTTATTTTTGCTGGGAAAGTCTTACATTCCTCATGTAACATTAGTCAAAGAATCTGATCGGGGTGTGTGTGGGTGCTGCTGTTGAAGTGAATATATACAGTGGATAGTTCAGAAGTCATGACCAAGAGAAAGAAAAAGGATGATATCATTTTGGGTGCTATATTGTTGATTATCTTGCAATGAAGTTAGTTTTTTTATTGTTGAATATGGTATGTATAGTAAAATTAATTTGTTTTGGCAGCTACTTTTCTTAATCGTTTTTCTTTTAGACCTTCAATACCTCAGGGAGAATTCACTGAACAGACTTGCATTTGTTTGCAGCCTTGTTAGCACCCAGAAGCTGATTGTGGGTACTTCTGTTCATCTCTTTAGGTATAATGTCATGTATGTGTCTTTTTCATTATCTAATTAATAATCAAAAATAACACACATCACAGAATCATTTTTGAATTTAACAGCCAGTAGCCCACTATAAAATGATAGGTTCAATGCTTGATATCTATTGAAAGTGAGACTTCTGTAGAATTTTTAAATTATGATTGTTTAGATCTTTTTTGTTTTGAATATTTTATCCTGAAATATTGGTTGTTTTATTTTAACCTGGTGTAGAATATCTGCCTCTGTAATTGAAATTTCAGAGATTCTTATCTGATGTGACATGGCAGGTTTCAAAAACTTCTGCAAGGCTTGCAGTATGAGTGAAAAATAAGGAAAAGTCTTATTTTTAGAATTATTAGAATGATTTTTAGAAATCTTGTGAATCACCAATTATTAGCAGTCTTAAGATCTACCTTGGTAAATGTGATTTTCAAGAATTGTTAGAAATTATGTTTTTGAAATTGTTTGACTGCATCAAATGACCCTACTGCACAAATAACATAGACCTGGTGTGCACAACAGGCCCAGCTCCAGCTCCTTTAGGATGGGGGGCCAGTAGACCTCTCAGAGGGGCCCCCATTTAGACATATACTTTTAAACATAGTAATTTTTTGTTGCAGTAATAATATAGGCTTACAGGCAATTCCATGACAAACAAATGTAACTGCAGAGTGACTCACCAAATACTGAGTATTCTTTTAGATATATTCAGAGCATCTCTGCCATCCATGTTCTACAGGTGTGCATTTGGGATGAAGTTTTTATCTCTACCTCTTTTATTCTGAGCTGTCTTTTTTATTCCTTTAAACTTAAACTGCCTTTCCATTCATTTTATTTAAACTATTATATATACAATCTTCCTTTCCACTTTCCAAAAGTAATGATAAAAAACAAAAAAACAAACAAAATGAAAGCAATATAATTAAAGCATAAGTTTTCTATTTTTTGAATTGGAGAACTATTTTACAAGGTCCTCCATGTTCAGACTCATAGTGACAGCTTTTTCATGAGCCAAAGTTTCTCTTTGTGTCATTGAAGCATGGATCGACAAAAAGAAGTAAGTACCTGTGACAGAGTGGAGAAGGAATTTCCACATGAAGCTGTAGATACACCAAAGCTGACACATACATCTTATGCAGCAAAGGAAATGCATCTGCATATCCATGGAGAAGTTTACAGACAGGGGCACAGTCTGCATCTTTGTTGAGTTTTTTAAGCAACATAGGTTTACCTACAACAATTTCACTGGCCATGTAATTTTTGTCAACAAGAGTTATCATCTGCAGAGGCTCTAGCATTGTAGCATCGAGAAATGTACTAGATTGGGGTACAAGGCAAGACAAAGACTTCATTAAATCCAGATTCTTCAGAGAAAATCTGTGTTCCATCTCTGACACTGCTGTATCTAGAATGTTTAACACAGGTCTCTTTAATGTCAGACTGCAGTCAGATTTAGCAGTACTTGCAGAGTCTGAATGTCCTAGTGTTGAAAACACAACAGAATCAGCTAGATGCTCACTCATGGTTCTCTGTCTCTTTGTAGTATGCACATCTCAGCCACACTACAGAGCTCATTCCAGAAATCTTCATCTTGATGGAGATTTTTTAATGCATCTACTGATGCTTTCATCACCTCACCAGCAGAGCACAGATCAGCAGGTTGTGATTGAAGAACAGCATTGGCTGGCTTTAAAATACCAAGAATATGGACTAGGAACTTTCCAAGAACAAAAAGCTCTGTCTCTTCAGCTGAGAAAAAAGTCCAGATGCTTCTGTACATAAGTCAGTATGTCAAGAATAATATCCTGATTATCAACAACACATTTGGTCACTTCAAAATGGCTTGTCCAGCGAATTTCTAGCAGTCTCTTTAGGAAGGGCCATTGTACTTTTGAGTAATGTAGTGCCGATGAAAGAATGCATACAGAGAACTACAAAGATCAAACAATCTCTTTGCACATGGTTCACTTTGAATTGCATGCACTACTACTAAGTGCAGCTGATGGTTGTAACAATGTATGTATGGTATGTGCCTTCCTAGTCTTCTTTGCAGCAAAGCCTGCACACCTTCATTAACCCCACTCATCACTGATGCACCATCGTAGCACTGACTGATGATGTTGTCAGCATTAAAACCTACTTCAGAGAGGTGTTGAAGTATTTGATGCAATTCAAGCAAGCCAATCAGATGCTCCTCAGGTATTGAATCAGTAACAAATCTTACCATGATGGACAGATTTTCTACATTGCACTTATCTCGTGCCCCATCAATTTTGATACAGAACCCACTAGAATCAGAATGCATATATATTTCTCTTTAATTTGATTAAGAACCATTTTACTTAATGTCTCTATCACCTCATTTTGTATATCTTTTGATGTAAATTTTGCATTTTGTGGTATATTCTTTACTATCTCTGCTAATTTGGGATCTTTCTGTAGAGTGTATTCAAATAGCTTTATGAAAAGCCCAGTTGTAAAATGGTCCACATCATCTATTTTATCACTATCCCCACGAAGGGGGAGTTCATTGACTACAAGAAAATGTACTATCTCACCAATGATTTTAACACGGGCAGCAGTGTGGTGTAGTGGTTAGGGATCTGGACTCTTGACCGGAGGCTCGTGGGTTCAATCCCAGGTGGGGGACACCGCTGCTATACCCATGAATCTAGGTACTTTACCTAGATTGCTCCAATAAAAACCCAACTGTATAAATGGGTAATTCTTTGTAAAAATAATGTGACAATTGTAAGTCGACCTGGATAAGGGAGTCTGCTAAGAAATAAATAATAATAACATAGTACCTGTTTTTCTCCACTGGTTTGGGGCCTGACAGAGAATCAGTGGTTTCTCCCATTGCCTGTCTGTGTTTAAACTTCCCCCAAGTGGCAACAGCTTGTAAATGAGCATGACTCGTGGCATGTTTGTGAAAACCCTTTTCACGTTCAGGCGCAGATTTCCAATTGTTAAACCTGCGTACTGTAAACACGGTATCCTTGTCATTTGCTACCCCAAAAATGCGACAAGGAAAACAAAAGCAGGTATCTTTTGTTGTGGAATATTCGAGCCAGGGATGCGTTTTAAACCAACTTGCTTTAAAGCTTCTCTCTCACAGACCAAACATACCTCGGTGTGGATAAGATTGTAAAACAGGCTGGCTAGGAGTATCTCTATAAAGATTGTCAGCAGTTGCACTAGAAGAACAAGAAGCAATGGCAGATTTTATGTTACTTTCCTCCGTTGGACTTTTATTATCAGTGCTACTAGTCCTATTTAAAATTGGGACTGCACCAGCTGTCACGCGACAGCTGGAAAAAATTATATTTAGCACCCTTGAGGGTGCTAACAAAGACGAACCTTAACTGATTTTAAATAATAAAACCGGTTAAAACGGACTGTAAATTAAATGGTCAAAACAAAGGGGGTGGTGGTACAGAGCATGCCACTTAGAGCCCACTGGTCGACAAAAGCTGTCATGTCGCCAGCAGACTCTGCGTGGGCGTGCTCTAAATTAACCCAGGACCGGAGTCGGGCCCTGAACATGGCCCCACAGTCAAAGAGACCCTCCCTGGTGATCGTGTGCTTCCTGGTCTTGTAGATGGCCAGTCTAGCAAAAGCCAGGAACAGATTCACCAGGAGGTCTCTCTTCCTGGTGGAGCCACGAACAGGGTGCCCAAAAATGAGAAGGGTGGGAGAAAAATGCAGCCAGAACTGCAGCAGGAGGTTCTTTAGGAACAGAAAGAACTGCAGTCTGGCGCATAAAAAATATATGTGAACTACCGACTTGGACTGACCACTTCATTTTAATAGCTTCTTAAACCGGATGTGAGCTTAACCTGACTGGGCAGATATATATATATATATATATATATATATATATATATATATATATATATATATATATATATATATATATCAAAAAGCCAGCTACCCAACGTTTCGATATGTTGTACATATCTTTCTCAAGGGAGCCTGTGTTGAATCAAAACATTGGAGGTATTTATAGGTGTCTGACGGCATGACAATTACTTGTTATTGTTTATATTCAAATCCATGATTTATTCTTACATGATGTAATGGTGTTCTATATATTGTGACATCATTTTTACTTCTATCTTTGAATCTGTATTCATTCTAATTAACATTACTTTATATAAACTTATATTTATATTATCATGCAATGCTGGCTCTGAGGATCAGTCTTGATTTGGCCTCCCCAGCGCATCAGCATGCACAACTTTTGAATGAATTTTGTTTATTTATTTATTTAAATGTTATATATTTATTTAAGTTAATTAGTTCATTCTTTTCTGTTGAGTCCCGCTGGCATAATCGTGTTCAATCTATTTATCCATTTACTTTCTTTTATTCTTCTATACGTCGCATTGTCTAATTTTAGCTGTTCTAATACTACAAACTTTACATCATTTATGTCATATATATATATATATATATATATATATATATATATATATATATATATATATAATGTTTAATAATGTGACATGCTTTGCAAGTACTGTATCTATATTCAAGCATATATGAGTCAAAGAGAAAATGTAAAAATGCATGGATGAAATTAGAAAATGAAACAGAAGATAATATACGCATTTGTCCCACCCAGCTTCACTCACTTAGAGATTTTTAAAAAATCTTAATACGATTTTTTTTAAAACTGTTTAGGAAAGTGGGTCTGGGGGGGCCAAAGGGACATTTGGTGGGGCCGGGCCCCCCCTGGCACCCCCCTAGCGCTGGCCATGGTGCACAACCTTAAAAATATTGAAAACAGCACAAAAAAACAACAACTTTTATATTGGTTCCAGAGAATGCACAATGCAAGTCTCAGAGGAGATTGATGTACTAACCGTTTGGTCTTCTTTTCAGGAGGAAACCATTAAATGTGTTCCAATCAATGTTCTAATGTGTCAGTTACAAGGTCACTCAGATCACTGCTGTTTACAAACATCTCTGTGCAGCAAAGAAATACAGTATGTGTTTCCTATTGCTGCAGCATAGGAGCACAAATGTGTACAGTACGCTGTCTATAACTGTTATTTAATTTAGTAGTCATATGCTTCCTTCACAGTCGTATAATCTTTAGTTTACCTACAGTAGTTAACAAAATATTTCCATAAAATGTCTCTACCAATTTCAAAACATGATATCTTGTACAAAACAAGATTGTAGAAAACTCTGTTTGGAAGCCATGCTTTTTGACTGCCTCGTACTTTCTGGGTCAGTTCACATGGAGAGTGAAATTGTCCCCAATCCAATCCCCACCCCATCCCCACCCCATCCCTAGTCCTGTCAATAACCAATCAGCTGCTTCCCCCATTTACTGGCATGCTTTCCTCCAGTAACGCCTTTACCCAGAAGACACTGCTGAAATTAAATTACATAGGGAGTACAAGAAGTCCAAACAGGTAACCCAAGAATAAGGCATAGAAACTGAGAGTTTCCTTTAAACTAAAGTAGTACCAGATATCATATTTTAATTATAATGTACTGTATGTGTTATGACATGTGTTTCTTTTAAAACTACACAATTGAGACGTATGTAGCTAATGGAAGTGCAAAATGTCTAAGATGTTTAGAATTATTTTGTTAGCTACAATTACAATTAATAAGACACTATGTAACAGGGGGGTTGTTACACACGTGGGTCATCACTGAACAAGACTGAGGCAGTCACAGAGCATTGTGCATTGACACGCTGCACTGGCGCGTAGATTTAATCAACACAAGTGCTGACACTAGGGTACCAGTTTGGCTAAAACCTTTCTTTTCAGAGCCACTGTGTCAGCTTGAGGGTTCATTGGAAAATATATCAAACCATATTTATCAATTCTCCAAGGCAGTTCGTGATGACATTTATTGGGGTTTAGTCCATGTTACTGTTAATAAATAATGATGAGATGAAAGGGAATATGACCTATTAATACATCACGAGGAACTACATATTCTTTTAAATTTTTTGTTTGTTGAAGTGACATATTGAATTGTAAAACATGTGTATTAAATATTGTTACCTGGCACTGCAGAAGATGAAGCATGGCAAAGCAATAAGTGAGCTGGTTACTGGGATAATAACTGAATATCAGATTTGGATGATTTAAGAATACAATATTCACTCAACAGTGTAACAGAAAGTCGTGAGCTGTATGTTTGTAAGGCTTCGTGCAGACTGTCTGCATTGTACTGTCTGCATGTCTGTCTATATGGAACAATTTGTATCTAGTTAATGTATTCATAGCCATCACAGGGTATATGCTGTTACCGTACTTGTTTTTTTCCTGTTATTTATATACTGCCTGAATGCTATTTCTGCTGATGCCTGCCTGTTCTTAGTCATAAGCCATGCAAGGTGTCTTCTGTTAGGGTTTCACTGTTTTATCTGGGCACTGTCAGGCTTCATGCCAGAGGTGTTCTTTCATGGTGTTTTTCCACTCAAGAAATGTCTTAAACATGCACACAGGCTTTGCCTCATAGGGTGTCAGTTTCCATTATTGATGCACCTGCTAGCCTCAGGTCACCTGAACACATCAGATGATTTCCATCCATCTGCGTGGTGCCAGCTAAACCTGTGTGGTGTCCCTAATTCAGTGCCCAGGCTGTGTATTTCTGTACAGTAATCAGGCTACAGTATTCTTTAATGTTTTACTATAAATCCACTATGATACATTCATTGCTATACATTGTCACATATATTTGAATGTGTAAAGAAACTAATGCATATACATGTGCTTTTTAGAAACCTAAACAGAAATGGGTTTTCTTCACAACAATAAAAATATCCCCATCATGTGTGTTAGATAAAAAGTATACCTGATCGGTTAGTCATTACTAAATCTTTAAACTTGAGGCCAGTCCCTGTACTTATTCATTGTTTGTTCTTACTTGAACTGTTTATTTTAGTGCATTATGTATTGCATACTAAATAGATAGCAGTGTTTTAGGAATGAGGGGTTTAATAACAAAATTACTCAATATTTATTATTATTTGTTTATTTGGCAGACGCCTTTATGCAAGGTGACTTACAAAGACTAGGGTGTGTGAACTATGCATCAGCTGCAGAATCACTTACAATTACGTCTCACCCAAAAGACGGAGCACAAGGAGGTCAAGTGACTTGCTCAGGGTCACACAATGAGTCAGTGGCTGAGGTGGGATTTGAACTGAGGACCTCCTGGTTACAAGCCCATTTCTTTAACCACTGGACCACACTGCCTTTACCTTTTTTTGTGAACCTCTCCGTTTTAAGTCTCAGGCTGTTTTGTCATTACAGTATTCCATTTATTTTTTTCCCTCAAATATCTGCAGTGTTTTAAAAATCACAGTGCTATCATTAGAGAGAATGGACAGTTTGGGTTCTGCCATTTGCAGGAGTGGTGTTCTTCATGTGCTGAAAGTAATACCAGGAAAACCTTTGATAGCCTTTGTTAAAGAAAGCTTATGATGTTTTGTGACCTCTGATCTCACAAAATGACACAGCTGACATGGTTCTTTATGTTGTTAATCTGGTTAGAAAAAAATATGATGCACTCTTAATGGAAATGGTCTATATTGTATGTAAGTTGACAAGGGAGAGATGAGAGGTCAGAGGTGAACACAATATTTGGTGATTTATTCTTGCCCTCGTTGGTGTAATTGAATGGGGTGTTTGCCTGGGGCAGCTAGCTAGAGATTTTCTTTGGTTGAGATTTAAGTTTCATGTGCTCATCATTTAGATGTAGCTAGTTGAAGCTCTAATGGTCAATTTGTCTTCATCAGAAGACTTATATGCATGTCTTTTAAAATAAAATAAGACCTTGACTGTGATGCACCCTTTGTCACATAAATCAGTGTCAATGTTGTTCATTACATTATATTGATTCACTAACTTGATTCACTAAAATCCTTGGAACCTACTATATAGATTTTTCTTCTTCCTTTAACTAATTATACATAGAGCAGCTGCTCAGAAGGTTTCTTTTTCTTTGCAGAGCAGAACTATACATTAAAATAATCTTCAAAAGGGAGTTTTTAATGTTACTTAAAATACTGTATATACAGTAACGCTTCAACTGGTAGACTCCTGAGGGCCCATGTTATCAAACATCCAATGCTTTATTTCCATGCTGTCACTCAGTGCGTTTACATGGCCAGTAATATTCCACTAGTATTCGGAATACTGAATAATCCGAATATATCTATATATATATATATATATATATATATATATATATATATATATATATATTCTGCCATGTAAACAGCCTATCCGGAATACGAAGAGGAATATTCCACCTCTGCATATTCGGAATATTGGAGGTGGCATATTGCACTAGTGGAATATAAAGCCATGTAAACGGCATATTCCAACTATGAAGTGTAACCCACAACAGACACACACAATAACAAATACTCACAGCAGTAAACATGACGGCACATGCGAGAAAACACAGCTACTTTTATTAAGGATTTTAAAGTCATAAAACAGCTTGATGGCAAGAAACAGAGATGTGCAGAAGTGTTTAAAAGGATAGCGGAAAAAATCATGAAGGGGGATTTGAGAGAACTGTGGATCAAGTTTGTCATTGATGTTTTTAAAGCACAGTACTATAAGCAAAAGCAAAAAAAAAAAAAAAAAAAAACAGAAGTGGGCGAATCTATAATTTTTTCCTTACTTCAACCTTATGAATGACATGCTGGGTAATCGCCCTTTGTCTTCACCGATCCTGTGTAGCGTATGAAGGTGCATCCCGTGAGATCGTGCACCCCTTCAGCGCAGCAGTGTGCCTTTATCATGTGCACGTCAAGCGATGTAAGGGGAGGCGATGGAAAAAAAACTTGAGTTTAACATTTTAAAAATAGAGGAAACAAGCACATATTGTACATTTTTCTCTTTGCAAGCTTTTCCCACCTCTGTACTTTTGCTGTAGATGTGTTTGTTCACAGAACTTTTTACTTGTGTTGCAAAATTGACGATAAGTGCATAAAAAAACTAGATGTTGTGTTCAATGTTTTAACTGTAGCGCTGTATATAACTAGTAAGTATAAAAAATGACAAAACAAAAAGGAAAATATGTTTATGATGTAAGGGGTGCACTTTCACACCGGCATGTGAAAGTTACTATATACAAATCAGAGCTCATGGGTCTTATACAATTGTGTGTATATATATATATATATATATATATATATATATATATATATATATATACATATATATATATATATATATATATATATATATATGTAATTCACAGTGGTGAAATCCAATTCGACTTCAAGGTCAACCAACAAGGTCAGCCACGCCAAATTTCAAGCCTCTGTTATGATGTGGAAACTCCCATTCATCCTTGCCGTGGTCTGCTCTTAAGAAAATACAGGCACCTGTTAGTATCCGTAGGGAGCAAAGAGCAAAGCAAGAACAAACCAGTTTTAGCTGGTTCTCTGTGAAGTCTGCTGGATATCCACTAAATATACTACAACATGTGATGCAAAAGCTGCATTCTAGTGGCAGCTTTTAGCTCAATCATATACAAAAAAATTGAATAATTTACATTAAAGCTGTGAAAAAATATCTTTAGGCATGCTGCATGTGAGGCTTATAGCACTAAAAGTGTGTGGGTTGTGATAAGAGGAGATAACATAACTAAATCTGGGGATGGAAATCGTGTTTCCTAATCCAAGGTTAAAATCAATCATACAAACTAAATGTGAGAAGCTAAAATGTATACCTTTCAAGTAGCTTTATAATACAATAATTCTGTACTTCAGGAATATCTGACTGCCACAATAAGCAAAGTAGAAATTGTTTTATGGATTGGAGTGACTGTGATAGAAATTTAGCAATGTTTTTTTTTTTTTTTTTATCCTTCAATATTATTATTATTATTTATTTCTTAGCAGACGCCCTTATCCAGGGCGACTTACAATTGTTACAAGATATCACATTTTTTTTTACATACAATTACCCATTTATACAGTTGGGTTTTTACTGGAGCAATCTAGGTAAAGTACCTTGCTCAAGGATACAGCAGCAGTGTCCCCTAGCTGGGATTGAACCCACGACCCTCCGGTCAAGAGTCCAGAGCCCTAACCACTACTCCACACTGCTGCCCGTATGTATGGTGAAAGATATCTCTTTTTTTTATATATCTATAAAACGTATAGCTGAGATCACAGGCCTGCAAGCATGCTGTTGTTGTATTAAGAAAAGGTATTCTCACAACTAAACTCTTTTTCATAGTTATTAATGTAGCAGTATCTTAATACATTTTCTTTGGTATTTTCAAACTGTGATTCATGAATGGTAGCACTCATTTATATTTATTTCAACAGAAATGTCATACGTCTGGTAAAGACATTTTTTTTAATTAGTGCTAATCTGGTACAAGTGGCGGCGCCAGGCTCTCCCCGGTGAGGTGATGGGGCGGGGTGGGGCGGGGCGGGGCGGGGCGGGGCGGGGCGGGGGGTTGGCAAAAATATGAGGGGGGGACACTCCACTTTGTGTGGGCACGTATAGTGTCAATGTTTCAATATGTCTCGCAAAACTTCAATATTAGGATGGTGGAATCTGATGTAGATTAAGTACCTGCTAATAATAATAATAATAATAATAATAATAATAATAATAATAATAATAATAATAATTAACAGATGCCTTTATCCAACACAATTTAGATGGGTTACAGTGCAGTATGAAGTATAAGTGCGATTTGTAACAGGGCCGAGGCTGGGCGCGAACCGGTGACCCCACGCACTTCAAGCGAGCGTCCAATTGCTCCCGTTTGAACGGGGTCTTAGAGCACTCAACTGGCGATCCGTGTGAATGCTTCTCAGACAATCTCGGCTCACTTAAAATAATCCGAGATTATAAAAATAGGTGGTCTCGTCTGGTATGGGCAATCGACCCTAGTGCAGATCTATTATTTTTGCCCTGTGTGAATGCTAACCTGTCTGGGGGCGGGTCGTTTGTAATCACACCAGCCCAGGGCTCACGCGGCATGTAGTTCATATTTATTTAAACACTTTAGTCTTCATACACTGTGAAGATGCTGCTAGCTCTGGAAATCAGATCTATTCTACGGTAATAATTTTGATGCTAATAGTAGTCCCAGTCCTTCATTTGTTATTATTATTTTGAATTGGGTTTTTAAGCATACAGATTTTAAAGCAGTGCAAGATTGTAAAATGGATACATATATGCTATTTGGTTAAGTCTGGTTTGTTATACAATTATATACAAAGTTGCAATTTATTTATTTTTGCATAATTGCTACATTGTATTGCTGCATGTTGCAGTTATACAAAAGCGTTGCAAAGAAGAATTGTAACACTTAATGTATTATAACACTTAATGTATTTGCTTACGATTGTAAGTCACCCTGGATAAGGGTGTCTGCTAAGAAATAAATAATAATAAATAAGAAGAAGAAGAAAAATCCTACAGACAATATAACGTAACAAAACCGGCAAAAAAAAATTTGGTAGAGAACTATTTGATTAAATGTTTTAGTTATGGGAGAATACATCTGAGGAACGTTTTGTTAATGATGTGGCTGCAGGTAGTTTACAAACCTTTGACATTGACGTTTCACTGTGTAGGGGAATCGTCGTTGTAAGTCAAATACTTCAATTGAGCATCTTTTTTCTCCAGTATTGAAAAGCTCATCGCCTGTCTCTGTCGTATCACTTTTACTGCCCACTTGTGTCGCACATTGATAAAATGTTGACATAAAACCTTAAACACAAATGACATAGACATAATAAAAAAATCCCCAAACTTCATTGTTATTCGTCACGATCTACACATATTGAAAAATCAGTTGTGCATTCGATGCCCCTGTGTGAATGAAGGGTAAACCACAATGCAAATGCTCCTTTGCAGTCATGGTTTTAGAGCTTTTAATGTCATGTCATCTCATCTCATCTCACTGACACAGGGCAGGATCTGTAACGACAACGCCCGTTACACTGTAATAAAATAAGCAGTCATGTAGTGGACAAACAACTAACATGTATAGGTTACATTTAAAGGTTTAAGCAAGGGGTAGAAGTTGAAATAATTACAAACATTAAATAACATTGATTGTTAACAACTTAAAGTTAAACAAAATATAATATTTAAAAGTAAACCAATAAAAGTTGTTAAATGTTTGTGTATGTTTTTTTTTTTTTTAAATAGAAACTAATAAGAACTTTAGAACATACTGAAATGGAATCAACACAAGAGTTTTTGAGATAACGTTTCCTTGAGGGAAGGTTTACGCAGTTCCAATCTGTTTAAAAGTAAACCAATAACAGTTGCTAAATGTGTTCTTTATATATAAACTAGTAGGAACTTTTGAACGTAGTGAAATGGAATCAGCACAAGAGTTTGTGAGATAACGTGTCCTGGAGGGTATGTTTAGTAGTAACACAGTTCCCCCTTCAGCACTAGTGAGTAGCTTGTTGTCAGTGCTCACACAGCAAGCATCCAGTCTGTGAGTTCATGTTGAATGTCTTGACTGTATTGTTGGTCCCTGATTAAAGTTGCCTTGTTGAAGACAATAATGGAATATTTTTTGTCGATAATTCAAAAATTTGAGATATCCCTTTTAAATTTTTTGGTGGAGGGGCTACAGAGGGGGCTAAGGTAAACTTTGGGGTGGCTTCAGCCCCCCCAAGCCCCCCCAAGCCCCCCCAAGCCCCCCCATCAGGTACTGCAGTATGATGTTCTCACACAGTACCATGCTGCTAATATATTAGCAGGATGAATACAGAGACCGAATACATAGGTCTATTATATAGTGTCTGGTACTGAATAACAACAGTAAAACCTAATGCATATAAAATGAGAATAATATTTCATTCACTACAATATGTTTCAATCAAAGAATTGGAATTACTGTAGATATCTATTTTTATTGTACAAGTAAGCAATCTAACATGTATCAGCAGTTATTTAAAAGATAAGTATAATTTTGTGCATGGGGTTTTTGTCATTGACATTTTATGTAACATTTAATGACATTTAGCAAAGGAATTTACACACAAAGCCAGTGGTAATTAAACAAATGACAATGTGTTCTTTTCTGCAGAAACAATGGGGAAACAGAACAGCAAACTGGCCCCTGAAGTCATGGAGGATCTGGTGAAGAGCACAGAGTTTAATGAACATGAACTGAAACAATGGTACAAGGGATTTCTAAAGGACTGTCCCAGTGGCAGGCTCAACCTGGATGAGTTTCAGCAGTTGTATGTAAAGGTATGTTTGGGGGTTAAATGTCTTTGTTATACCCATGCTGTACAGTACACACTGGGGCAAGGTTGAGACCATCAAACCCATGTCACTTGTAGAGTCTGATTCAAACCCAAGATACCAGAGATGACAATACATTGAATTGCTGTTCTCTGGTGTAATTAAAAGGCCTCTTTTAAAGGACGAGTATTGGTTTACTTATCAGTCTAGTTTATTTTTTTTTTATTACCTACCCAGCCCCTACCCTTCTCATTTATATACATACAGTATGTAACGGGCAGTATTGTGTGATACACTGCCAGATACTGATTCTGTCCCCCTGTCAGTTAAAGCTCTATCCCCATAAATGGATGAGCCTTTTTTTTTTGCACTGTGGTTAACATGCACAGGTGTGCGAGGTTGTCGGTTTGCACTCATTCTCCGTGCTGTTCCACATACGTGCAAAACTAGGGATAGCATGTGTGTTTTACTGAACATGTACAAAATAACTTACTGTTCGTTAGAAAGATGGAGTACGACTTTTTCTAAATACATGAATGTGTTTTTTTTGTGGCCATCTCATGACTTGAAGGAGATTCTTCTGTAGCCCCCTCATGGCATCAACAACTTCTTAAAAAAATAAATAAATAAGAATGACGAGCATCCCTTTCGAAACAAATTTTCAGCCAACAGTGTGGTTTGTCTAGCCTCAAGCATTCAACATAATGCTGCAATGAAGCATGCATCATTTTCAAAGCAATGCATCACAGTTCAATACAGTTTTAATATTTATATTTTAAAGTGGGATGACAAACCTTTATTTGTAGGCGGAGCATTGTAAAACATGGCGATTATTAATTAATGTAATGTAATTATTCTAAAAACAGATATCAGCTGTATATTTTATGTTGTGTCTTGCATATCCTCCCAGGTTTAATATTAAATACCATCCATTTAGATACATTATGCAATTGTAGTGAAAGACAGCTAAAAGTAACAATTGTTATTAATGCTATTTTTTGCAAGCATTTATGAATGACACCTAACGTTTTACAGGCAACTTTAATTTAACATTTTGACAATAAATGAAAATGTTTACTTTAGCCAAAGCAAGTCTTTCAATATAATACATAAAATACGGGGCCATGGATTAGTGTAAATTGGAAGCTGCAATACTGGGCCATGCATTAGTGTAAATTGGCAGCTGTGTTGGATATGTTGGGGCGTTTTTCGTATAAACTTTAAACTAACAGGTAATTGAGAGCTATTTTATTTCTGTTTAATTTAGTTAGCTGAATATGCCGAAATTAAGACTTAGATAGGCTATAGCAGTACATGTACTACCATGCTACAGATTTCAGATAATAGACCTGTACCCCCCCCCCCCCCTTTATAACCTGAAGCTATATCTAAATCTAGATTTTTATTTTATTTTATTTGCTGTTAAAACCCGCAGCCGCTACCTTTTCAAATGAAGGAGGGCTGGGAGATAGAGGCACTGAGCTACAATAGGTCTAAACAACACAAGCTCTGTGGACGGTTTGGTCAGATTAAATGTGATCCCTGCCTGGTTAGTTGATAGAGTCAATCACCTGGGAGAGTCTGCCACTTACCATGGAGCTTTTACAATCGACAGGAAGTCAGAACAATTTATTTTCCAGTCAAGTCTTGGCGCACCCCAAATAACCCTGAAAAACACTGTTCTGAGCTATGGCAAAATGTTGGGTATCTCTCCCTGTAACCCGTTTGCCACCGTCTTTTGAAGTACTCTCCGCCATCTTTCTAGATGTCTTTCTCGCACACTGCTTTTTGCTACAGGACATGGGTAGACTAGATTAATCGATCAATGATGTTTTTTAAATTGATCAACACCCACAGGCATGATTAATCGATTAATCTTTAATCAATTAAAACCCCTATATTATATATAAACACACACACACACACACACACACACAATATAAATTATTCCAATTCTTTACCAAGATTTATAAGGTTATAAGTCTTCCTCTAACACACTGGTGCAGTTGCTGCCAACATTTTGTAGTGCAGATTTCATAATCTGCTGCATGTCTCTAAATTGAATTTTAATGTTACTGCTTTTTGAGAGGTCTGATTTAATGATGGAATTTGAGAATATTACAGATTTGCAAGTGAAACCTTTAGGCATACCATACCTTGACAAGAATATAAAGACAGGCAGAAACATGTATAGTTTGATTTTAGTACTGTAGTATTGTTAGTTTTCATAATGGAAACGTGTTTACATCCTAGGCTTGTCAAGGAGCTGTGCTGCGTTGCTAGGCAACAGTTGAACAAGCTGTTTATATGTTTATATAAAAATGATCTCTCTTGAGCAAAAATGGGTGGCATCTCATTAACTGAATAGGAGTTGCCAGGTGGATCAGGTGATAATGTGATTGATGGCGCAGTAGTAAACTTGGTAGAGCACAGGGCTGCTTTGATGTTGTAAATGGGTGCAGGGGTCTCCAACCGTGGTCCTGGAGAGCCCCTGTCCAGCAGGTTTTATAGGTGTCTTTACATCATCAATGGCTAAAGATCTGGGTCACCTGACTAATTAAGCCAATAATTGGTTCAATTAAGTAACAAAGATTGGTTTAAATGAAAACCAGAAGCCCCAGTAGCTCTCCAGGACCAGGGTTGGAGACCCCTGGGTTAGAGAATGAATGTGTTAATAGAATCAGTATTCATTATCAAGGTCAGGTAAATATATCTGCCTAAAACTGCTGCATTGCTGCTGCTTGAACATTTTCCACAACATTTAACGTTGCTTATCGTCAGCAGCTTTCTTCATATTACTTAAAGTGAGGCAATCCCATTTTTTCAATTCAATGTCAGAACAACATTGTTTCAAATGATACAATATTTGAAATTCTACTGGTGGAGATCCCAATCTCCAACTGGGATTTCAATTTAGAGAATGGCAAACTACACAAGGGAAAGCTTTTTGACCTGCAAACTGTGTTCAGAATAATGTTGATCACAATCCTCATGTTAATTCAAGTGTTTAATTGTTAAAGGATTACATTAGCTTTGAGCAAGAGCAATGAATGTCATACAAGGTCATTCTCTTTGCATCAGATAGATAGGACTGGGGAGTTAGAATTGCATGGGATGTCCCTGAATATGACAAAAGCTGTGGCACTTAAAGGATAACATATCGAGCTGTAACAACAGGCAAAAAGCTTGCTTTCAAAATATATCTGCATTAGTATAGATCTGTATATAATTAAATAAAAACAACAGACCATTCAGTGGAAAGTTTCTGCAAATGTCATGCTTCGGGAAAAAAAGCAGTTTTCAGTATTGAAAGTGTGTTTGCAGTTTAGCATCATTGAATTTCTAGAGATTAGTTGTTACTCAAAGCCCACCATGTTTACATCCTGGCACATGTTTATTGTCTGAATAAACGTGAAAATGTAGAGGGCTTTTTACTAATGTTTAATTGCTCCCTCCTGCTGTTAACATTTGAAGATATTAACACTGCAGACTGAACCGTGATGTTTTCAACAACTGAAAACCATAAAAAAAATCATAAAAAAGGTCAATACATATTCATGACCTGCAATGTAATTACTGGCATTGAAAGGACAAGACCATCCCATTTATTTTTAAAACACAAATCAGTGAATTCCAAGGAATGTAGGGCCTTTTTACACATAGTGAACCAAACTGAGAAATAAACCATTTTGTTCTCATTTAAAAGTTAATGCAGTAACACTTACAGTAGTCGGCTACATCACCTACTATTGTGACTATCCTAGAACTGTGTTGTCCATCATCTCCTTCGGCCATGTTTTATTATCCCCCATTACAAATACTTATCACCAGCAACAGGGATATAGTCGAGACGTACGCATGACACACTTATTTTTACATGCAATGGATTTACGTCATGGTGATCTTCTTTTTCATGATACTGATGACTCTGATTTTGTATTTACAGCTGTAGCAGGGTATGGATGTGTGATGGGGTAGTCCCCGCCCCTGTGTGTATTTGTGTTATTTTGTATTCATAGTTGTTGTATTGGTATTTAAAATGTACTGTTTGGTATATTTAAAAACACACCAATGTTATTGTTATTATTGTTTACAGCCTGGATGGGGTTAAAATGCCCCATGGTCAACAGCAAGTGATTATTGACAAACTGGCTGTTGACCACACGTATGAGAAACCCTGTGCCAAATGTGGTTGGCCAACGTGCCTTTTGTTTTATAAAGTGTTTCTGTTTTGTTTAAACTTTTTTGGTCATTAATGAATATACCTAAGCTACTGCAATTAAATTATAAAATGAAATATGTGGTTTAAAATGTGGGATAAAACACCCTGCTTACTACATAAACATTACCCTAACAGACAATAATCTATATATGCCATTCACCTTTTCTCACAGTCCTTAAGTCTTTCAATAATTTCACCAAAGCTGCCATCCTGTAACATTTGTGCGGTCAGACACATTTACTGGAGGACCACTAGGAATGTAATGTTTTATTTTCTCAAATCAATTTATTTGTAACATTTTTTTACTTTATTTAAAAAATAATAATAACAAAAAAATAGTAGAAACCAATTTTTAGGTGACGCCCTAAATTGTATTTCAATTCCCTTCCCTCTTTGTTACTGTGCTTCACAGTGCAAGCCCCTTTGTAAAGCATTCAATATCACTTGCAGGTTCCATGCTGGTGTACAATACCAATGAATCCCGAGCAGTGATCATTTGCTGACAAAAGGCCACCAAAGAAAATGATTCTGAAAATGGGAAAATTTGATTCTAACAGGCAATCAAACATAATAAACAGAATGCATATGGACAGTATGTTTCCAATACATAGCATTTAGATAAATCTCTCTTAAATTAAACCATTTTGAAGTTGATTTGCTAAAAAAAAAAAAAAAAAAACACACATTCTAAGCTGTCAAATGAAAAACACTTGAAGAAAGATTTGTTTTGTATCAGTTTACTTACTGAGACCAAACATCTAATTTTCTACATATGAATAAACAATTTTCATGTTTTTTTTTATATATTGGCACGTACATTGGCTATGTTTACAATGACTATTGGCACCTAGAGTAGAACGTTCTTTTTCTAGGTTTTTGATGTCCTCATGTATATCTTTCTATGGTGGTGGTTTGTGGTTGCTGCAGCTTGTAAGAGCTGGTTCATCTGTGCAGGTTGCTGCTCTTCTTTTTCTACTTGTCTGGAACCGGCATAGTGCATTCTCCAACTTCCTATTGTCCACCTGAAATAGTGTTGTGAAGACAGATTATCTGTTCATATCAGAAGAAAGCATGTGGTGTCTGTCGTGGATACCATGACTAAATGAATTTAGGATAAAACAATTGTTCCAACCCTTGACACACGTTGCTGTTCCTTCCAAGCGAACTTGAGTTCTGCAAACTTTTTTTATAGTTTGAACCGCAATGGTATGCAAAAGAAAAACAAGTTACAAGTAACAAATATAAAAACTCACAATGCCCATAAGAAAACCCTCCTCCAGCTCTGCACAAAATGATCCATTGTCCATCAAAAAAGTATGAAAGGAATTTCCTCTGATTGAAATGTATGTCATGCCCCCTTCTGAAAACAAATAGTTTATAAATGGAACATGGTACGCAGTGATCCATAGTGTCTCTGTAGGATTGGAGGTGTGTGCTATAGATGGATGAGTCACAGCTCCTCCTGCATTCCAGAGGGGTGGGGCATTCTTCTATAGATGAAACGTTCCAGATAAAAGGGATGGAAGTTCCATGGGATGCTTTATGAGGGAAGATCATGGTCCATTTATTTCTGATGGAAGTTGAAGACTACAATCTGCACACCTAAACCACATTCTATGTAAATATTTGATTATACTCCAGATATATTTATAATGTATTTAAGCCATGCTATATGCAGTATGTATGAGATATGTAACAGAATATATTCTTTACTCATTTTCAATATACATACCAATCCTTGAATTCAGTATTTGTTATGTGTGTTTATTTTTTATTTAAATATATTTATGTTAACTTCCTATATCAGCAAAAAATTGTAGTCCTGTGGAAATTATTCCGATCAGCCAGACAATGAGATGCTGAGTCAGTGATGTGTTGCAGGAAAGCCCACTGCTGCAGACAGGAATCACCCTGTGTTGATTTACAGCGACCTCTGCAGGTAAAATATGGAAAACAGCAACCTGCAAATATTTCTAGATTTTCAAGCTTACATTAAGAAAGCAAGGAATTTGGTTAATAAAAAAATAAAGCTGGACTGCAAATAAATGACACAATAAAAATGAAATGGATTTTTTATCAGTTTAATCCAACAGGAAACCTACATTTTCTAAGTCACTAGTTGCAGTCCAGAAGTGACTGATACGCACTGACAATTTTGAAATGGAAAAGATTGTACAATGTATGTACTTTGTGTCCACAGTGGCCAGGTACAGAGCTCTTTTTAACATCTGGTTTGTTTCCAAGTGATCCAAACCATGCTAATAATTAAATAACTATGGATAAGACTTACTGTTGCTGTTCCTCAGATCTACTGTTGTAAAATGTACGTCTTGTACATCTTTCCACTACTACACTTTACTTGGCTGAAGAGCAGCCTTGGTATTGAATTGATGAGAAAGGATTGGACTGCATGAGAGCAGCACAAGTGAACAATAACCATAGGGGGGGGGGGGGGAGTCGCATTTAAACAAAAAGGTATCTAGTGAAAATTAAAAGTGCTTTTGTAGCTCTGTTAGAGCTAAACTAACATGTGCACGTAAAGCTTAAAGGCAGCATTGAAGCTGAAACCTTTCAGTTTAATTTATAACTGTAGGCTAAAACAACTGCATTAGGAACAGAGCTGCCACATTATATAAGGAAATCCTGGCAGCTCAGAGAGCTGTGTTGGTCAGCATGTACTAAATGTTTGTCTATTTCAGGTTCATTTGCCTGGTGCAGTTCATTTTCAGGTGAACTGAAGCATGTTTGGTTTCATGATGCAAAAAATAACCAGGAAAACTTACTCGAACATTTAGCACCAAATTGTCAAACAAACTGTATTCTAAAGAGTCCTGAGGCATCTCTGTTACCCATCTCTCCATCTGAATTGATTTCCTTCCATTTGTCAGGTTGCTAGATCTACAGTGTGAATAAATACATTGCAAACCAGCATAGTCCACCATATTGGGTCTAGCTACTCCACAGTTAATAACAGGATATTGGATTTGCATTGGAGCACAATTTAATCAATTTCAAAATTTCCATCACCCTTTTATACAACATAAATAAAAAGGGGTTTTCGTTGGACTTTGGTTGACATTTTCTCTGCCATGTACTTGCTGTGTAAAGCAATGTGAGTTTCTTCAGATATACCCCCCTCCAAAATGGTGTGAAATGATTTGTAAAAGCACATACAATAGAATACAATTATTCTAAGTGCCAGACCACTGTTATTTACTGATTTCATAAAACAGAGTGAGGGTTTTTTTTAATAATGCAATGCTATGAACATGGTTGTTGTTGTTCTACCTACTTACATACTGTGGTCCTGTTGAGTGAGTATTGTTATATGCAGTGTCAATGGAAAACAATTGTACAGCTATGGCAACTAGCCAAGGAAGGCATAATTAGTCAGTAGTGGCCATGTTATTTGGTCTGTCATATTGCTTATGGGGTTTGCATTATTGTTGGGGGATATTCAGTAATGTATGAACCAGGTACTTAATGTGGCTGATTGTGTACAGATCTGTCAAGACACAGTACCTGTATACAAATAAATATGGTTTCATGAAATGCAGTAGCTGGGATAGACAGCATGATAGATGATGCAAAGTCTGTTTCAATTCTATCTTTCTGTCAAATAAAGTTTTCAATTAACCTAACAGAATCAGGGTGATATTCTGTCTTATTAGTTGGAGTGTACTTAAGGAGAAATGACAATCCCAGGGGCTCATTTCAGAAAAGCGGTTTGCAATCGTAAGCAGCTCGCAAATAAAAAATGGGTTTCATTAAACTTTCACAGGGCTGCGGCATCACCGATTTTCACCAGAAACCTGCAACAGCCAAACAGCAGCTGCAAGTGGCAATTTCCATCACAGACCCTAATAGAACACACAGTGGTGCTCATACTTCTAGCTCATCATCAATATGGCAGAGAAATCCGAAGGGAAAGAGGGACAGGTCAGATCCTTGATGCATATACATACTCAGAATTGGTCAAATGTATTTTTAGATTTAAACAGAAACAAATCTAAATGGATTTTATTAATCAATTTTAACTTAAATATATTTGAATCAAAAACTTTTTTTAAACCATGAAATCATTTTAATTCGTAAAAATCAGCTCATTATTAACCCGGAAGTCCATCTTGGATTTACTGTGCACGCTGAATACTGTAGCAGTCCATGCATTTGTGTTTTTTGCTGTATTTCCATTGTTTTTGTGTACTGTAATTCCCACTGTAATTGAGTTTCCTTCCCGCTTGTATTTCCCGCCGCTGATGTGTTTGCCTCTGTCTGTGTTTGTGTAGCCCTAGCCTGTGTCGTGCCTTTTGTGTCTCCCCTGTGATTGGTTGTTGTTTGTTTGCCCTTATTGGCTGTTGTTTGTCTGTGCCCATTGGTCCTAGTGTGCGGCTGAGGACCAATGGGATGTGTATAAGCTCTGGTACCCTATTTGCATAATTGGGCACAGCTAAGGTTATAAAAAGGCGCTGCACCGCCATTATTGTTGTTGCTGTTCTGTTGCTTCAAGGCACTGTATTTTGAAGCATTGTGTTCATGGATAACCAAGTAAAACTGGTCCAAAAATATCTGATTTACAGTGTAAAATTTTAATGGAGAATGACAGTTGGGGCTAGTTGCTACATTCTGTATAAACACATTTTAGGGCAGTTATTATTGCCAGTTTTAGAGAAATAACAGCAAAGACTCTAGACCAAAAAGGAGAAAATGTATAACAGTCATTACAACTGTGACATTGTTAAATGACTTCCATTGAGGTGGAGGTTATAGAAAATGTGTGCACAGCAGGAATGTATTGGTCTCCAGTGCAGGAAAGAATGACAGCTTGACAGCTGATTATGAAGGCTGTTTTGCTCCACTAAAAGAAAGGTGATTTGGATAGTGACTGGAGGACCCTTGGCTGTGCTTTATGCATGTAGACCACTATGATTAGATTATTGTGCCATCTGCATTACGATTGCCTGAACTGAGCCAACTGGTAATCCTTATTTATGGAGATCATCACAAAAGCTCCTGATTTTACTGTTAATCCTCAAATTAGCAGCTTTAAATAAAGCCTATGTTTGATTTTTTAGTCTCATTTTGAAATCAATGTAATAGCAGCAATTGTTTTTTCATCTGTGTGATCTGACACCGATAACACAACCTTGCTGTTGGGTTGATGGAAGTGTGTTGTGTGTAATGTTAATTAAATAATGAAACGGTATTGTTATTTTGCATTATTTTTTTATTTAGGAGACAGTATTAGTGGTTAAAGGATGTTTGTTTTATAACTTTTCTGCTGCAACTCAGGTTAAGTAATCTCTCATCTGTATACACATGCCTCACATTGATTGTAAGTTGCTTTCTCATCTTGGTCATACAAGGTTTTAAACACTGCAAAGTCTTTGGTTTATTCTTGTGCTGGTTGATTTTTTTCTGCAATACTGCTGCATACTATACAGTGTCTTTGTATGCTGTACAAACCTCTTAACATAATATACAGTAGTAATATAATTAAACATGTTACACACTTGGGTCCAATTCGATCAAATCAATTTTTATAGCCGTCTCTATTTACCAGGTCAATATAATCCTTTCTACTCGTGTTCATACTGTATGTAATATATTAGATCCATTCACTGTCTAAATATAATGTTACTGGCAACAAATAATCTCAAACAATGTTGTTGGCAACAAACTGTATTCTGAAGCATACAGTATGGGTATCTCAACTGTGCGTGGAATATATTTAATAATGTATCTAATGGCATGCACTTTCTAGACGCTACACCCAGACATTTAACAAAAACCTGTTGTCAAAACAGTGTGTTTATTTTAACATACCAAACATAGTGCTTACCTGGAATTCGATTTCCCATTCTGCACTGCTATAATCAGACGCTACCCCATCTTGCCTGTGATATTTGATACGCAAGTCTGAATGCAAAAATAGCAGTGAAACGTCAGGCATAAAAAACACTGCATAAACGCTATAGTATGAATAGCCCTTTTAATTTGTGAAATAAAATACATAATAACATTTTTAAAGTATTGGTAGAAAACTGATGACACCACAAGCATTCCCATTCCTCATCCATCTGTAGTTAAGGCAGTTTGAATAATTCTTAGATTCTGATTAAGTCGATTTCATCAAAACACTTTGCAAGGCTGAAATTAGCGATGTTTCAGCACTGTAACATCGTGGAAGGGAAATAATTGAAACCCTAGTTCCCAAATTGTAACAGGGCGGGGGCTGGGCACCAACCGACGACCCTGTGCACTGCAAGCGAGTGTCTTAACCACAGTACAAAACAGCCCCGCCTCAGCCCTGTTACACAATGCTGAGCACAAAATGTTTGATTTTCCTTTTACAGCGCGTAAGGCCCATTGCCAGTCATTATTTGCATCATTTATTTTGTATTCTTTTAATTAGGTTTCATTTACAAGTTACTGACAAAAATAGAAAAAAATGAAAAAGTTCAATTAATAATAATTTAGACAAAACAATGATACAGATCATATACTGTAGCTGATATAAGCTGAAAATATAACATAATAACACACAAATACAAAAAAAAACATAGTATGGCAGGGGGGTGAAAGCCCTGACGGTGGACGGGTGTGTGGGGAATATACCTCTTCAAACAGCACCTGTAGAACTCCTCTGTTGTATCCTGGGACACTATCACCCTTCATTTAAATGTGCTTTATTTTGCTCTTATCTGCCCCCTATTTTACTGCATTTAATCCTGTACTTCAGAATATTGTAATCTGCCAAGTGTTTAACCTGTAGTATTTTGTACTTAATCATATCCTGATGTAACTATCACTATTTAATCATATCCTGATGTAACTATCACTATTATCTGCTGTATTATTGAATTGTGTTTTGTCACACTTGAACAAAAATTATTGTATTTCTTGCTCTTATTGTATGACTTGTATTGTAACACTTGAATGTATTTGTATTTGCTTGCGATTGTAAGTCGCCCTGGATAAGGGCGTCTGCTAAGAAATAAATAATAATAATAATAATAATATTGGGTGGCAGGGAGAGGGTTAAATTCCTCCCTGCATCAATTGTGGCTGGAGCTGACAATTGTTAGAGAAGAATTAGTGTTGAGATTTAATGTCAGTGTTCGTGGTGAAAGGTAATGTTTGTGTGCTGTCTGTTGGCCGGTGTTAAATGGACTGGCAGAATAAGGCTCTCGTCATCCTCTTTGACAGAGTTCCTTTCTGCTGAGAACACCAGTATTTCTAAAGACATATTTGTAGCTGTCGTCAGTATATGTGAATGTGAAAGGATCCTAATACAAAGCTAGAGGGGAGACTTTTGTGTAATTTATTTGAATACAAATACAAATATTTTCCCTTTAATTAGTGTGTTTTTTTGATGGCAATGACATTTCATATATATATATATTTATTTATATATTTATTTTTCAAAATGCCAATGCTGTGTGAATGTCATCCATACATTATAGTACCTAGAACTCTTAACTAGTTATTTAGAACATTTATCTGTAATTATCTACTGAATAAAACTGGATGCACTGTAAAGATTGTGCTATTTGAAAGTATGTTTTTAAAAGGTTATTTCATGCATTACAATACTTTCTGAGTGCCTAATGAAAGATAATGCATTAGTGATTGATTTTCCCACTTCTGTACGTATTTCTGTTTCTGACAATCGTGGTTTTTCTATCTGTTTGGTATTTTGCCATTACGAATTATTAAAATAATTGGATTTCATATGTAAACCCATTCACACTTTTTAAAATAAAACACACACACACACATGACTGGCAAAGAGCAATTTGCAGACATAGACAATGACTGAGTAATGCTGTGCTTTCCTGGAGAAATGCAGACTTTAAAATATACTCGCAACAAGTTTAGAAAAAATGAATTATAGAAATAATAATTAATATGCATGATTGAATACTGTTCTAGTAATAACTTGGAAGTTTTAATACTGATAATTCTCTATTTTAAATACAAATATTTTCCATTCAGCTTGATCTTGACACTTGTGTTTTTTTTTTTTAGCCCGAGACATGTGCTCGAGAAAAATGTCTTGTGCAAAATGCTTTTCCAGGTTTCCATTCGCTCTGTTTGTTTTAAATAAACACAGCTTTTCACCTGACGTCATGCAAGTGAAAGGGAAAGGTGGGGGGTTGATATGTAGATTAGCTAAGCGTAAAGTTCTTGCGCTGTTTTCGCAGATGGCTTTGTTTCCATGCGCACACAGATAACTGGTACATGAGAGAATCTAAGCTGCCATTTCTAAATATCTAGTGCCTGGTGTTTAATAATATGTTTTATTGCTCTTGCCCAAATTGTTTTTCAAATGTCATTAGTGGGGTGGCGAATACTGTTTCAACTAATTTATCTTACAACTCATTAATTAAAAATGAACTTGGAGGTATCAAATTAAACTGACCAACAGGTATTGCAGATCACCATGGCTGAAAACCGGCGGAGACGTTATATATATATATATATATATATATATATATATATATATATATATATATATATATATATATATATATATATATATATTTCCCTTTCACTCAGGCAATACAGCATATGGTGATCTGTGTATACTATTTTCCTGGCTTATGAAACTCTACCCGTCCGGACGGCTGACAGCTGCTGAGGAAACATTCAACACCACGCTTGGGCAAATACGAGTAGTGGGCACTTGAAAGGGAGGTGGCAGATACTGATGAAACAGACTGAAATGCAGCATGAGTTTGTTCCCAGAATTGCCCCTGCCTGCTGTATCCTGCACAAACTCTCATCAACAACAAAATGAGTGTCTGCCTGTGAGACAGACAGGGTGAAGGTTACCTCAGCCGTAAGTTTCAATTGGACAGCAGCGATTTGAGGAGGCTCGTGCTGTCAGATTCTCTCCTTTCTTTTAAGTTGTGTTGGATTTACTGTTATGTTAAATATTAATGATGCAAACAAATAAAACACAACCAATACGTTCATTTGCAATTTTATTTGGTCAGTTCTGAGAGGGCATCAACAACTTGTTGGTATATATGTTTGTTGCACTGTTTTGGGGATATTGAGCTGGCTCATGACATCCAGTTCACCAACTATATTTACACACACGTTGTCTTCGGATATAGCTGAGATAAAAAAAAAAGCACAGGAATTAATTCAGTTACAGACATTTAAGCAGCTCACTTGCTCTTCGTGTTAAACTTTAGCGTAGTTTTTACAGCAAGGGTATTCTCAAACAGCTGCTTTAATACTATAACAAGTGTACACCGCAGTTCATGGTATATTTGTAGGTGGTTTTATACAGAACTGTAAACCCACGTGAGATATACAACATGACAGGACAGACACACAGCAAAAAACAGCAATAAAAAAAGCTGCCCGCATTATCATTAAGGTGAAATACACCACTGCTAACCATAAAACCGCCCACTTTGGGCCGTCTTGGAACCCACAGTAACAACTGACCTGTGCTCTTGCAATATTCAGAGCTGTGTCACATAAGGACAAACCAGCTAATTTACATTTACATGTGAAATGCGGGTTTCCATGTGAAAATGGGCGTGGTTTTCCCGTGTTTTACATAATTGACACTAGTAAATGAGATTCACCCTATCCCTCTCTTTGGCCGTTTTTTTTGGCCACAAACCTGATTCACACGAGTAATTCTCCCAAACATGCACGTGCATCGCCACTTCACATGTAAATAGCCCCGCATGGAAACTGGCCCAATGTTGAAACTAAATATGATTCAGCTTGAAAATGTCTCCTCAAATAATTCCCTGCAGCTCAATAGTGTAAGGCCTTGTTGAGGAAAAAAAATACTTAGAAAATAAATTAAAATATTAATGAAAATGTTCCATTGTCAATTAATGTAGCGTATTAATGTCTGCATTAATTCATGATAACAGTCAGTGGCAACAGATTATAGGATGTTGTCTTTTGTTTCAGCTCGCTTCATCTGAAATTAAATCTTGTCCAATCATTTGTTAGATAACTCATTCCACTCTACTTCCTAATT
The DNA here is from genome assembly GCF_902713425.1 of Acipenser ruthenus. Taxonomy (NCBI): domain Eukaryota; kingdom Metazoa; phylum Chordata; class Actinopteri; order Acipenseriformes; family Acipenseridae; genus Acipenser; species Acipenser ruthenus. The sequence continues at coordinate 72,421,332 of NC_081194.1, read as the reverse complement.
CAATTTAGATTTGCAGGCAAATGTTGAGGGTGAAATAAAATATAAAAACCATGAAAATATGGTGTTCTCTCTGCCTCGCTTGTCCCACACAACTCCACTGCTCCACTCACTCCATTGGCTCCCGATCACCGCTCGCATCCAGTTCAAGACTCTTGTACTCGCCTACAGATGCCTTGACCAGACTGCACCCAGCTACCTCCAGACCCCCATCTCTCCCTACACCCCCACTCGACCTCTCCGCTCCTCCTGCACTAGAAGACTGGCTGTACCTCCTCTACGCTACCCTGCTTCCAGAGCCCGCTCCTTCTCCACCCTCGCCCCGCAGTGGTGGAATGACCTTCCTACAGATGTCAGGACTGCCCGGTCCCTGACCACCTTCTGGCGCCTCCTCTTCAGACAGCACCTGTAGAACTCCTCTTTTCCCTCTGGACACTTTATCACTCTTCCTTAATGCACTTTACTTGGTCTTATCTGCTCCCGATTTTACTGTATTTAATCCTGTACTTTAGAGTACTGTAATCTGTCACAAGTGTTATTTAATCCGTAGTATTTTGTATTTAATGATATCCTGATGTAACTATCACTGACACTGTTATCTGCTCCGTTATTGAGTCGTATTTTGTCATACACTTGTACTTGCTAGAACCGAAGTCATTGTATTTTATCTTGCTCTTAATTGTATTAATACTTGTACTCTGATTCTTGAAATGTATTTTTGTTTACGACTGTAAGTCGCCCTGGATAAGGGCGTCTGCTAAATAAATAATAATAATAATAATGGTGTTTGGTACAATGCTGAGAAGTACAGTAGTTCTCTGGCCTGATTTTCCTATACCGGGGGCGATTGGCCAATGTAGGTCCTAAACTTCAGTCGTTACATGTTCTTATATAAAGCAATCTTCTTTTGTTGTTGACGTTTAATTATATAGTGTGGTATCATTTACACTGCAGCCAGAGATTATTTTAAGGCTCTGACACAAGCTGTGCAATTAAAATAGAGATTAAAAAAAAGACGGTTAAGGGTACTAAAGGAATAGGATATGAAAAATTTAAATCATACACATTTCAATAGTGGTTTTCTGTTACAAGTAATTGTGAGATACTATGTGATTGTTCATAAGAAACTCATCTGATAGCTGATTTTTTTTTATGTTTACAAATTTGTATGTTTAAACAATTAAATAACCATCTAAGATTTATATATGATGCTTAAGCTGATGAATGTTAAATTTATTCATAGCATTCACATATTTTGCTCTTATCACTGGAGGCCCTTGTGTATATGACATGGATATTATAGCTGTTTTTATCTACTGTACTGGGCAGTATGGTAAATCACACACATAAAAGTGTGGTAAAGCCTAAACCATTGTAATGCACTGCAAATGTATAGAACATTGTAAGGTGCAATTTTTTTTATTTAACATTGTTAGACAAACTTGCTCTTGGTCCACATAAAGATATGTTGTCTTCTACTCTCATTCTGGTTTTTTTTTTGGTTTTTTTTCTTGCAGTTTTTCCCATATGGTGATGCCTCTAAGTTTGCCCAGCATGCCTTCAGAACCTTTGATAAGAACGCAGATGGGACCATTGACTTCAGAGAGTTTATCTGTGCACTGTCTATCACATCACGCGGGAGCTTTGAACAGAAGCTGAACTGGGCTTTTAACATGTACGATTTGGACGGAGATGGAAAAATTACAAGAGTGGAAATGCTAGAGATTATTGAGGTAAGTTGAGACTGAGACTGAAAAACAGTGTGAAACAGGAGTATCATACAAATATGGATTGTAGTGATGTTGCAAGCTACTGCATTGAGGAGATCAATCTCCCTGATGCCATGGAAAAAAAGCCATTGGTGTTGGTTTAAAGGGTTGTGGAAGTGTTTTACTGTTGACAGGATTTCCCATTGGAAAAGTAATGAGTTTAAAGGTGGCTTAATGGTGTCTAACTGTGTCTCAGAGACTGATTAAAATTGAATTGAAAAGTAATTAAAAGCATTACAGTTACAGCACATTCTGCAATGTAAAATAAAAAGGCAGTAGGAAAGTCAGACAGTATCACAAACACATGAGAAAACATGGAAACAGAAAACTGAGAATACCGTCAAAGCAGGATATTGAATAAGCCAACTGGTTAGAATTTGAATAGCATGCTAAACATCTATGGGAACTGTATACCATGTTACCATGCATAACTGAGCTGCCTTGGGCTACATTTCTTATAACAATATAATGTTGTTACTAACCTTGCACACTACTGTATAGAATACTTTCAATCGAGTATTCTGCATACCGAATATATTCAGAAAATTACAGTGCAATAGAAGCTGTGGAGCTGAACAGCTGTTGCCATGGTGATTTTCTTTGTTTCAGATTTACGTGTGGGTTACCCAGACCTATCATTCTTAGTTCTAGGACACCTACAGTACTGTTTCTGCTGTTTGATTGGTTTTAGTAAAGGTACATTTTATCCTGTGATTTTGTCAAATTGTGCTAATTTTATCAGATTAATATTCAGTTATAACAATATAGAAATGTGGTTCTATTAAAGTCCATTGTTGAGCTGTATTCTGTCTCTGTAAGCCTCATCATTTTAAAGAAATAACTGATATCCATTATTTTGGGTTATATAAGCTCTGTATCCATCCAGCTTGGTGTGGTGATGCTTTTTAGATGAATTTAATTAAGCTACTTAACCATGAGCAATTGCTTGATTGCTTGTTTTTCTTCAACCCTGCAAGCCCGAGAATATTGCTCTACCACTGTTTGTGCAGCTTTTATGATTTAGTTATTTCTTTAATCACATCGATTAATTACAAAGCCTTTCGTTGTTTTTAGAATTACACACAATCCTTCAACACACAATTTAAATGCTCTTTTATGGTAATCTCCATAATAGCTGTAGGCATTTGGTAAAAACATGTTTTAAAAAAAATAAAAACTGCTAAAATGCAGCAGACCTTTTTAATGCTTGTTTTGCTTCCCGAACTGAAACTTAGCTGTAAGTCACATTCCTTACATTCTACTACGACAGCAGTAACAGGACTGCTTCACTTCCAGAATGTGTGGCAGTCATGTTTCAAGGGACAGAGGCCCAGAGAAAAAATCTTAAACTTTTGTGTAAACAAGACTGACTGCACAAAACACAGTAAAAATGTATTAAAAGAGTATTATTTTCTACAGAAGAAGCATTTTGACTTTTGGCCATTTATGTTGGGGGGGGGGGGGGGGGGGGGGGGGGGTAGGGTTTCAATCTGTGATAGAGTGATATTGAATTCCTTGATGTCTGACAATTTGGATAATATATCTCAAAAACATTATCTTTTCTTTCAAAAGGCGATTTACAAAATGGTGGGCACTGTCATCATGATGAAAATGAATGAGGATGGCCTGACACCTGAGCAGCGGGTAGACAGGATTTTCAGTAAGATGGATAAGAACAACGATGATCAGATCACACTGGATGAGTTCAAAGAAGCTGCAAAGAGTGATCCATCCATTGTATTACTGCTTCAGTGTGACATTCAGAAATGAGCTGACGTCAATACGTTATGGACTGCACAAAAAGTTAAATGTTCCATTCAGTTTGCAGCTATTTCCACCAAAATATTTGCTTGGACTACCTATAAATGGACTCGCTTCTTGTGTTTGAAACACTTGTGTGCATGAGAATGTCATTAAAAAATATATATATATATATATATATATATATATATATATATATATATATATATATAAATACTGCCAAATGTGAAGTGTGCAAAGTTATTAACATCAAATATTTTTCCTCTGGAGCTTGTGCATCAGTAATGTGCTGCGTTGAATTATGCTATTTATTGTTCTTGTTTACTGATGCTAGTTATGTGTTTCTGAGTACTGAGTAATGTTAATGAAACTGAATTCCCATGGTAATGTAACTGTTTCTAATAAACCATGTATTCATTCTTTTATAAATTAAAATTGGATGGAAAAAGAGATGGATTACTGAATTCATCAGCTTCCTCCTCTCGATTGTGCTTGTACTATTCGTGAATATAAAGTAGTTTCTTTGCATGCCGGTAGGTTTTGACCTAATACTTTCCTCATTTGCATCTTTTAAAATCCAAACAAGACTAATCCTTATCGAAGAAATTTAGTGCTGAGCCAATAGGAACTAAACTTCCATTGCAGTAGGTCCTTCAATAAAGTACTGTATTGTTGTTTGGGGTGCATATTTGTGATTCGTTTAACAATTATTTAATACTTGTGGGAGCATGTTTCCTTATTAAAATATCGATATTGCTAAATTTATTGTTGTCTCCGTTTTAAATCTACTTACTTTCAAGCTCATGTGATCTTGTACAGAGAAAAATAACAGCGTAATCCCAACACCAGCAGTCTATGGTTAAGTATGACAACCGATTTCAAATCACTCACCTTTTTAATGGCCCAGCATAATGTATGGGCATCAAACTATATTGGCAAAAAAACACATTATTCCTGTACAACATTAAGTACACATTGTATCAGGCACCAATGTAGGATATATTTTATGAAGAGAACATTGGGAAGTAATGCATTTGAACAAGATTTATTATAGAAAAACTATACATGTTTTAATTATTTAAATAGCACCTGCCTATTTGCCTAAAAAATGATCCTACACAGGTTGTTTACATCAAAATGTAAATGGTATCATGCTGTGTTCAAGCTTAACTACCAGCATACAGAAATAGAGGTGAACCTGGCTGTGCCAAAGTGTGATTGTGAAGAGTACAATCACACTTTGGCCGTATTGTATATAGCCCCTTGTCTTCAAAGATGCAGCATTTCACATGCAAAGCCCAGAGGCTGTGCATCATAATTCAAGCAATACAACCTTGAAACATACAGTTGGGCATCAGGGGAGGCGTCCCATATTTATGTGTAACTTTAAACACAATAATATGACTCTAAAAAAAAAAAATATATATATATATATATATATATATATATATATATATATATATATATTATACTATCTTTGAAGAGTTAATGACTTAAATGATTGATATTTAGCCTCCACCTGCATTAGAATGTGTTGTTAATGTGATTTGTTACAGCTCAGTAAATTATATAATACTGCATCAATAAGACTGAAACCATCACCTTCTTAAACGAGGCCCAGCCAGTTTGCACAATCAACACTTCACATAAATATCTTTTCCCAGCAAATGTTTGTATTGAATATGACAATGCATATTTATCAAATGCTAAATTCAAACAAACAGCAACTATTCAAAATTGTAAAGGACATTGGCTGTACTAATCCCTATGTTGTGGTTTCAAATAATAAAGCATCTATGGGCTGTTTTCTGAAGGTATGTGGTGTTTATTTAACTTTTTAAAGTATGGAAGTGTGTCTCTGTACATTCAAATAGGCACAAAAATGTGAAAACACATTCAAGTACCAGTAATTGTAATAGTATTTAAAATAGTTTGTAAGACACAGTATTGGATTTTACAGTAGCTATCTAAACTGTTGGATGTTGTCGTTCTGTAATAGGTTTTGCAAATGCTCCACTGGGTCAGCATAACCTGCATAAGAATATTGACCATAGCTTTTGAACCACAAAGTCGACCAACATATTTTAATTACCTTACATTTTCTGGTATGTTCCTTTAAAGTAAAACCTGATTCGTTACAGACATCTGTGAAATATAATCCTGTGCAAATGTTAGGTTATTATCATAACCTTGGTTCCCTGAAATAGAAATGTAACCATGGGTGTACCTCCTAAAAATAAAATATATCAAAACTGCTCGCAGAGCCTGTGACGCAGTCATGGCCCGTCGCCAAGGGCACAAAATAACAGATCTCAGCGTCATTTTTCCTTCAAGCCCGCTGTAATCATGGATGCAGCGACCTTGAAAGTTAATGGTTACATTTCTACTTCAGGGAACCAGTGTTATGATAATAACCTAACGTTCGCTTTCAAGTATGAAATGTAACTATTACCTAATGGGTGAGTGTACCAAAGCCATCGCAAAGCAATATTGCAGAACGACTGGAATGCTACAAGGCTAAGCCAAGAGGCTGCCTCGTGCGTTACCATTAGGAATTCCAGTAAGAAGTAGCTAGGGCTAAAAGATTTAGGGAGAAACTCACCTCTATGTCTGTGTTATAAGGGTCCACTCGGACGCTGCCCTTAACACTCTCGTTCCAAAGCCAGGGTTTTGAGGATCCACGACATTTAGTCTGTGTAGGTGTTTTACCTTCTTGTAAGAAAACTTCACAAAGTCTCTTACTTTAATTGTGTTTTAGCAGAGTAGTTTTTATTCAAGCAGAAATCTTCATAGCATTACAATACTGTTGCATTCAGCGGATTGGGTAGCCCTCCGCGGTTCAGAGAACTACAAAAGAGTCACCTTTTCATTTGACATTTATAGCCATTAGCACACAGCCTCCTCCAGGCTCCTCCAATGGTTACCATGCTTATTATCTAATAACATGGGATGTAACCAACAGAATGTTCAAGGACATTCTGCTATGCAAGTCGAAAACACAACCCAAGCATCTCCTGGCCTTGAGCAAACAAAACCAATTTCAACTGTCAGTGGAATTTTACCCAATATATCAATACATTTTCAGATACATTCCCCCTTATGCTGTTCCTTATATAGAACTTATAAGCTACAGCAGTTAATGCACCCTCCACATGTCCTGCAACAGACCTATACAACTCATTCATTCATCTATATTAGCACAGTGAGCCTGCATATCTGGATCAGGGTCAACACCAACAACATTTAGGTACACCAGTTAACCACAATTTGTGTCAGCATTTTCCCACCCTTATAAATTAATACAGTAAGTATTATTTCCAATAATACATACCATTATAGCTGTGTTTTACTGGCTCAATTGAAAAAAAAATACTTACAGTTTAGCCTCCTGACAACAGAATCTCTTCATGGTAATTAATATATATCACTATGGCCTACATATAGTATGGAATGTTTCAGAACCTTGAAGTAACCTCCCACGTCTCGCCCTAAAGCCTGTCTGTAAACTGACACGTAGACACTTCAACTTTACCTACTTTTGACCTACATTTCCCCCTTGGACCAAACTTTACGAGGCCCCAGAGGCCATGTTTTGGTGCACACCATAGGAAAGATTTTCCAGTAGCGTTTTATGACCAGGTGCAAACCCAGTTCTTACCCACCCACACATACATTCTACCGGGCAACTTCATTGATGGACAAACCAACCTTAAACATGTCGTGTTGCCATCTCCCATCTGTGTGCCAACAGAACCTCTTTGGCATCTGTTTATTTCCATCATCTGCCTTTCACAAGTGTGTACCGTCAGCTTGCTACAGAAGTGCCTTACCCAATTGCCGCCTCATTAAATGAGCGAGCTGTTTTCTGTGACTGGCCACCAGACAACGTAACTGAAACATTAACCATGTAACAATTATTACAATGGACAACTGAATCACAATCATGACTTTAAATGATACTTCCGATTTTGTCCCTGTAACCTGCATGCACACAGACATAGATTTCTTATCATTCCTCCCTTGTACCCAATATTTAGTAGCCATGGCAATAAAACACAATGGGCCTCATTTAAACTAAATTTGGAGTTACCGCGCACATAGTGAGCCTAACATGAGATGAATCTAAATTTACTGCACTATTTACTAACAGAGAATGCATTAATTTGCATACCGCGCACGCTACATGTATTGGGAGCGTTAATTTAATGTACACGATGTCAGAGACTTACCTGTGACCACAGTGATATCAAAAGCCCCAGTAGTCCTGGCATATCTTTTGGTCAGTAGCTTATTGTGAAGGTGGCTTACATTGACCGAAAATGAGTAATCAACAGACACAGCACTCAGCAGCAAGACAGGTAGAAACAACTTAAAGTGAAACCACACTCCTTACCTTTTAATTTTAACATGTATTACTTGTCTGATGTAAAAAATAAAATTAAAAAGGCCATTTCCTTTCTCCTTTAATACATATACAATAAACGGGGAGATTTGCCTGTTTTTCTTCCCCAGCCCCTCTATACTGTAAAACGTTTTGCTTCATAAACCATGTTACGTTAACATATTGAATTAAATACCCCTTTGTTGTTCCCCATATAACGTGTTATTTAAATTGATTGTCTAAATGTCTTTATTGAATGGCATTTGCAATAATTCTGAACGGTTCTAGGTGATGTTGCTCCAATAATGCCTGGCTTCCTGTGAACGTGGATATTCCTTACTGCCTGGCATTGAACAGACTTACTCATTCCATTTGAGTCATGTGACAATGGGGCCTCTCCTAACCCACCTGCTCTCTCTCAATGTACAGTATTAACCCAGTAAAGACACTGTTTGGCGGTAGCGAATGTTATATAATGATTCTGCATATCTTATAACTCCTTTTTGATACCTATTTTTTATAACGATTATTTAAGAACATATAAGAATTCATTTTGCAGGTATTTTACGTTGACTGTCGAGAGTCACAACAGGCTGGCGGTGGGATTTGTTAAGGATCTAAATTATGTTCATATCTGTTTTTTTTTTTTATTATGTCTAGGTGATGCAAGACTTTTGGCTGTAAGCCTGCATGTATTGAGTGGGAGTTATGTTTCCTGTAATTCTTGACAGGTCTGCAGTGTTGAAAGAGTTTTATGTGTGAATGTGTGTGTTAATGTCCAATACAAATAAATATGATAAATCCCTAAATTATCCTGAATGTTGGTCTTGTTATGAAAATGTTTTAAATTGTTTAGAATGATAAAAGAGCTTAACTGGGGTCAAACCTGGAAGTAACAAGAAACAAACTAAAAAGTATTGTAATAACTAGATAATCCTGTGTTAAGTACAGAGGGAAGTATATGACAGCCTGGTGTATCAATTGCAATGAACCAAACTATTCCATATCGTTCACAAGTAGGTAGCTTTTAATAAAGGATTTGTTCTCCATTTTAATTTGAAAGATGTATATTGAATCCTTAATTTTCATGTCATAAACTTGTGTTTTGCCATTTAAATAACATGTGCACAGTGTTGTAAAATTACCTACATACCCAGAGCATTACCTGAGGCTACTACCCCCTTGAAAAAAACATCAAAATAGTATGCTGCTCTTACTTTCCCAACCTATCATCCACTCAATGCCATTTGTCCTGTTTTTTTTTCCTTCTCACTGCTCCAAGATACTGTACCTAGTACAGTTTGCAGCTAACAAAAGAGATAGTACAGTACTAGCTATTGGTACTGAACTGTGGTCAAGTGTTTATTGCAATTGAACCATTTGGCTTACAGCAAGCACTGGATGGATGGGACAGTCATATTCCAGAAAGGACCACATATCAAGTGTTGGAGAGAAAAGTGTGTTTTATTTATTCATTTTTTATTATTTATGATGTCTGGTGACCTTGTTATCAAAACACTATTAAAACAGCCATGTTAAAACTATTTTGATTTATCAGGGTCTATCCAAATTATGCAACACATCTGTAGTACTGATTTTTTTGTAACAAAAAAATATTACTCTGCCTGTCAAAGAAAAACTGTCGGATTGCAGGAAAGCAACACTGTAAAAATAACCGATGCACCCTGTTATACGGGTGTGTCCCGAATGCATCACTGCAAGCGCTCCTAACTAGGAACAAAAGTCAATGTATTATAAAAAAGTTTATTTTGGTGGATCTGTGTTGATTCCGTATTTTTCTTTGAGAAGCTTGAGTTGCTCCTCCTTCTTCTTGGTATCCATTTTCTGGAAAGCCTGAAAGAAGAAAGTAGTTAGTGATCCGATAATGTACAGGGAATACAGCAGTTTATAAAATAGCCAGACAATATTACAAAGTGTGCAGTCTTGACTATCTACAAACACAAAATTATAACCTCAATGTGGTGTAATTATTGGGTCAAATGTCAACATGAGGTTCACCAACACATACGGAAGTATTTAAATAACCTTGCAGATACAGCAAGAGCTCAGTTGTTCTCTGAGATATAAGAATTAGACTAAGACGACAAGAACTTTATAAATGACCGCCACAAAAGTTTAGTTAAGAGCATAGCTGGACTACCAGGACTGGCTAGCTCAAGTACACAGCATTTAACTCGCTTCACAGTGTACATAGAAACTTCAAAGACATACTGAAGGTTCTACATCACATCAATTGTCACTGGGGGTGCAACAATTAAATCGATCCATCGACTGATCCTCTGTCCTTAAATTTCCCGAGCTCAAATCAAATTAGAACACAGTCTGAAGTCTCCTGTTGCCGGTTTGCATTAAAACCTTCAGTGTGTGAATGCGCTTCTTTTAGTGCTAGTACGGTAGATTAGCGCGTTGCTTGGATACACACTTTACTCCTCTACATTTGCGTTGTTCAAACCAATTCAAAAGTAGGCCTATTGTATTTACGTTTTCTTGATTTATAAATTAAGGCAATATGTTGTTTTCTTTGATTTTTAAATCTATTAAATCTACCGATTACCTTCTTCTGTTTCAAAGCATGTTGTGTTTGGGTGGCAAAAAGAAGCTGAATTTAGTACAAGAGTTAAATTTAGTCAGGATTTGTGAGATTAATTCAAATGTTTTGATTTTGGACATAATATGTTAACAGTAATGAACATCCATAGTTCAGATAGAAATTACTTCTGTTAAAATAGTTTTTTTTTTATTATTATTACAATTATTATTATTATAGGGACATCTGATGTGGATGCACGCACATTATTTTCAGTTGTTAAACTCAAGTCCTTTTGTATTTCTTTTTATATTATAGGAAGTGTTCTAATTTGAATATAAGTTGTGCCTTTTTGTTTAATTATGCAAAACAGTGTTTTTAGTTATTGGATCTTTTGTTAAAACTAATGTTTGTTCTTTATTTTGAAAAGTAAAACATCAATGCATTGATTATCGTTGATAAATGCATATTCAATAATCAAATACAAAATGAGGGTGCCGATTGCACCACTAATTGTCACCCCTATTGAAAGAAGGCTACAGTATGCTTGTCCACTCACACAACCAACATCAGTTAATCACCAGTTATTGAAGATAAATACTGGGTATTTTGAGATTCCCCAGTATCTTCCGTACCTATAAAGCCCTTGAATTAGGAATCACTCACAAAAGGTACTGCTGCTTTATATTTTATAAAATCTAACCCTATCATACATACCCGGTTTGCATTGTAGTACAATACTACAAGGTATCTGTTGCAGACATTAAATCCTGATAAATGATCACAGGCGTTCTTAGCATCAAAGATGTCCTCATAGACCACATATGCTGTTCCTCTTGATTCTGCAGTGTTCCCACTATGGATAAAGTTATTAGAAATTAATTCAAAAATTGACTGAAATAGCAACACACTAATGAGAAACTTTTACATCATGACAAATACAAAATAAAAGTATAATATTCTGTGAACACAAAAGTGGATTTTATTTTATACCCAGTTTCAAAAACAGCATTGTATTATAAACAATAACAATACTAACAATCATAAATCAAAATACATTTGCAAAAAATGTATTACAAAAAGCATGTCGGTAACATCATCTCCCACCGTCGCTGTAAATTCAAAAAATGTATCTGTCAGTAACATGAAAATGTCCACTAAGAGTGTATGAAAGTTAGTAGACAGAATATGGCTAATAATAGTAACAGTTGAACACTTACACTCTGATTTGCCTGATTGGGCCGTATTTTCCAAATATATCATACATTTCTTCGGCCGTGATTTTGTATGGCAGGTTGCGAATATACAGGATCCGATTTACTTCTGGTGGTAATCGGATCTGGAAACACAAACAAAATAAGTTTATACACCAGTACCCTAAAATGTCAAACTCGTGTATAATCACAATTTGTTCCATAAAAAACATGTTTCAAGCAAAAATTAAGCATGTGAATTAAGACCAATGCCCTGTCCACATTATGCCTTTAAAACTTTTTAAGCCCGTTTAATTACTGTTATAGCGTCTGCACTCAGCAGCGTTTAATACCTCTGGGGTAGTCTCGAGTCCGGTTCTAAATTAGATCACATCAGGTACTGTGGAGGAGGCTGTGTGGTCCAGAGGTTAAATAAAAGGGCTTGTAACCAGGAGGTCCCGGTTCTGCGTAATTATGAAACAGAATCAACTCAACGGGTTTAAAAGGACGTCACCGGACTAAAAATAAAATCCCAAAACGTAAAGTCCTACGTGTGTGTTCGCATTTACTTTTCAAAATACTTGTTTTATTTATTATTGGCAATATGGGGCATAACACATTATTATAAAATAAAATACAGTGCATGGTGGGATACTATCGCGTATTAATGTCCACTGTTCATTGCTCTGCTAGGAACTGTAACCTAACTATTGTAATAGTGTGTGTACGCATTAAGCCCGATTAAACATGAAACGGTACCTTCAATTGGGACGCTTTGAGCTGGATTAATTAAACAGTTTTAAGCACGGTTCTCGAGATCGGTTATGTAGTGTGGACAGGGTCTTTGAATTTACCTCTTAACTGCTCTGTAATTTACGATCTGATTGATACTCCTAACTTGCATACCGATGCTGGCTCAAACAAATAAATGGCTTATAAAAAATAAAACGTAATAATAAAAAAGAACGTATAAACGTTTTATTCAGCTATCGTGTAGCTTTGCACTAGTCTAGACCGCTTTCACTTAAACTGCGTCACGGATCGTAATTCCAAATTGCTTATACACTCGGTTATTTGTAATCACAAAAAAATACACTTGTCAACCGTTTGGGGTTCAGATATATTGAATTCCGATTTTTCGTCACTATTGTTTTCGTTCTTACAAACAGTAAAGCACACACGCACTACTTTTTCTGAGAGGCCTACGTACACAAACACACTTCACTAACTGATAAACACCCCGTGTGATCTAAACATGATATTTCTCTACCAAAATACAATACATCCAACTTACATTAACTCTTTTTGCCGCTTGCATAGCCATCTTTGCAAATGTTTGGTTTCACGAGCTCTGCTTTATTTTAAAATAAACGAATATCCACCGAAGATGCCTGGACAAACAAACTAAGTAAGCCAGCAAGCAAGTCTAGGATCAAGGAAGAATTACAGGAAGTGGGACAAAGCTGGGCCCTCAGATATGACGTCTCCAACTTCAGCGTTCGGGTTGTCGCAGATAGAGGGTGCTCAGTCTGCGCAGATTCCGCTCCAAACCAGTCAAAGATCGCCGTCTGCGTGACCTCATCCGGAAAAGACGTCACCGGGTCACACATCCATGGGCTTCGGTGGCTGTACAGCCGCGCAGCTTCTCAACAGGTACTGCGTTGCAGCAGAGCGTTAGCTGACAAAGAGGTGTGTAGGCAACCAGATCCTCACTCCACGTGCTACTGCCACCTAGGCAGGAGGTGTGAATCGCCTTCGAGTCATGTAATTTTACTATGAATTGCATACTAGACACGGCAAAGCAATAGATGTTTCAATTCTGAAATAGTTCAACAATAAAATACTATGCGTGGATGTTTTAGTGATGTCCTTCTACATTATATATATATATATATATATATATATATATATATATATATATATATATATATATATATATAATGGTGCAAACAAAAGGTTTGTTTATTTTTTTTTTATGTTAAGGCAGCACTTTATATCAATGCTTTTGAGATGGTTAATTCTTGTCAAAGTTGTCATTGTTTAGAATGCTTTTATATATTAAATACATTAGACTTGAGGTTGTTTTCTTACTATGACATGTTTTAAGTTCACACCTCTGTACTGCAGACTGGATAAGCATGGAAACAGTTAATCTTTGCAAATTATTACTCCCGGATTTATGCTTCAAAAAGTAGGTAACTAAGTAGTAGTAGTGCATCAAAATCCGTTTTGGGCCGGGATAAACATATATGGGTGCCATAGAGGGCTTCCCCCTCTGTGAGAAACAACTTTGAATTAAGTGACCCAAAACAATTTAACCCCTGAAATACCCCACTTATTCAAAGACAAAGATGGTGACCTGCACTTGTTGTAAAGCTTGCATGGTAAGTATTTGTTTGTGAAGCTCGCATGGTATTAGTTTGTGAAGCTTGCATGGTAAGTATTTGTTTGTGAAGCTCGCATGGTATTAGTTTGTAAAGCATGCATGGTAAGTATTTGTTTGTGAAGCTCGCATGGTATTAGTTTGTAAAGCATGCATGGTAAGTATTTGTTTGTGAAGCTCGCATGGTATTAGTTTGTAAAGCATGCATGGTAAGTATTTGTTTGTGAAGCTCGCATGGTATTAGTTTGTAAAGCATGCATGGTAAGTATTTGTTTGTGAAGCTCGCATGGTATTTGTTTGTGAAGCTTGCATGGTAAGTATTTGTTTGTGAAGCTCGCATGGTATTAGTTTGTAAAGCATGCATGGTAAGTATTTGTTTGTGAAGCTCGCATGGTATTAGTTTGTAAAGCATGCATGGTAAGTATTTGTTTGTGAAGCTCGCATGGTATTAGTTTGTAAAGCATGCATGGTAAGTATTTGTTTGTGAAGCTCGCATGGTATTTGTTTGTGAAGCTTGCATGGTAAGTATTTGTTTGTGAAGCTCGCATGGTATTAGTTTGTAAAGCATGCATGGTAAGTATTTGTTTGTGTCGGTGGTCGTTAAAAATGAACTTTCTGACCAAATAATCAGAAGTGCTTTAATTTCCTCCCATCCCAAGTTAAGGAAACATTTTCTTTTTTGGGCTTGCTAGCGACCATTGCTGCAGTGAAATCCAGAAACACACTGACGTTGCATATCAAAAATAGCCCTCCGGGGTTTAATTGTGTAAATTGTAATGGTTATTGTGTAAAACGTACCGCCAGTTAAGCATGTGGTGTGATCTACATCTTGATAGTATATTTACTGTACTAGGTTATTGCAAATGTTCAAGAAAAGTTTGATCAAAATGTAGGTAAACATGTTCAAGATATAAGTGACAATTGTGCTTGAGCCTTTCATGCCCCATACATGTATATGGAAATAAAAGCGCTATTTTGTTTTATAAAAAAAGCACAGTAAAACTATCCACTAAATGCAAAGGCAAGGTTTAAAAACAAGATTTGTTCCAACAATTTTAGCTTTATTTTCTGCAAATTACATCAAAACAAATAAAGTACCAAGTTTCATTTCTCAACAGTACTTTCCAAATTTTCATAAATGACAAAGTGCATAACATTTCCTTGAAATACTTTTCAATAATGTACATATTTTTTTTACAATGCTAAAGTCTTTATACAGGTTATACTTCAACAATGCTTTAGTCAATCTCTTAAGTGCTATGGCAACAACAACAAAAAAAATGAAATCAGGTTAAATTGTTTTGCAGCACTTAGAAAATGTTGTGCTACTCAAAGAACGTGTCTAGAATTAATATCAATACTAGAACCATAACAAAAAAGGTAATTAATATATTTAGTTTTTATATTTAGATAGTTATGCGTCCATTTTTTACCCCCTACACTACAAGACAATAATTAAAAGCAAGAGACAAAAGGCACACAGACACGATGACTGTAGTTTCAACACCTTTTCAAAACAATATGAACATGGGTATGGGGCTACAGGATATGCAAAATAGTTACACATTCACTTGGTCTTTTCTGTTACAAACATTTCAGGATCTTCAGTATTTTCTCTTTCCAGCCATTTCTTCACAGCTTCCAGTTACATTCTCCAAGGCAATAGGTATTTCTGTGCACTGCAGACTCATCTCGGTAATTTCCAAGGGTATTTCAGGTTTCCTGTCAAAAACCATTACCTCATCTTCAGATGAACTGTCCTCTTCAACTTTTAAGGTTAATTTAGCCACAAGGCCTATCAACTCCTGCTGATCTCTATCCAATGCAGGATTTTCTACAAAGAATATGTAGTAATTGTTAAAAGAACAAATGTTGAGTCTATATTAAAATGACCAGTGACCCCCCCCCCCCCCCCCCCCGACACACAAACTTCCAAATTGAAGCGTTATCCAGATGTTTCATTACAGTGCAAAATATTAGATCTAGGTTAATATGAAATTTTACTTGGGTAATCAAAAGTCCCGATGAAAAGAGGAGGTTGGGGGTTGAACTATGGCAAGCCAAAATGAAAATTGAGACATCTCAAATTAATTTATAGATATCTAAATTTCTAGATCTCTATTTTCAGATATTTAAATACATTTTAGGCGATAGAGGATTTCCAGATATCTTTAAAAGTGTCGTTTTAAACTTGATATCTAAAATGCATTTCTAATTTGGATAAAAGGCATCTGCCAAATAAATCTTTAAAATACATTTTCAGATATCTCAAGTTCAACAGACAGATAGATGCAGGCATGTTTAAGTGTCGCTGTAACCCACACTGATGTTTACTGTGTTCACAGATGTCCTATAGCCATTATATAATTCACTATTAATACAAATAACAATCCAGTTATATTTGTTTTCTAATCATTACCAGTCATTATTTAGTCCATTGTCAAAGAGCGTGATAAAGAATGCCGTTTTGGCTGAGGTACATCACAGATTGTTCTGTCACTTTTGAATGGACTTTGCAGTTGAATGCCACAAAACTGAATTAAGCAGTAAATATTTCAAGTAAAGTGTGTTAATACAGATCACATTAACTAAAATTACAATACATCACTGTACTTCATTATTCATAGACATTCTGAATTCAAGGTTTTAAGGGCTGTAGCATTTCAAATGGTATATCTGGCAGTTCATTCTACTTATGTTGTCTGCCTGGAGTGCTTGTGGTGTGTGTGCAGAGCTCAGAGTGAAGGGTTCTCCCCTGTTTTCTATCTTTTTCTAATTTATTTTCTTATGTTAGTTTTATATTAAAAATCTTAAGAGTTGGGTATTTTGGCCTAGGGCAGGGGTTCCCAAACTTTTTTTTTGCCGCATTCCCCCAGAGATTTTGCTACGCCCCCCTCCCCCCTTTGTAAACAGTACAATGTTTAGAAAAATATGATTAAAATAACATTGTAACATTGCGTGTAAAATGAAAGCAGGCCCCACACAGACATTGTTTTCAAACCAAACCAAAACAAAATAAAAGCCTATCTGTGCTAAATTCCAGTCTACCTCTCTCTCACTCACTCGCACAACTGCACTCGGGCATGCATGCAATCCTATTTATCTCTTCGCATTAAACCGCACCCTCCATCTACCTTCACCAATCCCAGGCATGCCATTCGGACCACCATCTCCCGCAGCATTCTGGGGGTACAAATGCATATCCAGGACTGCAGAACCCAGACAGACTGGAACCCCCCCCCCCCCCCCCAAAATGAGAATGAGTGACTATGTATGTTAATACAATTATGAATTGTGACTGTAAATGGTGTATTATATATATATGATAGATACACCATTTACAGTCACAATTCATAATTGTATTAACATACATAGTCACTTATTCTCATTCTTCATTTAAATGCAAGGACATGGAGGATTTAAAAACCCATTTAAAACATTTCACAGCCAAACCCTGTAAATTAAACAGATTGTACTATTACAGTATACCTTATTTATATCACTGTCTGGTTTTACTAGTAGAAACACGCTTAATATAGTAACTTTAAATATAAAACCAGGGAAAACATCTTTTTGAAAACATAAAGGAAAGTTAGCGTTGCTATGCTCCAAAAGACACACACTGATAATAAAATCAGAATGGATTCATGATTGGGAGGTTATTTTTAGTCATGGTACAAAATCCCTATTCCTATCAGCATCAGCAGATATAGACTGGCTTTAACAAGACCTCAAGCTCAAAATGATGACCTCACCGTGACATTCACACAATAGCGAGGAGTTTGAGGTGTCCTCAGCTAGGGTAAACTGGGCTAAAAGGGCATTTCTGATTGGGGACTGGGAGAGCAGCCAACCACTAGATTTACCACCAGGGCTAAAATGGAATCAGGAGTTTTTCAGGTACCTGGGAGTTTACTTGGGAGGGAGGGGGGGGGGGGGGCAGGGAATAGTGAAAGAGAACTGGGACAGAGTTTTATAACACTTAAAAGGCTGACTAGAAAACTGCCGTTGGCTTCTAAAATCAAGCTTTCCTACAAAGGCAGACCGTTAATTAATTTGGTCATGTCCATGCTTTGTCACAGACTAATGTTTGGAGACGAACCCCCCAACCCCACCCCGACCCCCTTTTAGAAGTTCAGAGACAATTGCCGTTTTTTGTGATGGTCTGCATTGGACAACGCAGGGGTGTTATACTTACCTGTAGAGGAAGGAGGGCAGGGTTGCTCAACACCTGTAAGGTTTAAGTCTATAGGTCTGTTCTGGATGCTTGAAGAGCCTATAGTTTGCCTTTTCAAAATGCCACTTTTTAGAAATCAACATTTTATTGCACTTCATTTCCAGAGGGGTAATAAAGGTTGGGAAATAAATCAATTTTGACAACCAAGCCTGGAAAAAAGCCCCGAATCACTAGCGAGTGATCCTATTCCTATACTATTACACAATGTTCTTGGTGTTAATAACCACATTTTAAATTACAAATGGTTCACGTTCCTCTGGTATAGTTCCCTCAACACTTAGCTGTGGTAAAGCCTATCCTTAAGAAAAACAATTTGGACTGCAAAGTCCTCAATAACTATAAGCCAAATCTCAGAAAAGTTTATAGAGTTGTTGCAATTCAATTACAAACATTTCTAACTCTTAATTAGCATAGGTCGAGAAGTTTCAGTCTGGTTTTCGTGCTGCACATAGCACCGAGACGGCCCTTGTCAGAGTTGTGAATGATCTGCCAATAAGATCCGACTTTACATCAGTTTTAATTCTTCTAGATCTAAGTGCTGCCTTTGATACCATAGACCACTCCACCCCACTGAATCGTCTCAAAGCACAGTAGGACGGTCTATTCCTTGTCCTACACTGATTCAAATCTTATCTGTCCGATAGGTTTCAGTTTGTCTACTGGGGAAGTAAAATCGGCATGATCGGAAGTTGTCTGTGGTGTTCCACAGGGCTCCATTCTAGGTCCCTTCTTGTTTTCATTCTACATGCTACCGTTGAACTTCCATTGCTATGGTGAGGATACCCAGCTATATTTGTCACTAAAGCCAGGCGCTTTTGCCTGGCTGTTATTAGCTACTAGCTAGGTGTTAATAGCTGCAGCAGTGCTTGTTTTTAGTGTTGGTGGCAGCAAGAATCAAAGTAGATTTTACTTTCTATAAATTGGTGTACAAGCTAGAAATGTTTCAGATAATCTGGGCAACTGGGGAGGGGTGGTGTGTTTGGTGGCAGAAAATAAATAAATAATTTGTTTGTAATTACTGTAATTGAGGCTATGTGCTAATCTATTGTTCATTTGGTTTGGGGTACTGGAGTGCGAGATGACGTGTGGACATTTACTTTACATTTCTGTAATTTAACCTTAAACTTGCTTCAGCTGTATTTCTCTCATGAAGTAACAAAATTGATTTTTTGATACAAGTTACTTTGCAAAAAATTATAAACAAACTTCCACAACTTCTTGTAACCATTAAGCGGTAATTCAAATTTTATGACAAGCAGAACTTTGCAAAAATAAATCCAGAATAAATGTAATCTAAATAGTACAATAAAGCCCTGATGTCAGAAACCTTAACATTGCAGTCCTATTATGAACAATGATCCAAAGTATTTCCAAACTTAACTTATTAGGATAAGCATTCAAAATACATAGAATAAAATCCTACCCCGTATTTCTGCAACATAACTGTTGTCTTCTGGTGACTGAATAACCTGTGGGGAGGAAAGTACTTCAATACAAACATCTTGGGGGAGGGGGGGGACAAGTTATTATTATTATTATTATTTATTTATTAGCAGACATAGGTCACAGACAAAAGTATTGACACCCTACACTTAAAATAAGATCTTTCAAGGAAGCAAGTTAAATACAAGCATTTCATGAACATTAGCCACTAAAACAACAAAACACCAAAATAAATTCTGGTAGTTTAACAGATTCATTATATTAATTATATTATTTTTTATATATTTATATATTATATTTTTATATATATATATATATATATATATATATATATATATATATATATATATATATATATATATAAAAAATGGCTTGGATAAATTAAGTGCCGTGATTGGCTGAACAAGATCACGGTATGACATCATAGACCAACTTACTTAACTGATCTATTAATATTACTAAGCCTTAATAGTAACAAGTATATAAACAAAGTGTTTCTGTAGGTACAAATATCAACATACAACTGAAACAGCATTTAAAAATCACTAAACAATCAGTTTTTTTTTCACCTGTCACCAAGAACTACAGAAAAATTGGCAAATATACTGTGGTATTTAGTCAGAGAACAGAACAAAGAAAACTCTGAGGCAAGCAGTAGCAGTAACACTATTCAAAAGCCATCTGAGAAATCACCACGCAAGTCTCACTCAGCATGTAATATAGTGTATATGCAGCAGCATCTACTTACTTAGCATCTAAATATTACCTTAGAAAATATGCAATTTTTAAATTTGACACAACAGATACATCCCACTACTACCCTCTGATTTCAGAAACATATTTAAAACAATTAAACTCTCTCCTGCTCTCTGCTGACACAACCATTGGGCTTTTAAACAAGGTCGGGTTCAGCATAGAATTCTATTGTGCTTGCCGTGGACAGGAAGGACACTGAAGTCGTTTAGTCCACATATCACCTAATGTTGGTTTACAATCTAAGGAATGTCAGTTACAGGCATCAGTGTGAAAACAGCCTCAGAAATTATTGGTCAGATTCTCTTGAAGACCGAAAAGCCAGAGCAGGATCATTTTCTTAAAAAATAAATAAATAAAAAAAACACAACACACACAACCACACACACACACAACACCCAACAACTCTGAAGCCCCTCTCTCGAGTGCCAGTGCAGTGTTTGGCTGTTCCATGAATCCTCCCTCAGATGTGGAAAATCAGTCTGATTTCAATGCACAAATGTAATTTCATCTCAAATGTTACTATAAAATGGCAAATGTTCAATGTAATGGTTTATGGCAAATAATTACAATATAAGTTATAATCAAAACAAACAGTCTTCAGGGACTCTCAGTGGAAGGATACATAATATTTGTTATTTTTTTCCTTAAAGCTAGTTTGTGTAATTATTTTCAAGCAAAAAATGGAGCCATTTTATAAGCGAAATTACCCACGACAGGGTGTGCGGTAAGACAATTCTTGCCGCACTTCCTGGGTGGCACACCCTGTCGTGGGTTATTTCTTACATTTATTTGATTGCTATATATATATATATATATATATATATATATATATATATATATATATATATATATATATATATATATATATATATATATATATATCACACACACACACACACAGTACTGTGCAAAAGTTTTAGGCAGGTGTGAAAAAATGCTGTAAAGTAAGAATGCTTTCAAAAATAGACCTGTTAATAGATTATATTTATCAATTAACTAAATGCAAAGTGAGTGAACAGAAGAAAAATCTAAATCAAAGCCATATTTGGTGTGACCACCCTTTGCCTTCAAAACAGCATCAATTCTTCTAGGTACACTTGCACAAAGTCAGGGATTTTGTAGGCTTATAGGTCAGGTGTATGATTAAACAATTATACCAAACAGGTGCTGATGATCATCAATTCAATATGTAGGTTGAAACACAATCATTAACTGAAACAGAAACAGCTGTGTAGGAGGAAT
Organism: Acipenser ruthenus; assembly: GCF_902713425.1. NCBI lineage: Eukaryota > Metazoa > Chordata > Actinopteri > Acipenseriformes > Acipenseridae > Acipenser > Acipenser ruthenus. The sequence continues at coordinate 72,399,622 of NC_081194.1, read as the reverse complement.
AAAACTGGGTGAGGAACAGCCAAACTCAGCTAACAAGGTGAGGTTGCTGAAGACAGTTTACTGTCAAAAGTCATACACCATGGCAAGACTGAGCACAGAAACAAGACACAAGGTAGTTATACTGCATCAGCAAGATCTCTAGCAGGCAGAAATTTCAAGGCAGACAGGGGTTTCCAGATGTGCTGTCCAAGCTCTTTTGAAGAAGCACAAAGAAACAGGCAACGTTGAGGACCGTAGACGCAGTGGTCGGCCAAGGAAACTTACTGCAGCAGATGAAAGACACATCATGCTTACTTCCCTTCGCAATCGGAAGATGTCCAGCAGTGCCATCAGCTCAGAATTGGCAGAACACAGTGGGACCCTGGTACACCCATCTACTGTCCGGAGAAGTCTGGTCAGAAGTGGCCTTCATGGAAGACTTGCGGTCAAAAAGCCATATCTCCGACGTGGAAACAAGGCCAAGCGACTCAACTATGCACGAAAACACAGGAACTGGGGTGCAGAAAAATGGCAGCAGGTGCTCTGGACTGATTAGTCAAAATATGAAATATTTGGCTGTAGCAGAAGGCAGTTTGTTCGCCAAAGGGCTGGAGAGCAGTACACGAATGAGTGTCTACAGGCAACAGTGAAGCATGGTGGAGGTTCCTTGCAAGTTTGGGGCTGCATTTCTGCAAATGGAGTTGGGGATTTGGTCAGAATTAATGGTCTCCTCAATGCTGAGAAGTACAGGCAAATACTTATCCATCATACAATACCATCAGGGAGGCATCTGATTGGCCCCAACTTTATTCTGCAGAATGACAACGACCCCAAACATACAGCGAAAGTCATTAAGAACTATCTTCAGCGTAAAGAAGAACAAGGAGTCCTGGAAGTGATGTTATGCCCCCCAGAGAGCCCTGATCTCAACATCATCGAGTCTGTCTGGGATTGCATGAAGAGAGAGAAGCAACTGAGGCTGCCTAAATCCACAGAAGAACTGTGGTTAGTTCTCCAAGATGTTTGGGCCAACCTACCTGCCGAGTTCCTTCAAAAACTGTGTGCAAGTGTACCTAGAAGAATTGATGCTGTTTTGAAGGCAATATTGATTTGATGTAGATTTTTCTTCTGTTCACTCACTTTGCATTTTGTTAATTGATAAATATAAACTATTAACATGTCTATTTTTGAAAGCATTCTTACTTTACAGCATTTTTTCACACCTGCCTAAAACTTTTGCACAGTACTGTATGTATGTATATATGTATATATATATATGACACACAAAAATCATGCAATTTCAAATATTTGTTTATGACAAAAAGTATTGGCACCTTTACATTAATTCTGTAGAAATGTAATATAACTAATTTAAATATATATTTGATTGAATATCATTACACCAGTAACCAAGCTGCAATGTAAAGTCGATAGTCAGAGCAGATGGTCTACACAAAAGGAGTTGGATTCCGGTTTGAGAAAAGCACTCACAGCAAATTACAACAAAGGAAATGGCTACGGAACAGTATCGAAAGAAATATGGAACACCACCACCAGTCAGAACAATGATGATCAAGATGTTCCACAGAACAAATTCAACTGAAACACCTGAAAAGTGGACATCCAAAGAAATTACAGGTACAGCACGTGGGAGAATCATCCGAGCAGCTAAAAAACAAAAATCCAAGATTAACAGCCAAGGACTTAAAAGAATGATTTAAAGGCATCACACATAACATTGCACAATATCAAAACATTCTGCAAAGTACAAAATCGCCAGGTCTCAATCCAATAGAAGTGCTTTGGATTGACCTGAAAAAAAGCTGTAGCCAAGCATTGTGTTTCCAATGCTTGGAAATATACAAGACATAATGGGCCCAGATTTCACCAACAAGGTAGAATTATCACACACATCTGAAAGTGGTAATAAAGTTAAAAGGAGGACACTCAATGCTAAAAGCAGGGGTGCCAATACTTGTCATGAACAAATACTTTAAATGAAGTGTTTTTTTTTTTTTTTTTTTTAATAAAGATTTGTTAACTAGTAGAAATTGTGTACTTTACTATCTACGTTTACTAAAAGGATTGTCCTTACATTTTGGGGCTCTTCTGAAGTTAATGTTTCAAATCCAGAGTTTGATGCACAATCTTTTTCCACATCCAATGTAGGCACATCTATATTAAATACAAAATGTGTTAACTTTATATAAAGAATTTCAGATCATCATATGGGAGGTTTACAGCATTTAATTAAATCAATTCTGTGAAATCTTCCTGTGACCTTTGTATTTATTGTATTGCAACCCGTACAGCAGAATTTCTTTTGAAGTGCCAAACCCAGGTTAAGGTGGTATAAAAATGAAGGCTCTATCATTCTATATAATAGTGTGACCCAAATAAATACTCTTTGATACTTCAGCTGATGCCTTCAGGATTGTTGGCATCAAAAGATACTTAAAAACCTTATATTTGTAGCCTTTTGTAGTCTAAATAAATAAAAGGATAATCCCCAACGTGTTTCATTATATATAACTCTTCAAAACAATGAATTAGTGATGTGTCCCTATACAATAAACTAGTACAATTTACTGTCAATGTGGACCAACAGTGAATTACCAGAATTGTGAACTATTGCAGGAGCACCGTACACATCAGCAAATAGCTATCTAGTTACTCAATTTCACACTTTTTTCTCATGGAGAGAATGTGCATCATTACTACAGACATGCTGTGGAATAAAAAAAGAATTGGTGAATTAACCCACAGCCATTTGTATCTCAAAAACTTGAATTAACCCTTTGCGGTCCATTTGTTCAGCGCGTCAGGTCTAATTTATTTTCACACGCAGTTTATTTTAGACGCACTGTTTAACCCTGTGCAGTCCATTTATTAAGTGCATGTCAGGGCCAATTTATTTTCACACGTGCAGTTAATTTTAGACGCGCTGTTTAAAAGTATTTTTTTTTCCCCCACAGTCAAACAGGTTTAAAAGGCCCTGCATATCAACAAAAGCACTCAATAGGCATTCACTATAGCTATAGAAATAAATAATAATAATAATAATAATAGTCGTCCATACTGATCAATCATCTCCTAATCACTCGTTTTATCACCAAACGCCTCAATAATGCTATTTTATTACTATAACATCTCAAAAAGCTCTGCAAATGTATGTGATCTTCTTTGAGCACTGGATGCAGAAGCAGCTATCTTGTTTGTTTATGTCAGTGTTATCTCTGTGGTGCCGGGGCTATGTGTATTGCTAAGATCTGTCCTCTTTTTTCGGCTTCTCTCGGCTCCTATAGGTCTCACTTCCAGAGAAAAAACGACTAGAGACCTGTGTTTTACGTCTTTTTGATGATGTAGGACAGGATCCGACATTGGACCGGAAAGGGAAAATTGTAATGTCGGACCTAGTCCGACATAGGACCGCAAAGGGTTAAAAGACAGCATAGTTCATGTGTATATAATGCATACAAAATGAGCCAATATGTAAAAACATACCTAGCTGGACTGTACTAGTTGTAGAACTACATTTTGCAGCTGCACCATGGACCTGATCAGCCAGCTGTTTAAAAACAAATGTCAACACAGTACAACAGATATTTCAGACATATTTACATACATTGTGTCTGTATGACCCATATCCAAATTACCCATGTAGAATATGCACAATTTCATAAAAACTGGAAAAACAATTCACCATGAATCATATTTCCAAGGCTGAATACTTTCTCAGTAACACTTGAGTCTGCATACGCAGGTTATAACCCCATTTCATAACTAGTCAAAGATGATAAAAAGGTAATCCAGAAAAAGGTGAAACTTTTAAAAAACACTCTGAACTATTGGCAAGTTAGGCAGTACTGCATACCAACCTGAGTGGGATGATTTATACTCTTGGGTGCACTTTTCCATATGTTCTGTGAGGCCACTATAGCTTCAGCATCAGATTCCAACAGCAATACCTACAAATCACAGGTTTCACACAGAGTCCTACTTCATAAATTACAATACAAACAAAACACACGCTTTCTATAAATTGTTTATGCTTTGGTAAATACAAGGAGATATACATCTAGATTTAAACTTTTTCACCACTAACTTTACAGTTTTTCCATTTACTTCAAAAGGGCAGTCTGCAGTTGAGTGCAGTTACGTTTCCTAGACCTACACAGGTTTGGAGTGTTGAAGAGTATGAAAAAAGGTAATGAAGTCCTACATGTTTCACCCAATAATTTCCAATGTCAAAGTGCCATATAACTAGGCTTGCTACTTTTCGATTTTGAAAAATTGGTAAAGCTCGTTAAATGTCGAATTCCCAAGAAATGAGTTTGACAAATATTTACATACGATAAACATCGGTAAAACCACTTTCTATTTTTTCTTACCAAAATCATAATTTAGAAATAATTTCTAGTTTGTGTAGTTAATACTTGCTGTCTGTCCCGTCTCCGTTTTGCTCCGAATGGCTGGCGGTCGCCGTCAGTCAACTCAGTGGCTACTGTAGTTTCACCGTCAGTCATTTCATCCTGTTCCGACAGATCTCGTTGACTGAAGCAGCGCTAGAATGCTCTCATTCGTTTAAAAGGACAAACCTGCACCGACTGTGCACTTTCATTTGCCAGCTACAGCGCTTTCATTCAAAACACCTACCTTGAAATTAGCGGGTTAAGGTGTAGGTAGGCTTTTGCTATAGGTTCATACGGTGACAGTTACTAATTTGATTTGAAAAAGGGGCTCAAGAGAAAAACACTAATTGAGTATTATGCACAATACCCTGAACGACGACTGAAGTCTCCGTGTCAGGATGAAGCGGACCCGTCTGCCTTGCCTTCAGATGACTCCAGCTGTGCTGAAGCAGTAGAGGGGTGGAGCTCAGACTCTGGATAATAAGTGCAAGTTAGTTCTGTTCAGCTATCTAATGTTTTGTTCTGTGCATATTATTTTTACTTGTAAATCTATGTGTAATACACTTTTATATTGCGTTTTCTACTGCTTAGAGACAATTTAAAATGTGTAGGATCTTTATCTCTACAAAGTAGCTCCGCTATGACCAAACATTATTTCAACTAGAATGTTGGGAAGCATGATTTTGTTGCATGTTGAATATGAAAGGGGTTTCGCTAAAATGAGACATTTCTCAATGGCAAAGGTTGATTTCATCCATTTCGCTGCTTCAAAATTGAAAAATGAAAGATAGAAAAAAGGTAAAAATTCTCCCAAAAATAAACGTTGCTATGGCAAAAAATAGAAATCGAATAGTAGCAAGCCTACATACAACTCAAATACTGTTTTCAGTTACCTTTGTCGTCTCATCATACACCTTCAGAATCTGAGCCTTGCACCAAGTTTTGGAGACGTAGGCCCACACAACACAATCAGATCCAACACCAAGCTCGTCCTCAGTCTCAAGCTTCAATCCAATGAAATCTAGAAAGATGCTTTTGTTATAAAAATCACCCTAGGTGAACTGATCCAACATCTGTATTAGACTTGTATATCCCTAGTCCAACATCTTTTTTTGCATTTCTTTCAATACAGTTTACACATATAGAGCTACATATAGCTGAAGCACAGTAACATTTACAGAGATAAAGGATATGCTCTATGATGATTAGAGATACCACAGGTAGCTAGCTACCTTGGATAAATGTGCTGTCGTCAACTATATCCAGATGAAAAATAAATACCTTTATTTGCTTAATTCAGATGTGTATTTGTACATGCCCACAAGAGTAAATTAGCCTAAAATCAATAATACAAAAGGCATAGTCTATGCAAAAAGGGTGCCCCTTTACTGTGCTTATTATTTTGACTTTACATGAACATTAGGATTAAATTAAAACCAACCCACCTGGTTCACATCCATGAGGATCACTTTGTTGATTTTGCACCCCTTTGATCTCCGTGTCCAGAACCAAACTATCCACCACCTCGGCTGCTGAATCTAAACCCACTAATTGTCTGAGATTCTCCTCATGAATATCTTTACCTTCTACCTGATCACGAGAAACCAAAAGCTCAACGTTTCCATCCACTATGCAGCATTGTTGATCTACGTCATACAGTTTACAGCAAGAATGTTCTGTTAGAGATCGATTTAAAACGTGGCATGCGTTGCTAGTTTCACGGACATTGGAATCACGTTCTTGAATATCTTCAAGGAGCAGGAAAGCATGGTCATATTTAGGATAATTAGCCATTGTATCATTTATTTCAACTGTGTTTGTGTCCGTACAGTTTTCTTCTTGTATACAAGTTTCTCCTCCATTTGAAGAAAGATCATTATTTAAGCTAAGCTCATCAGTATTTGATTCCAAATACTCAGACTCTTCAAACAGAATTATTTTTTGAACATCCTTTAGGGGATGAAAATTGCTCGTTTTACATTGATAAAATAAATCCACTGTTTGAACTGTGGGTTGTTCAGCTTTGGTTACTTCCCTTGGACAGATTTCTCCTCTAGAAGGATTGTTCACATTTTCTTCAAAGGAAACTCTCTCAACATCCTGGACATCGTGTTTTACTTTTTCACATTCAATAGCATCACTTAATTTTATTGAAAGTTCATTTACAACAGTTACATCTTGAGCAGTGTCTGTATTTGAAGGAAGATTAGCACTTTGTTCATCTGTTTGAAGCTTTTCAGTAGCTCTCTGTACTGTTGACACAACTTTACACATTTCTTCCACTGTAAAGGTTTTTGGAACATCGTCCCCAGTTTCATCTACAGAAGGCAACTGGGAAACATTACTTATTTCAACTGTGTGTTTATCTTTTGGAGTTTCTTCCTGTGTAAGGGTAGACTCTGTGTTGGACTGAAGGTTACAGTCTTCAAGTGTGCCTGTCTGAATCTTTCCCGCGTCGCCAAAGAGTTCTGTATTTCTTTCTATAGTTGACAAATCAGAATTCTCTACAGATAGAAAGGGTTTTTGAGCACAAGCTTGGGGATCATGGTCAACAGCTTCATAGGTTGTTCCAACCATGTCTGCGTCTCCACCAGTTTCATCCAGTGTAAAGCTCTCCTTTTTGGAAGCAAAATGAATACTCTGTTCATCAGTGCCAATGTGAAGTTTTTCAGCATTACTCAATGTTGCAATCCTTCTCTGCAACTCAGACTTTTCTTCAGGTGGACACACTTCATTTGCAACCAGCATGTCTGCAATAGTTTGCTGCTGTTCATGCTCAGTATTTACATACTCCTTTCTTTCTTCAGTATGCATTTTCCAGTAATTTCTCATGATGTCATTTACCACTGCTTCATTGCTCTCTACTTTGACATGAAATAGATGATCTCCATGGTTATCCTCTTCACACTTCAAAACTGAAACCTTTAAAAGCTGGTCTGAAAGAAGTGTTATGAATTTATCAGCAGCACCAACATCCCAACAACCAGCAGAGAGATCAAACCCTTCCAAAATACACAAAAATGCTTGCATTGGTATTTCAAAAAATTCAGCAGGCACCAACTTAAGTAATTCTTGGTTTACATCAACTTCATTACCATAGTCAACAAATATTATTGAGAGAACATCCATATGTATTCTTTTTATTTCTGCTCTATACCAGTGTTCATCTTCTGTAAACAGAGCAAGGCATGGGTTTCCAGGACGTAGAAAATCAACACAGACACCAGTCTCTTCTGGATTGCTTCCAGCTGAATCTGCCATTTCAGCAATTCTTTGAAGGATATCAGAATTTGCAGACTGACACCAGAAATATCCTGGACCCACCACAGAAGAAGCATAGGCATACAATGACTGTCCAGGTGATATCACACATCTGGAATATTGTAAGGCAGGCTGTTCCATTTCAGGTTCTTTCATTTTGTTTTCAGGAACACTAGCCAAACCTTTTGAGACTGCTTCACCTGATTTTTGCTGTACACACTGTTTTATAACACTCCTACTGGCTGCAAAACCACTCCTAACTAAATAGTCGGCAACAACATTCTGCTGGTCAAGTAGATTAACCTCCCATAACAGTCCAGACTGCTTCATGAATTCACATGTTAATTTTTTTATTCCTTCATTTTCCCCAGTTGCCATTTTGAACTGCAACACAGAATCCTGCCCCCACTCACCATCAGTATTGGCACTTTCCACTCCACTGAGCAAGCAATGAATGCTTAGCCTTGGGATTTTTATGAATTCTTGGGATAGCAGACGAACCCTTGTGGCATCAATTGTAGCTGTATTTCCAAAGTCTAAAAATTCCACATTCAGTGTGCCATCTTCAAGTTTGTTTTTTAAAACAGCACGGTACCAGGAACCATCATCAGGAAACTCAGCACACACTAAATCTTCTGGCTGTAAACGGTCAGCATCAAGGTTTGTAGCACCCAATTGATCAGCATTTAGTTTTTCCACAACAGAATATATTTCATCTTCTTCTTGAACCAACTGGACAAAGAAACTAGATGGGCAATTTGAATGCGAAACATACACTTCCTTTACCTCACCAAGCTCTATGCATTTTGGAGGGAGGTCTCCAAGATTAGGTAAAGACCTCGCTCCTGTTTTCACATTTACCACAGCACTTTCTTTTAAACTGCAAACTTCCCAGTCATGTGCCGGTCCACTGGAAGGACTTGTATTATCCATCTGTTGGTTAGATGGAGCAATTTTCTTATTGTGTTCAAATTTGGGAGAGGAAATCAGATGCTTTTGTTCACCTTTAGGTGGTCTCCAGTTCACTCTGTCTGGTGTCCAAACAACTCCTGAATCGCCACTAAATGATTTACTTTCTCCGATTTGGGAAGACAATCTTGCTTTATATTCATCCCTACTCTTAAAAGTTGGTGTAGTTTCTTTCCTCATTAGTGTTAGTTCTTGTGCATTCCTAAATTTGGTTTCCACTACCTCAATGGAAAGACGTTCCTGTCTCAAACTCTGTACAGCAAGTTTTTCTTTGATATTTGCATTGATCTGGCTATTCTCATTATACAGTTCAACAATCAGCTTTCCATCAGACTCTTTTGCTACCACTATAGCTTTCAAGGTCTTACCAAAGATTGCATTTTCAAACCATTCATTTACCTTTTTAGGCACATCAACTGGGATATCAGATAAGCCACACACAACAGCTTGTATAGGTACAGACATAATGTCACTAGCTTCAATCGGAACAGGAAGCAAATCCGATTTTTCCACCACCTGAGTGTCTCCATAATCCACAAAAAACACTTGGATTGTCGGTTCTACAGATTGAATTTGCCCTCTGTACCAATGACCATCACTATATTTTGCAAAGCACACTGTGCCAAATGTTTTGGGGCAGTCTATGCGCTGCAGCTCTTCACACAGATAGTTCACCTTTTCTGCCAGCTGATGTACGATGTCTGCATTCCTTCCTAACTGACAGTAGAAGTTACCCACATTTTTTATGTGCGTTGCATAAATCTCCTCTTCTCCACCCGTTTTTATATTGTGTGTTGAATAATAGTAGGTGTCAAGATGAAAGGGAGGCTGTGGGGCTTTTTTTGGCAGTGCACACTGAGCCAATCCTTTCTGAACAAGCAAATTGCAAATACTTTGAAACTGTGTTTCTAGGTCCACCACATTGAAGACAACTTTGTTTGAGTCGTACATAACTGCATAAATAGTACACGTCAACTCCAAACAGGCTGTAGCTGCATTATCAACAAACTCTTGAAACTGAAATACTGCTCTCTCATTCCAGTGTAAAGGATCCTGGGCAACAGGCTGAATCAAGTTATACAGGCTACACCTAAAAGCCTGACCTTTCAACCGAAGAAATGCTGGGTTTATGGCACGCAAGTCTTTCAAGGAGACCTTCTCTGTATTGCCAAAATCTATATGCAAAACATCAACCTCCAGGGAGGCAGGAATTTTCCTGATAACGTATGCTCTGTACCACCTTCCATCGTGAGCATGTCGAGCAATGCAAGCTACTTCACCAGGTTTGTAAGGGTCTGAGCGAGTCATATAATACTCTTGGATTTCTTCCATAAGTAATGCAAGACAGCCAGCACTTTCAGACAATTGGCACCAGAAGTCATTTGGACTTTCAATACACGACACATTTACTTCTACAGAACTTCCTATTGGAAACAGAGTTTCTTTGAAGACAGACCTAGTTTCACAGCCACTTGTAGGCATGCCGCTTGACACAGGAGGAGGGCCTCTGGTGAGTTTACAGTGGTCTGTTTTCTCACTTTGAGTTTGCACTGCAAGGCAAGGTTGTGCAATTCTTGTAAACTTGGTGACAGCTTTCTCAGTTTCTTCATACTCTGCATATCCAGCACTACACATCAACTTATTTACACATTTTTCTCCATCAACAGATCTATCAATTAATTCAATTACATACTCGTCTTGATGTTTTGCAGATACTTGAATCATAAGTACCTTGTCGGCAACTATCTTTATGAAGTGAGTAACTGCATTTTTACTCCATTTTCCACCTATGGGTTGGATATCTGAAAGACGACACTTCACTGCTAGAGAAGGCAACTCTTGAAACTTGGAAGGAAGAATTTTCAAATCATACCGGTCAACAATCTCTGTATTTCCATAATCTACAAAATCTACCTCAATCAAATGCCCATGCAATTTACGGATTACGGCCCTGTAATACAAGCCATCTTTGGCTTTAGCAATACAATAAAGTCCTGTTTTAAGGGTTTTGACAATGCCTTCTAGTTGAGTTGCCTTGGTATAAAACTCTCTAATGCCACCCATCATTTGGTCAAACTTAATTGCATAGTCCTGCGTCCGAATCCAGAATTCTGAAGGGTCAGTCACAAACTCAACAACTGCATCATAGAAACAGCCCAGTCCAAGGCTTTCTGTCTTAATGTTGTACATATTTGCCACTGAAGTGCTGTGCACTGCAGAAGCCGGTTCATCACCTTGACCTAATGCTTGAGGTTGCAGACAGAATGTTTCTCCGGTAATTTGACCTTCAAGAGGATTCTCCTTTGTTTCTGAAAGGCATGTCTCTCTCATGCCAAGCATGAGATTTATGTTTAAACTTTCATCTCCATAGAGAGTAACATAGTAAACACCCTCCGAGTAACTGTGATATTCAAACTTGGCATTTACAACTCTGTGTAGAATAAGAGATTTCAGATTCTCCATCTGGGCAGTTGACCATCCAACTCCATGGTCCGATAAGCCAAGCAAGGAACACAAATAAGTGACAACCGGCATTCTGAAGTATTCAGCGGCCAAACTTCTGATGCCACCAAAAGGAATCAGTTCCTTCCTCCCATAATCTACATGCAACACTTCAACAACATTACTGCTGGACAAGACCTGCTGCACAATAGATCTGTACCACCTGCCATCTTTTCCTCTAGCTGCACACGGAGATCCCAGAACTTCTGGTATAGTCTTCTCCAAGCCAGATCTTCCTTCATAAAACTGACTCATATGCTCAGTTAATTTCTTCAGTTCATGAGAAAAGATTCTCAGTTGGCAAAAGAATCTTAAAGGATTAATCAGTTCTGTGACAACTACCGCCTCTGTAGTTTCAGATTGTAGCTGCGGATAAAAGTAATCTTGGTTGATCCCAAGGTCCTTCTCAGGAACATCTCCACTCTCCACAAGTTTACTTCTGATAGAGAGGGAAAGCTGCTGAGATTCTTGATTGGATAAAGCAGTAGTCATTGACTGCATTGATCTTTCAACAAATAACTTAAAAGTTTTATTGGACAACCTTTTAGCAAATCCCATTTCAAACATCTGTTTGGATACACAGGGCACATCAAGGAGGAAAGTCCTATGTGGCAGCAACACATCCTGAACGCAGCCGTCAACACTTTTACCACCGAGACTCTTCAAAAACTCTAAAGCCATGGGGGACCATTTATTCTCAGTGGAAAGTGGCACCACATTAGCAAGAATACAGAATTCCACTTCAGGAGGAAGGTGAAAAAAGTCATTCCGCCCATGAGCTAAATTATAAGCAACGACATCCAGGGTTCGTCCTTCATCAATAAGAAACACATGATAATCCCTTCCTTTTCGAACAAGAATCCTTGCTCTGTACCACGTTTCAATTATCTGCACAAGACACAAGTCCCCAGGACTTCCTTCTGCATTTCCAAACCTAGTCTTTGGGAAAGTCTGAATTTCTCTTCTTAAACGTTGGTATTCTACTTTTCTCTCCTGATCAAATTGGCCCCATAACTCCACTATAACAGAATATGGATGTAGATTGATCCTGGTAAAATGAATAGTAATATTGGAACCTGGTGTCGGCAGTCCAGGAGTTGAGCACATTTTGAAGAAACTCCAAAGTCAAGTCTTCCATTAAAAGGTTTAAGATCTATAAAATGGCCAGATACTGCACAACCTGTGTGGGGAGTGAAGAGAAAAAGAAAGGTTTTAGTCTGCATTCCCCCTTATGGATGTGCTTTTGATACATTTTTATGAACATTTGAATGTTATGCAGGTGTCAGCATTTAAACCATATCTACATACACACTCTATTACATTATGATTTGAGCTTCTGTTTTGGGGGTTTTATTAATTGTATTTCTGTGCTTTACCTATTTTTGAATTTTATGTAAATTGTTTTTTTTTCTGGGCTTTCGTTTTTAATATACTGTATAAAATTAGTGTTTTTCGGTACTTTCCAAAATGCTTGAGCGGTTTTTCGTTGTCTTCCACAATGAAATCCTTATGGTCACAGACATATTCTGCTAGGGTTTTTGAGTGTAGGCATTTTTGTACATTGACACAGTTCTGTTTTAAATCACCTGCATCTTAACTGTAATATAGCTTTAAATCCCGCTAACAAACCTCCATCCTGGTTGTAATCTCGTTTTAAATCTCCCAAGCAGCGTCTCCAATAAAAATGTAGGAATGGGCTGTCACTCAGTAGTTGGGGCGAGTTTAAAGTATTCAGAACGAATCAATGATAGATGAAAGTCAGGAAGGCGGGGCAACACTGGGAAATGTACGTATTATTCTTGAAGTAGGTTTTATTTAACAGAAAAAAGGTAAAGTCAGCGTGAATTGATTAACCATTTCCACAGTTTTTCAGGTGTTTTCCGGCATTTATTGGCTATCTACCAGTTTCATTTATTTTGTATCGGGGGTGTTTTATAGGGTTTTATTGGTTAAAACTGAAAATCAGACGCCCCAATTATGATGTATACAGATAAGCAAATAACATTTTAACATTGTATAGACAACTACAAAAGTAATATGTAATTATATATATATATTTTATTTATTTATTTATTTCCCAGAAAAAAACAGTGCAATATAATGATCAAATATATCGATTTGGTAATATAAAAACTGTTTAGATTTTTGTGTGTCAGTTTCAGTTTCTAAATTGGTTACTATGCAACCCGGCTCAGAGATTTTAGTATGTCAATGCCACAATAAACCTTCATTGAAATACAGGAGCTTCGACTTATGACGCTTCGACTTACGACTTTTTTGCATTATTACCCTGCTTTGACTTTACGATATCGACATGGCATTTACGACACGGCGAGACACGAGCCATGCGTCATGTGCACATGCTCGGTGTCCGAACCGCAGTACCTGTTGTGGGTGCCCTGACTCAGTCACTTAGCGTTTTTTTTTTTTTTTTTTTAATTTTAATTTATGCATGCAACTTTTTTTTTTTTTATTTAGAATGGATTTGCCTTTAAAAATGTTTGATAAGAGCAGTGGACTCAAAACGAAACCCAAGCTGTGAAGTATCACATGATGAGGGGCTTAACTTCAGGCGATCGTATTTGCGGCTAGGAGTACCGCATACGCACACCGATTACGTCATTGGAAAGCTCCTAGTCTGTACTTTTAAACAAGCCAGGTAGGTGCCAGAGTAATATGCGCGTAACCACCGGGGCACAGGCTCCCCAAAATGTGTGGATAAAGGCGTTTGCTAAATAAACAAATAATAATAATAACAATAATAATAATAATAATAAATAAAACTGGCAAGTCGAAGAACTGGGTTGCTGTGCACATCTGCAGCATGCAGTCCACCTACACAGGTAAAGATTTGAAATGGAATATACAACAAGAGTGGTATATCATGGAGGTATTTGGACTTCAAGTACAGAACCTCAGCCCAAGGTTCCCATACCAGAAGGATGAAAGACAACCACTGACAGCCTGTCTGGATGACTTCCTGAAGCAGCTAAAGCTTACAGTGAACTGATCAAATGCGGTTGCAGTCTGAACGAGGTTGTTGAAACTGTAAGTGCTCTGCAGTGCACTGAACTTTACAGTTGCAACTGTCAGAAATAGTTGGCTGTCATAGCTTAAGCTAAGCAAATACCATAACCACATTGTTATCCAAATTATCTTTGTAGAAATAATTGTTACTAGAAACCTTGTTAAGGAATGTTTTTTATATTTATCACTTCTTTTCAGCTCTAACGGAAGTAATCCCCTCATTAAAATGACATCATGACATTATGAGTCTGCCTTTTTTTTTTCCACAACTTATTCACAAACCAACTATATCAATATTCACAACATTCAAATTCTAACCTCTAAAATGCCAGTATGGCATTTTAAATAACATTGACCTGTGTTTTGAGGTATTTTTAAAGCACTGACATCACATTAGCCCTCTGTTCATCAGATTTTTTTTGGAGCTTACAAATTCTGAATAATTTAATTTGACCCCCATGTGATGCCAACAACAAAAACGTATTTCAGGGTTTTGCAGGGCTTGAATTTCATGTGTGCTGGGGGGGGTTCCACCCTATGCTGCAGCCAATGGGGGGGGGGGGGGGATATTCCAAAATGTTAGGGGGGAATGCAAAAGAAAAGGCACTTTTGCATATAAAAACTAATATATATATATATATATATTTATATATATATATATATATATATATATATATATATATTACTGCATCATCATTCACACTGGTGTTGCTTTAAAATAAGCTGCTTTCAGGAGACCTACAGCTGCTTATCACTGTGAGACAGAGCACTCTCCATTGCTTTAGCCACTGCTTGACGAAGTTTTTGCATGCAGCAGAAGAAAAAAGTGCTTTTCTTTTTAACCAGTGCTCCATTTTTTTTTTTTTTTAACCCTTTACACTGTTTTCATTTACATATGTATAAACTACTGGATAGTTTGTACTGCATGCATGTAACATATCAAATGAAAGGCCACAAAATGTCCTTTCATATTATGCAAGTTACAACACTATCATGCATACTATATGTGGTAGAGATGAGAATATAGGGAAAATAAAATATATATTTTTTCCAAAATAATCATGTTTGGTCACTGCTAAATATGCTGTAATCATTGGTCAAAAAAAAAAAGAAAACACACCACACCGCACCACTGAACCTCTATGAAATTAACATGGGGCAGAAAGCTGAGCGCCTAAGCTTTCCAACGTTACCGCCCCTTTCTGTCTAGCTGCTACGGAGCAATAGGCTCAAAACGAAACCCAAGCTGTAAACTCTGTCACATGATGAGAGGCTTAACTTCAGGCAAATCGTAGTTCCGGCTAGGAGTACCGCATACACCTGCCTTGTCTGGCCTGGCAGACCTGGCCTGGTCTGCATTTGCCATTTCGGAGGTTGATTTCTCTAAAATGCTATGCATTGTAAAAACTTGTCTAGCACTGGAACTGTACAAGATATTTAAATTCTCATTTCAGATTTGAAATCCTTGAGGAATTATGAAGCTACAATATACTTGTATACAATATAAGTTTTTTCTGTAAAACTTGGAAAGAGGTTGAAATTGGCAGGTTTTTTTATTATTATTTTACATTTGCCATTTCAGAAGTTATTTTTTCTAAAATACTATGCATTGTAAAACCTTGTGTAACTCACTGTACAATATATTTCAATTCTTGGAAAATTGCGCAGCTACCATGTGCTTTTTTAAAATATATATACAAAACTTGGAAAGAGGTTGAAATTGGCAGTTAAATATTTATTTTACATTTTTTGGGAGGTGTAGCGCATATGAAACATATATAATAGACACCGCAACAAAATAAATTACATCACTGGAAAGATACTTGATGCCTTTCTGTAGATGTATTGGGGTTTCATTTCTGATTTAAGGTGCCAAAACTAAAGCGCTTAAACACAGTGATCATTCATGACCAAATATGGTCATTCGGCGTAGGCAGCAAAGGGTTAAATGGGACTGTTTTGAACGTGAATTCAAAGCGCAGCATAGTGTTTTGAACGTACGTTCATTACACTCGAGTGTTATAAACTTACATTAACAACACTCGTGTTTTATATTGTTTTTGGGCGTCCTACATCTGGGCAGTTTGGAACCACTTTAAAATGAATTATTTCTACACGGTTGCAAAGCAGGCTCTTTCCTTTATATAAAAAAAGTTACAAGTACAGAGACAACCTTTTAATTTAAAAAGTCAGATCATATTCATATTTCCATATTTATAATTCGACTTGAAGCTCCAAATTTGCAGTTATATGTCACCGTAAATACCTTGTTTACAAAAGAAAACATAGAAATACACCCACCCCTCGTTTTATCGCCCCTCGCTATACTGCGGATTCGGATATATCGCGGGCCTGAGTTGGCTCCCCATTTTTACAGTCTAACTGCGCATGCAATTTCACTTGTTTGTTTTATTTCGTACTGCACACCACAAATATACAAAACAATTAAAAAAACAAATCGCACTGTTATTATATTACACACGCATTGCAAAATAACACAAAGCAAATTAAATACCTACTTGCTGAAGCGGTTTTTATTTTACCAACCAGATATTCACTTGTGCCAGCTGCAATGCACTGGCAAAAGTCACAGGGCGAGTTAAAATGGTGTGCTACTTATACGAAAAATGAGAAATAAACAGGTTATGTAGAGGATTTATATGGGACCCTGACGCCCACGATAAAACGGTTGTACAGTATTTGTTAGCCTTTTTTCTATGGGTGAAAAATGGTGAAAAATCACAGATATCTTCAAATGTATTTATTTACTACATTAACCGTTTTCAAATCTTTCATTTTATGTTAACTACGTTGCACACATTCCGCCTTTTTAATCTTAAAAATAAAATATGTAACTATCCGTACACTTAAATAAAAAACAAAACCGTAAAACAATAAAAAGCAATCAATTACCAGACATTTTCTAAAGATAATATTCTACAGAGTTAATTTGAGTGTCAAATAAGTGAATATTATGCAGCCTGAAAAACCAAGTCCTAACGCAAAAAACAAATCACGCAGATTTAGATTACGGCGTTTCAATTATAAAAACCAATGGGGCGATTATTATCAAATCATTGATAAACAATCAGCAATTGAAAAAAAACGGTAAAATATATCACACACACACAGACTGAATATTAATATTTAATACAAACTTACTTACCCCCTTTCGTATTTCAGTAAGTAAACTTTCCTTTCGTAAACAATGTCAGATTCAACCAAACAGGTTGGAGGGAAAACTGCTCGTTCGTCCACACAGGATTCCTCAATAATTAATTCACGAAACACATTGCCTAATGTTCAGTTTAATTTGGGTAAAATATGTTTTGATCTGGAACAGTCTCAAAGGGATGTTTGATAAAAAAATGTTTATTTTTCAAAGTTTTGAAGGTTACAAATTATACAACTTAGTTGTTCCAATATTCGTCTTCACAAACAAAACTCCTTCAAGCCAACCTAACCGTTTCTGTCACATTTACCGCTTCCGGTCATTCCAACTTCAAAGGCAGGGGGTGGGGGGCGTGCCTCTGAAAATAATCACAGCTGTTGTAAGAGAAAATGAAGTTGTTTTCTAAATAATACATTCATTAACTGAATACATTTACATGTTGAATTTTTTTTTATTTAATGCACCATAACATTTTACTTATTTTTTTACAAAATTACTTATGTGGTAGAGACCTTGCTGCTCTGTGCTCCAAAACCGGAGTCGGAAGAGTATTTTGGAGACTTGAATCAATCATGGAGCAGAAGAAACCGTTGGAGTGCACCGTGACAAATTACATTTCTTCTATATACATTTTTTTTGTTATGTGAAGCTGAAATACAGTAGCATATGAACGTTACAAATGTCTGCGTACAGCTAAGTCACGGTTGAGCAGTTGTTAGTTGTCAAGAGGAAAGGATTTTATTGTGACTTAGGGCACACCACAGGGAAAGTGACCATCGTGTGGTTTAAACCGAGGGAGTGCTTGGATAAGTTTTTTGTTTTGTTTTGTTTTGTTTTCTTTACATGTTGTAGTAGCCTACTGGCCATGTAGTATGAATTGTCATTGTGTCAAACTAAAGTACTAAATAAACAATTATGGCTCGCTCTTGTTGCAACTTTTAAGTTTTAAACAAATCATTAAAACAATCCTATATGGGTTTGACACTAGCACCGCGGCGGTCATTTTGGCGGTTTTTGGTTTTAAATGTAGTTTTATACAGTCCTGTAACACATATGGGACTGCGCGTTCGTGTACCTTTGTGTCCGTATGTATTACTCACACATAAAACATGAAACGCGGGAGTGCAGAAATAAATGAGATATGTTATATCTCCTGCAGTGTTGAGTAGTGGTTAGGGCTCTGGACTCTTGACCGGAGAGGCGTGGGTTCAATCCCTGGCAGGGGACACTACTGTTGTACCCTTGAGTAAGGTACTTTACCTAGATTGCTCTAGTAAAAACCTAACTGTATAAACGGGTAATTGTATGTAAAAGTAATGTGATATCTTGTAACAATTGTAAGTCGTCCTGGATAAGGGCGTCTAGTAAGAAATTATACACATAAAAGCCCCGGGAGCAGTCACATTGACGGCCACACATAAAACAATTGTATTTTCATTAATAATGACATTATACAGAACGGTATTCTACTTTATTAATTTTATTTACCAGTCCGCAATGTGTTTAGCTGTAATTCGATTAGTCTCTACTCTCTGCCTGAGTGAATGGCTGACAGTCTATATTGTTCTTCAATCAGCCTTTTGAGAAAGGCTGGCGCCTGCTTGCCAGCTGCGCTGCTTTGGTCAGTCAATTAGCATCGGAACTAGTGAAAATAAATACCAGAGACCCTGGAGTTTTACAACGCAACAAAATATGAAATTGATGTTTGGATCAGATGGCACGGTAGTATTCCGTGAAAGCTGGCTCCCGACGGTGGGCTGTTCAGGTGTTTTACAATGTATTGGGTACTTTACAAAGAATGCACGGAGCAGAATTTACCAAGGAGAGAATATATTTTACAGTTATCACAGGAACTTCGCAAGAAGCATTTGGAACAGAGAGAAACTGCCAAGCGTGGACCCACAGCTGAAGCTGGCAAACCCGCTGAGAGCCGCAAGAGACGCCAATGCCAGGTTGGCAAGTGCAATACAAATAAAACTGGAATACCATTTTGTCGAAAAACAAGAAAAAAAGAAAAATAAATTACACTTTATTTTATAACTTCTTGTGCTGCGCGCTTCTGTAAAACGTTTTCTTCTAAGTTTATTTAACTACGTTGTTCAGTTGCTTTTGCGCATCTGATAATAAACCGACTGCTGTTGAAAAGTTAAAACTGTATTGCTATCGTTTCACTTTTATAAATATGTATGTTGTAAACCGATGTCTGTTCAGATGTTTATTTACTTACATTTTCTTGTTTTGATTTGTAAAATAAATGTTCATATGTGTATATATATATACATACAGACATATGAACATTTATTTTACGAATCAAAACAGGAAAATGTAAGTAAATTAGCTCAAAGAGCCAGCTGCCCATATATATATATATATATATATATATATATATATATATATATATATATATATACAGACATGCTCAAATTTGTTGGTACCCCTCCACAAAAAACAAAGAATGCACAATCTTCTCTGAAATAACTTGAAACTGACAAAAGTAATTGGCATCCACCATTGTTTATTCCAAATTTAATAGAAATCAGACTTTGCTTTTGATTTTTTATTCAACATAATATTGTAAATAAGAAAACAAATGAAAATGGCATGGACAAAAATGATGGCACCGCTAACCTAATATTTTGTTGCACAACCTTTAGAGGCAATCACTGCAATCAAACGTTTTCTGTAGCTCTCAATGAGACTTCTGCACCTGTTAACAGGTAGTTTGGCCCACTCTTCCTGAGCAAACTGCTCCAGCAGTCTCAGGTTTGATGGGTGCCTTCTCCAGACTGCAAGTTTCAGCTCTTTCCATAGATGTTCGATAGGATTCAGATCAGGACTCATAGAAGGCCACTTCAGAATAGTCCAATGTTTTGTTCTTATCCATTCTTGGGTGCTTTTAGCTGTGTGTTTTGGGTCATTATCCTGTTGGAGGACCCATGACCTGCGACTGAGACAGAGCTTTCTGACACTGGGCAGTACGTTTCGCTCCAGAATGCCTTGATAGTCTTGAGATTTCATTGTGCCCTGCACAGATTCAAGGCACCCTGTGCCAGGCGCAGCAAAGCAGCCCCAAAACATAACCAAGCCTCCTCCATGTTTCACTGTAGGTATGGTGTTCTTTTCTTTGAAAGCTTCATTTTTTCGTCTGTGAACATAGAGCTGATGTGACTTGCCAAAAAGCTCCAGTTTTGACTCATCTGTCCAAAGGACATTCTCCCAGAAGGATTGTGGCTTGTCAATATGCATTTTAGCAAATTCCAGTCTGGCTTTTTTATGTTTTTCTTTCAAAAGTGGAGTCCTCCTGGGTCTTCTTCCATGGAGCCCACTTTCGCTCAAAAAGCGACGGATGGTGCGATCAGAAACTGACGTACCTTCACCTTGGAGTTCAGCTTGTATCTCTTTGGCAGTTATTCTTGGTTCTTTTTCTACCATTTGCACTATCCTTCTGTTCACTCTTGGGTCGATTTTCCTCTTGCGGCTGCGCCCAGGGAGGTTGGCTACAGTTCCATGGACCTTAAACTTCTTAATAATATTTGCAACTGTTGTCACAGGAACATCAAGCTGCTTGGAGATGGTCTTGTAGCCTTTACCTTTACCATGCTTGTCTATTATTTTCTTTCTGATCTCCTCAGACAACTCTCTCCTTTGCTTTCTCTGGTCCATGTTCAGTGTGGTGCACACAATAATACCAAACAGCACAGAGACTACTTTTCTCCATTTAAATAGGCTGAATGACTGCTTACAAGATTGGAGACATGTGTGATACTAATTAAAGAAACTAATTAGTTTGAAATATCACTATAATCCAATTATTTATTATCTTTTCTAAGGGGTACCAACAAATGTGTCCAGGCCATTTTAGAATATCTTTGTAGAATAAGCAATAATTCATCTCTTTTCACAGCTTCTTTGCTTTATTCTATGACATACCAAAGGCATGCAAGTATACATGATAAAATAGCTTTTAATTTCATCACTTTTCAGGAGGAATGAAGCATTATTTCAATGAGCTATAAGGGTACCAACCAATTTGAGCATGTCTGTATATATATATAATATGCTTCGGTTTTTAAGATGTTTATGTAACGTATGCAATAAAAAATAAATTTATAAAAACTATTACGTCCGACTATTTCTCCGTTCGTTATACTATTTACAGTGTTTTGAATACAGCCGTCAGAAAGACTGCTGCGGGGCTTCTTGGTATGTGTCAATGTTTATCATTCATCCTTGACCATGACATGCTTGAGTGACTATGACTGAAGCATATGCACTTAATCACCTAATTAGTGAGACAGTTGATTGGAGTGATTTCAGCTGTTGAATTGCAAGCTTGGATAAAAGCAATAAAGAAAATCACAGAAAAACACCAACATGTCACGTCTGTCAAGAGAGCAGCGCCTTCCTACAATCGGCATGTTGGAGGCTGGACTAGGGCAGTGTAATGTGGCTTGCCGTCTTGGGTGCTCACAGCCAGCAATTTCAAACCTGGCGAGACAGTATAACCAGACACACTCTGTCAATGACAGGCCATGAACTGGGAGACCAAGAGTCACAACACCTGCCCAGGACTGACAGATCATTATGCAGCATCTTCGTGATCGTTTTCGCACTGCTAGTCGAACAGCATCTGATACTGCAGGTCGTAACAATCCACGCATCAGCAGTTCAACTGTAAGAAGGCGGTTACACAGTCATCATCTACAGGCCAGACGACCATACAGGGGTCCGGTGCTCAGCAATGTGCACCGTCGCAACAGGATGAGGTGGTGCCAACAACACCTTAGGTGGACTTGCCTTCAGTGGAGCCAGGTCCTCTTCAGTGACAAATCGAGATTCTGCATAGACTGCCCTGATGGACGTCAGCGAGTATGGCGTAGACATGGTGAACGATACGCTAATTGTTGTGTAGGAGGGACCATTCTGTGGGGAGGCTCAGTGTGATGGTCTGGGCAGGAGTGTCGAGTCGCTACAGAACTCCGCTGGAGTGATTGATGGCAGCATGACTGCACAGCGATATGTTAACCAAGTCCTAAGGCCTCACTTGCCATTCCAGCAAGACAACACACGTCCACATGTGTCATAACAGCTTTCTTGCAGAATGTGAACGTGAGAGTCATGCCATGGATGCCTTCTTCCCCAGACCTGAGCCCAATTGAACATTTGTGGGATGAACTTGGGTGACGTGTGGCTTCTAGGGCTCGGAGACCACTGAACAGGCAGATGCTTATCAAGGCACTACAAGAGGAATGGGCCAGGATTCCAAAAGACAACATCCGAAACCTGGTGCAAAGCATGCGTTGCAGATGTACTGCTTGTATTACTTCCAACGGTGGCCACACACGCTACTAGCCTGTGACTTTCATAGTATCCCCCATCCCCCCCATAACTTCAGAGAGTAAAATGTCAATTGTTAGTCAGCACAATAAAAAGTCACTGCACCTTCTCTAAGACAGAGTTTGTCATTTTTTGATCACATCTAGTGCATTTTATGCAAATATGAATGATACATTTCTTTTGATGCTCAAATATGTGGTAAGTTTCTTTTGATGCTCAGTATACATTGTACCAAGGTTCCCTTGTCCAGTTTTTGCAGCACTAGTTTGTCTGTTGAGCTCCCCTGACATTGCACTTTCTACTATCTGACAGAAGACCAATTACGTTAGACTCTATAATTATGTATTACTTTTATGTGCAATTAACTTACAAAGTAACCCTTAGCACCCTTATCTCTTCCTAGGCCCATAAATGTTTATGATCTTGTTGGTATGATAATAAAGTTTAGTATAATAACGTTAATTTATTATTTAACAGAGAAGATCAGTTCAGAGATTGTAGATGCAACCAAAGTTTGTGTACTGTGTTGTATGTGCTCCGTGCACAAACATTGCTGGTAGTGTCACATGAGCTGTTCAGTGTGTTGATATACCAGTAAAATAGCAGAAATTTGCTGACTCTTCCATCAGCACAGTGTCAACAATTAAAATCCACCAACACAAAGGGCAGCAACTGTTTTGATAAGGGAACTTTAGTAGTTCCTGTTAACTTACCAGTACTTGCCAAGGAACCCTTATTTTGACTACAATACAAATAAAGTCGGTTTATCTCATTAACTATAATGCACAGGGAATACACAAATATAATTTGAGTATACCAGTATTGTTTTTTTGTAGATTATTCCAGGACTTAATAGAAGAGAAAAAAATAAAACTTGACTGTAATTATATTAATGTATGTTATATTGACAGTTTCTAATTATGTATCTCTCATACTCTCCCCAAGTTTGGATTCCCTTGGACCACCCAGACCCCACAGTATGGACAAGAACCACCAGACAATGAAATTAAAAAGATAGTATTTGTCTTTATTACAAGTATTAAAACAATGGACACTATTTTATAACACATTTGGTTTGTAGTGTACAGGTGTAGAGGTGATGTAGTGCTTAATAACAACAGTCCTACAACAGTTCCAATGGCGAAAATGAAGCTTTATTAATTGCTTTTAATTAAGACTGACTATACACAACGATGTGTACAGCCAGTCAAAACCACGGGGTTCAGTCCCGAAACAATATCAACAAACACTCTTTAAAACACCCACACGGTCACCAGTCCAATAGTGAGTGCTCCGGGTGCAAGTGGTGTTGTGAATACACGTTAATATTGATTACAGTGGTGCAGTGCAGTCCGGGTTTGATGCTGGCTTTGAGACAGTGAGACCGGGTTTGAGACAGCTCCCGGATATTTAGCCATCTACAATGACAAATAACAACAGTGAGACAGACAATGCAACACTAAACACTCACGGTTTCTTTTACTCAGTCCATACCATAATAGAGGTACAGATCGCTCAGCCACATCCCCTGATTTGGGATACTTCCTAGTTTGTATTTACCTCTGATTATCTCCTGATGGGGATGTATTAAAATGTAGATGAAACAAACTGAGGTGACCTTGTGAAACAAATGCAACACTAATTATTTGCATGAAAAACACAGAAAACAAATGGACTTCTAAGTAAATCCCTTTGGATTTCAAACATTTTTCCTCAAGTCCAGGCTTGCAATAATGCAATCGACTGGTGTAAATACCTTGATAAGTCTGGCCTATTTGGATGTTTGTTTTCTTGTGACTCTTATAATTTCTTAACCTTGAATTGACCTGATAATTTGTATAGGGAAGGCATGGGGAACTCTGGCATTTACTGCCCAGGTATTTGGTATTTCTTTATGAGAGAAATTGAATGTTAGGGACTTTGACACAGCATGTTGTTGAAGCAAGATCTGTGCTTGGTTTCTCGTTTGGACCAGGGTGCAGACACTGCTCAGAGTGCTAGGAAGACATATGTCTCACTATAGGTAGACGCAATTGCAAGGCGGCACCTTTACTGGTATGTGCTCTGACCTGCTCACTAATCTTGCCTCAGCGTTCTGTTTGCTGAACCACGGTTTATAGAAATCTTCTTGTTCACAGGCTGTGTGATAGAAACCATTAGGGAGCATCATCAAAGTTTACATGGGGTATGTTACGCTGCTATGTGGTAGTGCATTGTGATTCCACTTCATTAAAAACTGGTCTGGACTATGGATTCCTGCCTCACCACACACTTTCAATACCTAAGAGTACGTTTTCCCGTTTGGGAAAATTGTAGACAAATTGCCAACTCCATAGTAAATGTAGGACTTGGGTAATTAACCCACAAATGAAATTCTAGCCCCTTATCCACAGTAGGTTGTAAGCAATGATAACTTAATTTTGAGTAAACTGAGACATTTAATCTAAGAGAGGCACTTTTGCATACTGTTTTCTGTGCATATATTACTTAATCAGGATAAGGGTAGAAACGCAGGAAGAACTTTTGAGCAAAGTACCTGGTATAATGGTCCAGCTGTGTTTGTGTACTCAGCACTACATACTGTATTGGTATAAATTGTGCAAATTAAATTATGCAACTGACTGACTGCAGTTGCATTATAAAACATATTTTATTAAATGTATACTTTTTAAATGTTTCCGTCTATACAGTATACCTTATTTATGTATACCAAACATTAAAATCTATTTGTGTCAACCATTCAGATGTATATGTTGCAGCAAAAGTCAGAATATTGACAAATCTTAAGAGCTACTGGTAAATATCCACATTTACCAAGTAAAGCGGTAAATAGCTGAAATATACATTATAACACTTTACTTCAGACTTTTACCAGTAAATCTCAAGAATAACCAAGTGCCTTTACCAATAAGGTTTCGGTAAATGTCAGAAAAGCAATATATTTCTTCATAATTCTGAACATTTACCAATAAACTTTGGTAAATCATAAGATTAACCAGTAAATATCCAAAAAGCAATATATTTCTTTATAATTCCGGACACCACCTTACTTGGTAAATGTTGACAATTACCTGTAAAAATTATATAATATGATCTTTGAAACCTGAAAAACATCTTATCTAATAGTCAGTCCAAAGTACTCCCAAGTACATTTTATGAGATAGTGGTGATGTTTTGATTCCAAAGATCAAATCGTTCTTCAGATTCCTGAAGAAAAGATGGACTTTCCTTTCTTCATCGCCTTCTTAGCTTTAACTACAGTTTTTACTGCATATACAGTAAGGTGTTTTTATTTTCCTTTTTTCTTTTTAATTCAGAAATCGCATGCTTATGTTAAATAATAAGTTATCCTTCAAAGCAGTTTTAAATTGTTTTTGTTCTTTCTATATTTCAGGTAGAAGCTGCCCCTAAACAAAATGGTATGCAGAAACCTACTGCTGTTTGATTTTTTATATTTTAATAACATATAATGCTAGATTATAATTACTGTATATATTATTCTTCCTTTGATAAACAGACAACGATGTGGATGCAGGTGATTTAAGAAAAGACATCCCAGACATAAATCTCGGTAAGTCTTCTTTTTACAACCTCTACTGAACAGAGTTTGTTGCTAATGGAATGCTTGTTTATACAATGAAAATATCAATTATTAGATTCAATATTTTGTACTGTAGCTGTTGCTGTTGGAAATGACTTCAGTAAAAATATGCTGGTATATAGAAAAAGTTAAATGCTTTATATCTTCAAAAGGGGCATTTTTTGAAAGCACTAACTCAAGTCTTTAATTCTTTGAAAGAAGACATAAAAAAGTTAATTAAATATTAAAGCAAGTGCTTTGAAAACAATAGTTTCTAATACACTGTATATCATTTAAACGGTATCTTCCTGTGCTTTGAGTCCCATTTAATTTATATTATTGTATTTTAAATGAGTTATTCTTCTGCTAAAACAGCCAAAGGGTTTTAGGGATGTCAGACGACAAATTCAATGCCCACCTGAAATAGAAAATGTGATTAGTTAGTTCATTAGGAACCTAAATATAAAAATCATATGGAGCAGTAGAACGTTCTTTATTTGGGAAAGTTTAATTTTTAAATTTTTAAATTTTTTTATTTACATATATTTTTGGCTTTACTGTCTGTATTCCAGCTTCGAAAAGACATCTATTTGAAGGAGATATTGCACTTCCGGTAGGTAGACATTATATTCTTGTCAAATGTTATTTCATATTTACAATACCGAAACAATAACATCATTATGGTTTTATAATTTTCAAACAGTCAGGACGCAATGGGCTCAGAAATGATACAACCAGATGGAAGTTTCCAATTCCCTATATTCTATCTGATACATTAGGTAAATATTAAAAAACTTGGTCATTGTTTGCAAAAAACAGCTGTAATATTCAAAGTGAAGCAGAGAAACGTTTTGGCACATGCACTCTTTCAGTACATTTTTTGAATGTTTAAAGCTATTGTTGGTTGTTTATTTATATAATGTAGTGTGTGTGATGGAATTACTGGAAAAATATAATTCTGTATAAACTGACACAATTTCTTTCACTCATTCAAACATTTTATGGTATGGTTAATTCTTTATTTATAATGAACATGTGCCTAAACTTAAAGTGTTTTATTCTACAAAACTTCTATAGTTACGATGTTGAGCCATTAGGTGGCACTTTGCCCTCAGTTTATTTCTCAATAGAATTAGATTCTATTTTTTCTTAAAGTCTTCAGTTCTTTATTTGATGAAAGTAAAAAAAAACAACAACAACATTCATGCAATTATTCCTTTTTTTTAGATCTTAATGCCAAAGGTGTAATTCATCAAGCTTTTGAAATGTATCGCCTGAAATCCTGTGTGGACTTTAAACCATATGAAGGAGAAAGCACATACTTACACATTCAAAAGCTAGACGGGTAAGATAAGAACACACAGAAATGAACTGCATTGAATCTGGCTCTACACAGTTAAACTGGTTTATCTAGGTTTTAATGGCCCTGTTACCTAACACTGCATTTCAAGGATAATGACTGCTTTTATTACTTTAAAAAGCATGTATGATTCTCCATTTAAAGACAATTTCTTTCATTGTTTCAAATAAAAATACATTACTCTTTAAAAAAAAAAAAAAAATATATATATATATATATCATAATATATATTTTTTTCTAAATCTATGGCACAATTATTATTATTTGTTTATTTAGCAGGCGCCTTTATCCAAGGCAACTTACAGAGACTAGGGTGTGTGAACTGTGCATCAGCTGCAGAGTCACTTACAATTACGTCTCACCCCGAAAGATGGAGCACAAGGAGGTTAAGTGACTTGCTCAGGGTCACACAATGAGTCAGTGGCTGAGGTGGGATTTGAACCAGGGACCTCATGGTTACAAGCCCTTTTCTTTAACCACTGGACCACACAGCCAATTCCCAAAGATTTAAAGATAGATGATTATGATGTACTAGATACAGTTTTATAGTCACTTGTTGACATTTGTTGGCTATAATAACAGTTTAATGAAAATGAAACTTTATTTAATCTGTCAAAACCTACTTTACCAGGACGACACACCCAAATGCAGCCTGAATGGTCTGTAGGGGGCTCACAGTCTGCAATAGAAGTTTAGACAGGATTGGAGTAAAGACCATGCAGTTATCATTATCCACAAAGTAGACTGTGACTGCTTAACAGCCAGACAGACATGAACAGTGTAAAAGGTCCACATTATGAATGAGCCCTAGAGAAAAAAAGTGATTTGTATACAAAATGAAGCAACAGCAGTTATTGCCACTAGTGTGTGAATATGGCAACAAATCCGAGTTAAGAAATGATGTGCGATTTGCATCCAAACAGATGCTGGTCCTATGTTGGAGATTTCCATGAAGGTCAAAATGTTTCCATTGGTGCTGGGTGCGATACTAAGGCGGTCGTTGAACATGAACTTCTACATGCACTTGGATTTTATCATGAACAGTCCAGAACAGACCGTGATGACTATGTGAAAATCTGGTGGGATGAAATTCTTCCTGGTGGGTTTAACAGAATAGTGACAAGGACATACACCTGTTTGTTTACCTTTAAAATGTATTGCTGTGCATATACATTTAATGTAAACTTGTTTTGAATTAGTTATATGACCTGGAATAAGCAATACCTCTATAGTACACCATTTATCAAGGATTGTATATCACTGTACATTGTTATTTCTACAGTGAGCAATCATAGCAACAAACTACGCACATGCTTACCGCTGGGTCACATGCTGAGGCGCTACGAAGCTCATTATTCATGATCTTTTCTCCTCAACAAACTATGCATCAAAAGAAATTGTCAGTGGAAAAAAATACATGGTTACATTTTGGCTTTGACGGTAGTAAAATGAATTAGTTGTTAACTACAACTTAATTTAAGGTATTGAGAATTTGAATGCAGTTCTGTGTGTGAAGTTGAGTAGCGTTAGCTGTACAGAAGCTCAACCTGCAGTCGTACAGATATGTTTTAGGTCGCTCTTTGTGCTCTTTTAAAAAAACTTTATAAATTTACATCAATCAGAAATTCAACACATCTGCTGTACTGTTTATAGAAATACGTCTCAACAAGAAGACTTTATCAATTGTGCGTATCCCATCAGCCATCAGAACTGCAGCCCACTTCTGATTATCCTTATAAAAAACACTGCAGTATATCATGGGAAAAGCCTAGCACAGTGTAGTATATCTGAATAAAATCACAGATAAATTGTGATCAAGCACAGACAAACAAGGTAAATCTCAAGCATGCTTTAAAAGTAAAAAAAAACTATGGTAAAAGCACCGGAAAACACAGCAGACTGTAAAAATAGATACCATGTACATTTACTGTAGTAAACTATATATATATATATATATATATATATATATATATATATATATATATATATATATATATATATATATATTTTGTAACAGGTAATGGTAATTAGTGTTCCCCTGGTACCCTGTGGTTTACCTGTAAACACAATAGGAGCTATCTGCATTAAAATGTGACTGTGATTAATAAAGACTTTTTTTACAGGCAAAGAACACAACTTTAATAAATATGATGACAACTTTATCACTGACCTTAACACTCCATATGATTATGAATCAATCATGCACTATCGGCCACTTTCGTTTAACAAAAACGAAAGTGTGCCGACCATCACAACAGCAATACCAGCATTTAATGAAATCATCGGACAGCGCCTGGACTTCAGTGCCATTGACTTACTCAGGCTGAACCGAATGTATAACTGCAGTAAGTGTTTACAAAATCAATTTACCCCCCAGAACTTCAAAAAGCTCAATCAGAATTGTGCAAGAAACAGAGGCAAGTCGACTAACGTTTCTGCTTTGCCTTCTTCAGTGTACTCTTAAGAAGGCACTAGCTGAAATGTTTGTATACTTGACTTTGTTTCTTATAGTTTGAACTTTAAATCGGTGTACTCCTGTAAATTCATAGTTTTTCCCCCAAAATTAAATGATCTAATATTATTGTTTGGATTTGTTGTTTTTTTCCCCAGCTTCTACCCATACGTTGCTGGACCAGTGTTCTTTTGAATTAATTAATATCTGTGGTATGGTTCAAAACATGAACGATGATGCTGATTGGGTTCAGAAACAGAGCACTCCAGGGATGGAGGATCACACTTTGATAGGGAAGTGCAGAGGTAAGCACTGTATTTAGTAGTCTGTTTGCTCATTAGATATACTGTATGCAAATTGGAAATGTTAAGAAGTAATGCTATTCTTCTACCTACTGATGTTATTTTTTATTTTTAAATAATTTACAGTAAGGCATGACTGTATTTGAATAATCTTAAAAATACACTGTACTTTGCTAAACAAAATATGTTTATAGAAGCCCTACATTGAAAATGCCACAGATAATATAATCTGTCAATAGCTTTAGTTGCCAGTGTGACAAAAACAATGTTGAGAGGGGAGTAGTTAGCTTTTTACAACAATTATACATGTAAAAGAATGGGTGAATGTCATGTTTTTACTAAATACTGTACCTAATATTATAGTGACTTCTTGCACGATTTAACATGTAATGTGTGTTTGCTGTTGTCTTAAGATGCAGGATATTTTATGCATTTTGATACCTCAAGTGGACAGAAAGATAAAACTGCCCTGTTGGAGTCTCGTATACTTTATCCCAAGAGCAATCAACAGTGCCTTCAGTTTTTCTACAAGATGACAGGAGGCTCTGACAACTTGTTGGTAATCTGGCTTAGGTTGGATGATGGAACTGGGAATGTTCGTAAAGTTATGAAAGTACAGACTATTAAAGGTATTTAAGTAATTTTATTATTAGTAATAGTAATTATGTGAAAATAGCTGCTTAAAAAAGAAGAAAAAAACTAGTTAAACATGGAAGATGTATGTTTCAACTTTGTATTATCCAACTGTTTGTGTTAGTTGGGTTAAAAATTGTTTTTAAAAAGGGCCCTACTAGGTGACAGTGACAGATGAATTGACACGTCTATGAATAGTCTATAGATGGCCTGGCGCGAAAGGACTATGCTTGTTAGATAGCATTTGATGATATTTTGCCTTTCAAAATCTGTTATTTTCTCTGGCCACATACCTGGGTCACTTGAGTAACACAAGTCACTCGTAACATTTTTGAGATGGACTGTCGCTGCGTTGTCTTCTTTTCCCCGCGGTGAGTACCACCTGGAAGTTGGTTACTTGTTCCTGGTTCCTTATTCACGGTATAGTTGACAAAGCAGTGTGTCTGTGTGTTTTAACTCACTTACACATCTTGCTCAATAAATATGTAGGTACCATTTAAAAGATAATCACTCCCTCTTTCAAGAAAAATGAAAATATTAATAAAAAATATGTATCGGCAGCATAGCGGTTCCCCATATATTACTTGTTTTGCCCTATTTACCTCCTTAGACGCTTTGCTCACTAAATATCGAGGTATCACTTATCACCCCCTCTTTGCAAAAACACTAAATATTTTAATGAGCAACCCGTACCCCACGAGCAGCAGCACCCCAAAATGTAGCCCTTTATAACCAATACAGAACGCATGGGGACACGTCTTTTGATGCCTTGCTCACGATAGATATATAGTCAAGAAAATATTATAATTCAATCTAAATACATTATAGTGTGGAAAAAGACTTACAAGTTATTATTTTTAATAATGTGATTTGTATTCCGTTTTTACTCTTTATTTTATGAAGCAGACATTGGTCACTCTTTAAATAAATAAATAAATAAATAAATAAATAAATAAAGACCCTAATAATTATTTAACTTGTGCATGGCTGACTGACCGTCAGCTAGATTTTTGTTTTTGGTTCATTAGATAAACTCGATGAACTACAGAAAACCTAGAAGCTCGTCCCGGCAAGTATATGACTTGAGCGACCCAGACACAGACCATGTTTACAATTACAACGTCTTATTTTAAAACCAAAATTGATATCTCTGTGTGTTGTACTATCGTAGCTTATTTATTTATTTATTTATTTATTTGCCTGTTTGACTTGATAAAAATGGCTCATTTAGAAGAGAAGGAAAAATTATTTTCAAAAGAAAATCTCATGGTTTGACAACGCTGTTATGGGAAAGAAAGAGCTGCTATATCCTCGTTTTAAATATGGCCAAACGGGATTAGCTGTGCAATTATTTTGGTTAATTTACTCAGTTTAACAAGAGGCCAGTCACGTTTTCCACCCCACTAGACACGCCCCTACTCATAACAATATGGATTAAAATTGTATTGCTTAAAATTCTACATGGTAAACAATATTTTATCAAAATAGGACAATTCTGTGATACAGAACTTTGCACTCACCCGCACTCTTTCGTTTAAGCTTGTGGTTACGTTTCTGTTTTATTTAATATACTTAGTAAGCTCATATATAAAAAGTATTGTGCATTTTATGATTAAAGCATGACATTTTCCACAGTGTTTATACATACCCTAAGGTTTGTTTTCAGATGTGGAACCATCTTGGATTTGACCTCTGACAATGATAATTTGCTATTTTACATCATGTGTCATAACAACATGATCATAACTCCCTAAATTACATAGATGTATGTGCATTTCTGTGTCCTGGAACACTATTTGCATATGTGAAATCACTGGAGGTTTGACCTCTGTTGACCTTGAGAGGTCAATGACCTCACTCAGGGCTCAAATGTGCTGTCTGATTGGGAAGTTGTAATGAATGCCACAAATAAACAATTTTATTATAAATTTGGTGTTTACATTACATTAGATGTCACACAAATACTTATTAGATGCAGATAGCTGAGAAACTGGTAGGTCTGAGTAATGATCTGAGTACTAGCTTAGTGCTAACATTCTCCAGAACAGGAGCAGAGGGCAGTGCACTTGAGGGCAGCCTTGACACATTTGCATTGCTCAGTGCATCCCTTCCTACACCCACAGTGAATGAGTTCATTGCACGACTCTGATGCTTCTGGAAGAGTGGTCCACAGTGGTTGCCACCCTGCAGTGTCCTTCCTCCAGTTCCAGTCTGACGGGCTTGGAAGCTCAGGGTCAGGAGTTAGGGCCTCTACAGTGAGCATTTTTAACCAGTAATCGAAAACTGGACAATCTGCTGTGCTCTCATTGCACACCATTCTTCCAAGGACACAGCATCTGTCTCTGCTGCAGTTGCTGCAGATGTGTATTGTGGATACTTGCAGCTGTGACGGTGTGTATGCCAGGTCTTCGTCACATGGCTGGCTCTGAAGGAATCTGCTGTACCAAAGCTTGCGATGTCAGCCTGCACTAGAGCACTTGTCCATCCGCTATCATCTAGCCAGTCTCCCAGTACCTGCAAATATAAAATGAATGAGTATGTTTGATCAAAGCATCATTAATGTTGTTGCTGCAGATATAGGTTGCTGAAGTTCTTACTGGTTTGTACATAAGACAGACAGAAATCTTCTATCATTGCTTAATCATCTTTGCTTAATGTTGTTTGTTTAATCATGGGACTTAGCTTCAAGATGGCCATCTCGATGTGTAGCCCGCAGAACATCATCACAAAGTGGTCCTCTTCAAGGGTAGTTGGCCAAGTCCACTGGATTTGCTTGGCAACGGTGTACAGTGGGTTGGTCAGCAGCAAGAACAGGGACTTGACCAGGGTTGAGATGCTGAAAAGCTGCTTGGACAATGGCCATGGAATGTCTGATGATGACCACTGAGTGTGCACTGTCCAGGAACAATGGCAATAGTGCATTGATTACTGCAGGCGGGATCACTGCTTTCTGGATGTCGGCATGGTCGGCAGCCCAGGATACCAAATCCATCCTGTCTAACTGCTGCTTCTTGAGAGCTGCTATCACTGTATTGAGCCAATCAGACTCTGCCTCTGCAGCCCGTACAACAGTCTGCAGGTTGGGGGGTCTCACAGGACCATGGTACAGTGAACTGCTTGGTCTTCAAGGCAGCTGGTGCTGTCGTGAAGAGTCCTTGACGCATTTCTGGTGGACACACAACGTCATCCATCCTAAAACGTTGGCAGACCCCATTGGCTATGTCAGAGGTCAATTGCAGGAGACAGTCATATGAAACACACATCCCCATGCTGAAGAGTGTCAATGAGGTTTATCTTGCGTGTGACAGCATGGATCTTCAGTACAATGTGCAGTGGAAGTGGTGTTTTGCGGTCACGGTTGTGATGAACTGTACCAGAGGAATCCACAGCTTGTGCATGTTTCACACTTTTGAACATCAGGAGAGCTGCTGTTGTGCTGGATGTAGTGACAACCTGAGTTTGATGCTTGATGTTTGGACCCTCCAGTATCATGTTCACAGCAGCCAACAACATCATCAGGTACAGCATATTGCTGGGATCCTTGCTTGAATGACCCATCAAATGAGAACTTTCTGTTGAACATTTCTCTGCGCACGACTTGTGCTGCTCGTGCCAAATCACTATCACGGTCACAGGCCTTCCTAAGAGCACCACCAATGTTGTCATCAAATGTGAGAAGTACACCTCTCCCCTGTGAATGTGTCCTTAGATCAGGAAACACAGATAGTAATCTGATTTTCAGTCTCATAGTGTACATGTGTGCCAGATCAGTTAGCTGGAAGACTGGGGAAACTGATTCTTCCATGTGGAAGTCTTCCATGTAGACCACTAACTCTGCGAATGCAATGCCGTGGAGACGACCATCGGGATCCTCATCAGCACCTGTGCTGTCAGCTACTCTTGCTCTATTGTAGAGTTTCACAAGGCATTTCAGGTGGTACTTAGCCTCAAGAGCAATCATGTCCCCAGGTGTAAGCTTGGCCAGCAGAGCAGTGTCTTGTAGTTCCATTGCACATCTCCGAACCCTCGAACCAATGTCATAGGTGGAAGCTTGGTGGAGGCCTGCAGAACCAGCTGGCTCATGGCAGAGGAAGCACATGGTCTCTGTGAGGTCAATGTTGCCATGGTTTGAATGTGTGTGCACAGCTGATGAAGTACCAGCCTTCTGTTCTTCTCTGGATTTCCTCTGTAGTTTCAAGCTTTGTTTGGTTAAATTTCAAACAGCATGTTTTATGCTACCCAGCAAGGTGTGTCATCATTGTGGCCTCCATGCCATCCCCATCATTAAGTCTTTCAGTGTCAATGTCCATTGGCACGTGCCCAAGTTCCTGAAACTGACCGAGGTGACCTGCTAATGATTTGTAGCCGCTGCCAATGGGTGCCTTGGTTGATTTAGCTGGACACTGCAAAGCTTCCCCAGTCTCCTTCTGACAAAGCACACAAAGCTCCCAATTAGTTGTGCCAGCTGGCTTGGGGTATTTGGGTTTAGGTGTGGTAGGGTCTACCAGGATGTGATGTTTTGCCATGGTGATAGGGGAGGAGAGGGAACCAACACCAGAGATAAACAAGTTAGTGTGCTAATAGTTTTTACAAAGGCTGCCACCGCTAAAGTGTTTGCCGGAGTTCTGAGGTGCTGAACATGCAAAAGAGATTCACCTGCAGCATACAAGCATACATATATACATTAAATATTTTGAGAATAAAATTTTTTTTTATGTTCTCAAAATATTTTTTGTGTTTTAAAAAAAATATTATTTATGTTTTAAAAATATTTTTTTGCGTTTTTAAAGTGTGTGTTCTCAAAATATTTATTTGTGTTTTTAAAAATATTTTTTATGTTTTGAAAATATTTTTTGTGTTTTTAAAAATATTTTCTTTGTTTTAAAAATATTTTCTTTGTGTCCTCAAAATATTTTTTGTGTTTTAAAAATATTTAATGTGTTCTCAAAATATTTTAATTCCATTAGGCCATCTTACTGCACAGTGTAGCGAGTTGAAAATACTGATTGACCTCTTGTGGCCATTATTATGATAAACATATGGCGGCTTCTACATCATTATGACAACAATATACACTCTGTGGGACAGAACATCACCGTAACTCTCACAAAGTAGTTTATTTTTTCATTTAAACATGGTACTGATGCAGGGTACAGACCATTGTAAATCAGCATTGTTCAAGGTCATTGACCTCTCAATTTAATTTTAAACATCACCATTGAAAATAATCTGTAGATGTCTGCAGGACACCTGAAACACAGAAACACACTTAAAAGTGTGTAATTTAGGGAGTTGATGATCATGTTATTATGACACATGGTTCTAAAATAGCAAATTATCATTGTCCAAAGTCATTGACCTCACACGGTCGTCAGAGGTCAAATCCAAGATGGCTCCACAGCTGAAAATAAACCTTAGGGTGTGTAGAAACACTGTAGAAAATGTCATGCTTATATCATAAAATGCACATTACTTTTACTTATCAGCTGTACTAACTGTATCTTCCTGCTTCACACAGTCCCACTCAATCAGACACAAAAGCAAATCAGCATGTTGAGTAGGTCTGTTTGATGGAAGCGGTCCACACAGGAAGTAATTTCCACCTCAGGGCAGGTCTGTGCTTTAGGTAACTAGTAATTGAAACAATTCAAATCATTTAGCAACAGTTCACATAGTTTACACTCACTTTACATGTTGAATACAATCAATTAATTTGTGGTTTAGAGAGGTGAATTGAAAAGTCTAGTCTATGTTAGTGTCCCGAGATTATGGAGCCAGCTGGCAACCTTTTTCCTTTTTGATTTCGCACCTTTTGGTACATAGCAGTTTTCCTTTTTCTAATTTTTTTATATATCTAAAACTAAGACTGGTTAAGATTATTTTCTGTACTGCAAATTCTATTAGTGCAAATTTACTACCATGACTACTTTTAAAAGTCATGTATTTCACTTATTTGCAGCTGATGGTGATGATTCCTGGAAAATCGCCCATGTGACACTGCATGCCAAAGGCAAATTCCGATATCTCTTCCAGGGCATTAAAGGATCTCAAAACACTGGTGGTATTTTCATCGATGACATCAGCCTAACAGAGACTCGCTGTCCTAACGGTGTCTGGCAAATTAAGAATTTTACAGGTCTTCTAAACACCACCAATAAAGGTGATAAACTTGAAAGTCCACGGTTTTATAGTCCAGAAGGTTACGGATTTGGAGCCACAATTTATCCCCACGGTCGTCTTGACTCCACCAATGAGGGCTACACAAGTCTTTACTTTCATCTGTGCAGTGGAGAAAATGATGTGGTTATGGAGTGGCCAGCTGCGAACAGGCAAGCTACTATCACTGCTATGGATCAAGATCCTGATATAAAGTCTAGGATGTCATCCAGCAGGAGCTTTACAACAGGTAAACATCACTTCAAACCAAACTAGATATTTTTCCTGGTAGGTGTGCCAACACCAGCATATTTACTTTATATCCTGTCACATTGTGCTTTTCTGTATGATGGACTAATGCCCCAGAAATACACAAAAACAACCAACTACTCATTCACAATTATATGTTGGTTTCAAATGCAGTTTAAAATGGAATCTTTCTATGTGAACTACAGCATGCTCTTCCACTATAGATCATAAATACAGTAACACTAAACCATTTTGAAATCAACCAATAAATAAATAAATAAATAAACAACTAAATAAACTGCACCAAAATGAAGCCCATAATTGGATACATCCACAGCAAAAGCCAAAGGCAAACAAAGGGGCTACTACAGCAGTCAATGCACGTAGTTGGACTGAGATAACTTTGCTTATTTTTTCCATGTATTTTACAGACAAAGACCCTAAGTGGGACAAGCCAGTCAGTGGCACATTGGATCCTTCTTGTAACTGTTACAGAGGCCCTAGTTGGGGATGGAGTACATTTATTTCACATAAGCAATTACATCGAAGGAGTTTCCTGAAAAACGATGACCTGATTATCTTTATAGACTTCGAAGGTATGTTTTTCATTCAACTGTATAGTGCATTATATTTCAGTCACATGAAAGACAGAAAACCCTGTTTCAGTGGGCCTGAGACTGTAAAACAGAAAAGCAATGTTTTAAAGTTGACTGCAATTTGATTAAATTCAATCTTGCTTTCAAGCTTCATGTTTACTGTACATGTATGTTGCTTTTTAGATTTGACTTCTCTGGTGAAAACAGAAGTTCCAATTAACATCCTCAAGCCCAGCAATATCCTGTACACTCACGAAAGACCACGCCGTGCTGCAGAGCCTGCTGGGAACTGGGAAAAACATCAACCGCAGTCAGCAGCTCAGGACCCCTGTGATCCAAATCCCTGTCTGAATGAAGGGGCTTGTGTGAACAGAAATGGAGAAGCATCATGCAGGTGTGTAGATTGTGCCTGTGTGTTTCATTTTCAGACAGTTTAGTAAATCTGTGAAAATGCTGGCTGAATAATAATTGAGAACCATAGGTACTTTACTGATAGAATCATCAAATGTAAATCAGCCTCTCTGAGGTAAATGAGAAAGAAAAATAATAGTAATATTTCTGCTATAATTTCCTTTTACAAAAATTGGAACACTGGTATTCAAGGTATCACTGTGGCCTGATGTATTTAACATAAATAATAATAATAATAATAAAAAACTTTACAAATGTATTAATAAGATTTTATGGTAATAACATTTTGCTCTCTTGGTTTTTCAGGTGTGTTCAAAGACAAATGTTTTTATATGCTGGGGAAAGGTGTGAGTCTTCACAGATCCATGGAGATATTCTGGGAATGTTGATTGGTGGAGCAGCAGGAACTCTTACTCTGACCATTGCTGTTATTGCAATTTTAACTAGGAGACATCGATAGTTAAATAAACCTTCTTCTTCCTCTGTCCTAAAACCAAATCCTTAAATTACAACAACTCTTTGCTTTCTTTAAATATTGATTTTCTTAAGACATACAAGCATGTTATGGTTAACAATATTTTATTTAATAACTTTAATGACAGCACATTTAATATCTAAATATTGTATTTTACAGCTTTACTAAAAAAAATAATTTCATGCTTGTTTAAAAACGAATATATTTTATAATAGTGTGCGCTGATCTGTGAAATAAAAAACAAATAAACACATTTGTTCATTCATATTTCAGTTTCTTACTATTTATTTCTTAGCAGACGCCCTTATCCAGGGCGACTTACAATTGTTACAAGATATCACATTATACATTATTTCACATTATACAGATATCACATTATATTTACATACAATTACCCATTTATACAGTTGGGTTTTTACTGGAGCAATCTAGGTAAAGTACCTTGCTCAAGGGTACAACAGCAGTGTCCCCCACTGGGGATTGAACCCACAACCCTCTGGTCAAGAGTCCAGAGCCCTAACCACTACTCCACACTGCTTCTGATAGAGAAAGTAAAAAACTAGTACATTGATTTGTTTCTGCTGAGATTTAGAAGGGACATCTTCCACTTTCTGGAGTGTGGGTGGAAATGACCAAAGGTAGCAATGAAACATGTAGGGCATCAAATAGAGTAATATCCCAGAGCACATCATTGAAATACTAACAGTAACATTTAAATACAGCACCTTAAACACAAAGCATGCAGTGCAAGACCACTATTTCACCATTTCCCCAGATTAACATAAGCAATTATACTGACCGAGCAGAACATCATTAAAACACAATACAGGGATCTATTACTGAAGGTGTCTGACAGAAAGGTCTATTCCTATCCCAGTGTACATCTTGGAATCTAGAGCATTATAACATTGTTATTAAAGGATCATATTTTGGGGGTACGAATGAACTTTCAATGCAAATCCTTTGTATATATTTGAAGAGAGATGTGCCATAAAACAGGCAAAGCATGCCCCATGCTAAGCTTTCAAAATGTATTCATCTTTTTCAATAGAGAGTAGTGTAGAACTGTAATTATAAAGGTAAGGGAACAGTGAAAAATAAATGATTATATATGGAACAATATTTTATATGTTAATAGATCAATATTTCTCAGGTTTGCAGCATATGATTGTGTATGTAAAAAAATATATTTATATATGGCAATTTATATTATGTTGTTATGTTTATACATATTATGTTATATTATGTATATACACCTTTTTTCCTATGGGTGTACTGTGAACAAAAGGACACTTCACCTCTTCAGGAATTATATGTATACTGTATATATATATATATATATATATATATATATATATGTATATATATATATATATATATATATATATATATATATATATATATATATATATAAACAAATGAAAGTAAGATGTGGATACATTTACATTTTCCAATGTGTAAATGCTCCTTTTCTAACGATATCTCTGATTTTTGCATATTATTTCCTGTGTTTTGAATGGCCTCTCTGTAGCTGTTCACAGAAGGCTTCTGATCAGTGTTGACCACATTACTGCATGTGCAATTAGTTTTGCATGATGTGACACATTCACCTTCATTATTGTATTGTTCTCTAAAAAATACTGTTGTTTCCTAGTGGAAGCCCTTAGATCCAGTGCACTGGGGGAGACAGTTAACAGAGTAATCAGGCAGAGTTTAAACTAGGGACCTGGGGGGCAAGGAGGCTAGAGCCAAGACTATAGCCAAGGGGAGTTACACTACAAACTACACAGCAAACAACAAATACAATAATTAAAAACGACTGGAAATGATGCAGAGGGGAACAAGAATACAACAAACAAGTACAATCAAATAGTCACTGATGTTCATAAACGTATATGCCTATATTTAAATGCAAGAAGCATTAGAAACACATTCCTGTAAGTAGAAGCCATTATGGGAATAACGGAATCCTGGTTAACTCCAAACGATGGAGTCGAGTTCAATATTGAAGGATATAGGTTAGTTAGGAAAGAAAAATGACAGAATGGGAAATACTGGAAAGTAATGGCAACAACAGTGAATCAATATGGATTCAATTAAGTGAAAACAAATCTAATGGTTTAATAGTGAGAGACTGCTATAGGCCCCTGTGACAGAGATCGAATGATTCTTGGTGTTCGAGCTCCCTCTCGACCTGTGAGGGCACTGTGTAAAAGGAACAGAGTACACTTAACTAAATGGCATGACAATTTATTCCGTAGGGTAGGTGGAAGTCGGTCATTTAGGAAAGGGGCGGGGCTACGGTATCCAAACTCAATGACCCAGATGGTAAACGGCGTGGCATCCGAGGATTGGAGGAGCGGACGCGCTCATTAACCTAGGGGTCATGAGAGAGGATATAAATAGGTGACATAGCGTACGTGATCTGTTCCTTTTGTGAATGGTTAGAAAACAACCTATAAGGAGTCCCTGCATTCAAAAACTGTGAGTGTTCTGTTAGTCTGTCTTGTAAACGTTGTTTGTTTGTTTCAAGATTACTAGCACGATCCGGAGCTGCAGCCGCAGGCCAGCATTAAACCCAGACACTAGAACTTCACTTTCCACAAGTACTTAATTCACACACCGTAGGAACTGTGTCTGTGACTTTGTGTTTTATGTGTGTGATAAAACTGGACTTTTTGGTTGCGGGTCAATCCCGTGGGATTTTACAAACCGAAGTGATACACGCCGCTGTAATCACTTCCATCATTATTATTTACAGGTGTTTGCCATAAGGCTCTGGACACTGTAGTAATTTATCAATAAACATCCTTGCACCTGTTTGTAATTGTCCGTGTGATTTGTACCTGTACTGCACTCACCTGTATCCATTCAGCACTTTGCCACAGCTATAGGCCCCCAAGTTCTGATGAATCATTAAATGAAAACTTATATGCAAGCATCAAAATATTAAGGAAGGGAACACTTTAATTGTGGAAGACTTCAACTTCTCAAACACAAACTGGGATCACATGACCTCGGACAACAAGCAAGATTGTTTCTTATCACAACTGGTGAATGCCTGACTAGATACAATTCATGTCTAGTTTGGTATTAACAAACAAGAAAGCAAGGATACGCAATTTACAGGTAATAGAACCAAATAAATCAAGGGCATGTGACATGGATGACTTGTGATGACGTCAGGCCAGGAAATTAACACAGAGTCACGACTGCGAGGTATGAATGAAATGCACTGTTGCGTGGATTTATTGTAAAATAAAAAGTTTAAACAAAATAGAAACACTTTACAGAAACAAAAAGGCGCAGTCGCCAAAACAAACAGACACTAAACAAACACTAACCAAACCCTAAATAAAACAAGTATCGCGCTGGTGTCAAGCCAGCACGAGTAGCAATTGGTCAGTTTCTATTTAACTCACGTTCTTTCTCCCTGAACACACCAACCTTGTGTCACCCGATCAAACCTTTTTAATCTGCAGTGATTGTGCAATCCCAGTGCCTAAATACAAATATACATTTTAAATACTAACAATCCCGACATGACCCAATACATACACACATATACACACTAACATACCACATAAAACACAAAAATATACGTACAGGTGTGGGGCACCCCACCACATATCTCCCCCTTGTGTG
Organism: Acipenser ruthenus; assembly: GCF_902713425.1. NCBI lineage: Eukaryota > Metazoa > Chordata > Actinopteri > Acipenseriformes > Acipenseridae > Acipenser > Acipenser ruthenus. Next base: position 72,357,104 of record NC_081194.1, on the reverse strand, counting down.
CAACACACATGGCCTCAAAGGCCACCTCCCCCTTAAAAGCCCAAAAGTCTTGGTCAGGGTCATGGGCCAGAAACAGCAAATCCCCTGGCGACGTCGAGCAGGCCTCCCCTGGCGACGGCGAGCAGGCCTCCCCTGGCGACGGCGAGCAGGCCTCCCCTGGTGACGGTGAGCAGGCCTCCCCTGGCGATGGCGAGCAGGCCTCCCCCTCCCTTGGTCACTTTTTTTTCCTGTTTGCCTGAGACCCAGTTTATAAAAAAAAAGAAAAAAAAACTGCAAAACTGAGTCTTGGAGGCGCTATTCTCCTGGTTCTCAGTTTGATCTTTTTTGATCGCCAAATGGCCGCAGGTGATTGGCCAGTCCCTTTCACGTGACCTAAATCAGCAGTACAGGCGCCACGTTGTCACCACTTTCTGCAGTACTATATGTTCATTTACAATGACGGTTAACAGTTCTGGTTCTGGTTTGAAGCTGATTTCACACTCCCTATTTATTTTACTGCAAAACCCTTTTAACTCATTGGATTGTAGTAACCGAGTACTATTGCAATGTCTATAGGATAGAAAAGACTTTTTTTTTCTTTACTTAACACAAATAAACGACAGTGATTCAAAATATGTAAATTATGTATTGATGATTTATTCGATTTTGTAAGAGTTTAATATATGCAAAAAAGAAAAAAAGAAAACAAAGTTAAAATGATAACAATAAGAATAATAACAATATAACTGAACTCTTTTTGAAGTAAGTTTTGTTTATGTCCTGTTGACTTTAACAGGCTATAAAAAAACTTACACGTGCTTTGAAAAAATGCATGCTAATAATGAAATAAAAATTTTACATGAATGCACAAATTACCTGCTTTCAAGTTACATTTATCTGATGTTAATAGCCATCTCAGTGGGAAAGAGGGAGGGGAGTGGATTTTTTTTATATACAAAATATGAGGTTAATCAATTTTCTTGCCAGGTCACCTCATCTCATTTAGACTTTCTTACACTTTGAGACAGGACAGGATTTTGAAGTTGTCCTTAAATTGAAAGTAATATGTTCCATAGATGTAATTTACAGGGGGGACAGGGAGGACATGTCCCCTCCACTTTTTGAAGTGTGGCAAATTGTCGTCCCCCCCCCCCCCCACTTTTTGAAAGATGGGGATATGTTATTTTTCGACTTAACTATTTTCCTCTCAATTATTTTTTACGTAAAACCAGTTGTCACGAACGCAGTCTGCACTAGGACCATGCGGAGACTCACGTAACAATGCAGCTGCCTCAGTCTTGGCGCAGCTTGAGTGGAGTGTTTGAAACACAGACAGGCAGTTGGTCACTGGCAGCTAAGGAAAGAGAAGCAAGAATCATCCCTCTAGCGATCTAGATGTCTGGTTTTAAAATACAGTTAGATAAATTATGTCCATGATTTCACTACTGTAAATCTTAAATAATATATGTGTGGACATGAGGGTCTAATTGTAGAAAGTGGTTGTCTGTACTGTTAGTGTAAAACAACGAATTAAATGTGTATTTTTGGTTTACAGAAGTTACCAACAATGTCAAAAGCAGCAAAGAGCAAAAAAATGGACAAAAGGCTTTTTTTTCCAAGCAAAGCAGTGCAGTGTAAGTGTTGATTGAATTGTTTGTTGAATTCTTAATTATATTATTATTACTACTACTACTATTTATTCAATTTTACATGCCTATCTGTAAAGTAAGAATCCCTATTTCTTAGGGGATTTAGAAAGAGGTGTTAAGGGGTTTACTGTGGTACCTGAGTTTGGTATTTTTTGCTGTCATGTTTATTGTAGGAGGTGCAGCAGCAGGCAGGTGTGAGCAGCAATGCCACCTAGAAAGAGAGAGAGAGAGAGAGAGAGAGAATATGCAGGCAGGGAGGCTGTGATGAGGAGAGAATTATCAGCTGAACATCAACATCTGCCCAGCACAGAGGCATATGAGGCAGAAGCCACAGAGTTAGGAGGGTCGGAAAGAGATGCACTTGGAAATATCCCACATCAGCCAAACCCAAGGTTTATTATAGACCAAAAGTTGACAAATAGGACTTCATTTTCAGGACAAATGGTTCAGAGATTTTTCCTGGCTCCACTACAGCCCTTGTTTGAAAGAGGGGTTATGCTTTTATTGCACAAAAGCTTTCAGAGGAAAAAAGTCACCGCTCGCCAAAAATGCAGACCCTGCGTTTGTATCCTCAGGATTTAGAAATTGGAAAAAAGCCCTAGAGAGGTTTGCAAAGCATGCTGATTATTATTATTATTTGTTTATTTAGCAGACGCTTTTATCCAAGTCAACTTACAGAGACTAGGGTGTGTAAACTATGCATCAGCTGCAGAGTCACTTACAATTACGTCTCACCTGAAAGACGGAGCACAAGGAGGTTAAGTGACTTGCTCAGGGTCACACAATGAGTCAGTGGCTGAGGTGGGATTTGAACCAGGGAGCTCCTGGTTACAAGCCCTTTTCTTTAACCACTGGTCCACACAGCCTCCTGGACTGTCAATCACATAAGGTAGCGGTGACAACTCATGCTCAGGCAGCAAGACCAGTAGACACCCAGCTCAAGTGCTTTGGCGTCACAGCAACAGGAGGCAAGATCTTGCCTGCTGAAGATTGTAAGCACAGTGTGGTTTCTGGCACGGCAAGGGTTGGCTTTTAGAGGTCACGAGGAAAAAGAGGGGAATCGAAGCCAGATGCTGAAGTCGAGGTCAGAGGATGATCCAAATACAAGAAGTTGCTTTGTAAAGATGCATTGAGTAATTTAAACTAACAGACCCTGGATCTCCAACCTCGGGGATTCTATACCTCCCCGTTTATGGTATTTATTTTTCTACATTATGAAAAGTCAACCCAAGAGCAAATATATACTGTTGTCCTATGGATGTCGCAATTTACATTCCCATCAAAGGAGTGGTCCTTTTTTCCTCTAAATGATTCAATAAATGTTCTCTTGTGTAATATAGATAGTATATAGTTTTCTGGTACATTATCTTTGAAGGACAACAAGGTATTTGTATGTAAGATATTCATGTTTAATCACCAAACTGTAACTGACCTACAGTATTTAGAAAGAATATATTCAAGAGCTTCATTTATACAGGTGGGTTAGTTCTTAGATGGGCGTGTGTGGGGCTGGAGTGGTTGTGCTGGTAGAGCTGTGTAGTACAGTATATGCAGAGTTTATTTACTGTATAGTCGGTGCTTGGAGGCTTTCCTGGTTTTCTTGGGGCTCTATCTAGGAAAGACCACGCCACCCAAGTTTGTTATAACATAATCCAATAATACAATTGTAACCTTAATAATCAAATATCTTTATTTCAGGAATTATTTCTAAAACAGTTACTTGTTTTAAATATACATTTCTAGGTACAAGATCGAAGTATTCCCACAACTCAATAGCTATCGCTAATATTACTACAATTATTTACTAAATATGTATAGATAAAAAAGTAAACCAAAAAAGTTGAAAATAAAATGAGACACATTGAAACTGAGTTATAATTAAGGTACACATTACAAATCATTACATATTATTTCACACATTTAGCTTTACATTGAAGAATATAATTATTCTGACAGTTTTTATAATAAAGAACTAAAAATAGAATATTTAATAAAATAATGTTCCAAAATTAATGATTCATCAATTATTATATAAAGAGATTGTGCTCCTTACAAAAAAAAAACAGAAAAGAGGACATATGAAAATGTCATTTCTTTTGATAATTTACATTGCTATATGTTAGGTTTTATAATGAATGTAATCATTCTAAGTGGTTTTGGGTTTTGTTGCTTAAATATTCAGTTATTATTTTTCTTAATTGCCTGACTGTGGTAGGGCAGGAGCCCTGCACATGAATAAGTTTTATTTTTGTGTAAATGTATTGTGGCAACACTTTCTAATACAGGTACATTAACTACACTGTAACTACACTGTAACAAGAGTGTATTTAGTAAGTAAATTATGTGTAGTTACAGATAACATACTATTATTGAAGATGTAATTACACGACAAGCTTACTTACAGTTAACTACATGTAGTTTGGCTTAGTTACATGCAGTGTGTCTTAGTGATCCTTTGTTACAGTGTAACAACATGATTATCACGAGTTCCTATTTACATGTAATTACATTACATTTTTTTTACCAGCCCAATACATCTATTAACATGGTGTAAGCACACCAATTAGCATAAATGCACAAAAATCTTGTGCTTGGAACACAACACATCCGGAGTAACATGAGGAATATTAGAAAGACACCAAAAAATGATGTTTCCCATGTGCAAAATACAGCACTGTGCTAGAAAAACCTTTCGCTAAATATTCTGGAATACCTTGTTCTGTGGCTTTGCCAAAAGCACTGTTGTAGAAACTGCTGCTTGTGTGTATACATCTAACCAACATTACGAATTAGACATCTTTCTATATAAAAAAAACAAGCATAATGATAATTGTATATCCTTACGAAGCATACTGAATTGGATTTTAATCATTCTTACCTCACAAAATTAGAAACCAGTTGTACATTGCATCAGTGAAGTTGTAACTTCGGGACTTCTGTTTGTTTAGATTTGTGGTCTGCTCTGTGTGTGTAACACTGAATCTCAGCTTTATTCACTGCATACATTACCCCTTCTGTTTTGTGATGTGAGCACCTGATTCTATATTGAAATTATATGGACAATGTGTTGCCATCTAAATATTGGTTTCTCCTCTTATGTAAAGAATAATCTAATGATTGTTACTCCTTTGGAAGTGTACAGTATTGTGGAGTGACTCACTAATACCATGTTATAACAAGAACAGTTTAGTTATATTATAAACCATGTTAATTACAATAAAAAAAACATGTAATCATTAAGGTCACAAAATGTCACATTTTACTTGAAGGTGTAATGTAACTAAGCCACACTACATGTAACTAAGCCAAACTACACGTAGTTAACTGTAAGTAAGTTTGTGGTGTAATTACATATTCGATAATAGTATTTTATCTGTAACTACACATAATTTACTTACTAAATACACTCTAGTTACATTGTAGTTAATGTACCTGTATTATAAAGTGTTGCCTGTATGGCAAATAGTGTGTAATTACTAATGAGTTTGAACTGAAAATCAATTGAAACAAGTAAGAGTTTTTGTTTTGTTTACAAGTGCCAGAATGGGTGCTTTTCTAATGCATAAAAAAAGTTTCTAAACAAGGTAGCAACAATGACTACAGCACATTTGCAGCATACATCACTATTCTAGACTGCTGTTTGCTTTTTTAAAACAGGCTAGAACAGCTTAATTCATATCAACCTTTATTTTAATAATAAACAATTGACTTATTTGATTTGAATATCCTTGTGAAGAGGGCCCGAGATTGCATTCCAGGTTCTTCCAATTTCCAATCTAGAAAAAAACAAAAAACAAACAAACAGACAAACAAACAAACAAACAAACAAACAATTATCCTTAGTATTAGGACCCAACCTAAACCACTCCTGCACTTTAAAAACTTTTTAAAAACTTGACAGTGTAAAGTATGAATGTACAGGTTCTCTCTTTTGCCAATCACCCAATTAAACAGTTTTTTCTTTTTTGCACATGTGTATTCTATAGAAAAAGGTCATATAGGTAGAAGTCTACTGGTAAATAGCAGGATATTAAGACACTTTACAATTAATTATTGTAATGTAACTGTTTACATTTAATTTACTAATTGTACTAGTGCTGTAACAAAAGGGCAGAAATCTATCATGTGAAATACAAACACATATTCCTTTTGGAAGTGTACTAATTCTTCAATTAAATGGTTGCTTTTTCTTTGGTCTAGAAGAGGAATTATAAAAAGTATAGCATAAAGAGGGCCTATGAAAATCTTTAGTGTTCAAATGATATGCAAGGGACAGAAAAATGACAAACCTGTCACCGTTACTTTCTTCACTTCTTTACAGAATTTGAGGTTTCACTCTTGGACTGTGGAGAGTACTGAAATGTAGAAAGAAAGAAAGAAGGTATGTTGTAAAATAATGTATACGTTTGAAAACTGTTAAAAGGTCATGCTAGAATTAGGAAGCAGTTAAAAAAAGATCCACTCACCCGTTTCAAGAGGGCTTCTCGCACCTATGCTCAGACATAAAAGAGAAAATTAAACAGTGACCTGCTATTTCAGAACAAAAAAGTAGTAACAGTGGTTAACCACTATGTCATATATTGGCAATTCCATTTTCAAGGCACCATAGTTTAGTTAATATCATATTGTGTGTGTGTTCTGTATCGATATCTGCTGTTTTTCCTTAAGGCCACGATACTATGCGATTTCCGTGCGATGCGACAGGGTGCAATCGCATGCACTATATAGAGGGTGATTGGAAGCAGGAATCAGAGGAGTGAGGAGAAAAACAAATACAAAAGACAGGGAGAAGGTCTGGAGTGTGAAGTGTGAATATATATATATATATATATATATATATATATATATATATATTCATTGGTGATGGCTGCGGTTATGTTTGCTTCTTCAGCCATTATGTACATTGTGTCAAAAAGGAGAAATCTCCATACAAGGATTGCCTCTATACAACACCACCATCTCCTGAAGCTTGACCGACGACCACAAAAACCTATCCTAGTGTTCTGCGTTTCCGGTTTATTCCAAAATTTACCGAAAGATTACATGGTTGTTTTTTTTTTTTTTAACTGGACATTTTTTTTGTCTATCATTCAATATTTTCCCGGTACAATTTGCTAGGAAATACACATTATTTTGATTAAAACACCATTGTAATAAGCAGCTGTATCCTAGGATACAGCAGACGTTTAGACAGAGTTATCAAATAACGTTCAAAGTGGTTCTCTGTCACTTCACAAACACACTATCACCTGATTATGTTGGCCAATCAAAGTCTGATTATTGTGGCAATTGCTGGGCAACTGCTAGCTTGATCAAAAACTAAACTGAAATAATTACACCAAAATATAATATTTTTAGTGGATGAGGAATGGGGAGAAAACGTAAATCAGTTTATGAATATTCAAAAGAAAAATAATGTTTTGAAGTATACCAAAAGGAAAATAGCAGAAGGCTCAGGTGAGGCAGAGGATGCACAGCGCTGCAAATACTGCTGCATTGAGGTACATGTTCGCGCTGACAGAATAAAAGAACATACTGAAAAATAAACGACACATTAAAACTAAAACAAGAAAGTGAACTGAGAGACAAGCAATCCAATTATGCGGCTTTTACACACACTTTAATAAAAACAGAGCGCAATGATTTGACAGAACAGTTCTTTGCTGGACAGCCACTGTTTATTGCAGAGAGGTATGTACTATTGGTGACTTTGTGCAACAGTGCTGTCTGTAGTAAAACACTGCCTAACACTGACAATCTTAATCGTACATATTTGACAGAAAATGGTGATGCTTTCGTTGGTAAACTTATGGAACGCATTGGTGGAAATGTCCAGTGTGATTTTTGATGCGTCTCCCGATGGATTGCACCACCCAGTTCTGTCCATTTTCTTTTCTTTTTATGATTTCAAGGTGAATAAACCTGGCTTGTTTTGTGCTGATGTCATGTTCATACCTTCTGTAGATACTATTTCCGTCAGCACAGCGATTGTCCAAACATTCGCAAAATACCAGCTAACTTGGGAAAATGTGGCTTCGACTTGCACAGATTCTGCTTCATCATACATGCCAGGGACATTTTTAATCAGAAACCAGAACTGCTACACATCATATTCTTTAATCTTTCATGTAAAGTGTGTATACTGCTAGTGTATACCCCCGATTTGTACCGATGTTTCAATTAAAAATTATTTTTTACCGATTTTATAGCTCAAAAAAGTTTGGCATCAATGCCTGTGAATTTCTAGTTGTTTTCTAAAAGCATCATAAGTGTTTTACACAATAACATTGAGGTTCAACACTTGAAGATCAAAGTTTACTTCTGGGTCACAGCGTATTGATGATTTAAATATACGTGCACTTCTCAGTTGTTGTTTTTATTTAATCAATGTTTGGGTAAATACTATGTACAATACTATAAAGTTCATCGTTCACACGGCCATAATTGTGGAAATGTTAACCAATACCAATGGTGTATATATTAGGGGAAGCTAGAAATTCATAGACATTGAAGCCAGAATTTTTTGAGCTACAAAAAAATGTGTTAAACTAAAATAGTAGTTTTTATCCCCAATTACTGTACACAAACTCATTTATGGTAAACATGATATTTATCGTTGCGATACCAATTATAACACTGACAGAAATATACGATGGCCAACCAACTTATAACACTAGTAGTACACACACACTTTCAAATAAACTTGTAAGATTCTTAAGAACGGTATTGTCAGTGGTTTTGCCCCAGCACCTCTCTCTATAAAAATTAAGCACAATTACATTTTAAACATTTAAATGACATTATAGCTTTGCAGGACAAATTACATTTTAAGCATGCCTATTGTAAAACAAAGTACAAGATATATGGGTTTAAAATGTAAAAAAAGCATGGACAGAAAGATGGTTTAACAGGTGTTGAAATATCAGCATAAGATGTAATAGTCATAGTCTATTGATGCATTTTGTAATACAGAATTATTACAAAATGTTCAGTTAACAGATGCTTTTACGACAGAAAAAATAGCATACCTTATATTCTTTATAATACAATAACATACTATCACGGAAAAACTACCTATTTCGTTTAAAAAAAAAGGTAATTTTAATGCAGTATTTCTACGGATAAATTAATGCAACTATGTCAAATATTGAAGCAGGTTATATATTTATAGTCTACTGGTTATTTAAAGTTTGCAACAACAATAACAACACTACTACGACGTCTACGACTACTAATAATAATGAGCTTGTTATCTGAATGTTGGCATTTACGCTGATGAAGAAAGAATTGATAAAGAATATTAAACAGCAATATTCATGGTTAAACTGTCTTTGTATTGCTTATCAAACTGCATTTGAAGTTGCCAGTGTGTTTACTTTGCTGAGCAGAGTGGCTCCTGTGGGAATAATTTAATATGTTGCCTTGTTTTATTTAATTTTTTGGTGGCGGTGAAATTTAGATTTTTGCTTCCTCATCCACAATATAGTAAGAATTGTCATGGGAAATGTTTGGGGTATAGGTTGAGCGATGTTTGACTTGCCATGCCTGTGTGATTGACGCAGGGATTGTTAAGCTGAGACTGGAGAGAGAGCAGTAAAGAAAAAGAAAATGGTGACTGTTCTTGTTTTTTCAGATCTGATTTAAATAAACCAGCAAAGCATTTCAAGGACCAAACAGCATCGTCGGGTTCTCTATTAAACACCCACATACAACTCTACAATATTATCGCCTTCTAAAGCATTAATTTTTCCATTCTTTAATTCCAAGTTCTCTGTATACAGTAATTCACTTTTTAAAAGTAATCTATTTTTCGCACTGAAAAAAAAACCTTCTCTCTCTGCAAAACTGGGGGAGTGGCCATAATCGCGATGTATTTTTGTTGTGAAATTACTTCTGTTGTGTTGCGGGCTTTTTGTATTTGTGTTTTTCAATTTGTAGTTATGTTGTTTTTTATTTGTATTTTGTTTTTTTTATTTGTATTTGTGTTTTTCAATTTGTATTTGTGATTTTGATTTGTATGTGGTTTTGATTTGTATTTGTGATTTTGATTTGTATGTGGTTTTGATTTGTATGTGGTTTTGATTTGTATTTGTGATTTTGATTTGTATGTGGTTTTGATTTGTATTTGTGATTTTGATTTGTATGTGGTTTTTGATTTGTATTTGTGATTTTGATTTGTATGTGGTTTTTGATTTGTATTTGTGATTTTGATTTGTATTTGTGATTTTGATTTGTATGTGGTTTTGATTTGTATTTGTGATTTTGATTTGTATGTGGTTTTGATTTGTATGTGGTTTTGATTTGTATTTGTGATTTTGATTTGTATGTGGTTTTGATTTGTATGTGGTTTTGATTTGTATTTGTGATTTTGATTTGTATGTGGTTTTGATTTGTATTTGTGATTTTGATTTGTATGTGGTTTTGATTTGTATGTGGTTTTGATTTGTATTTGTGATTTTGATTTGTATGTGGTTTTTGATTTGTATTTGTGATTTTGATTTGTATGTGGTTTTGATTTGTATTTGTGATTTTGATTTGTATGTGGTTTTTGATTTGTATTTGTGATTTTGATTTGTATGTGATTTTGATTTGTATTTGTGTTTTTTTTTTTTGGGTATTTGTGTTTTTCGATTTGTACTTGTGTTTTGCACTTCAAGGCTACCGTAAGTAAGTGTCCAATTCACACTAAAACTGTATGAAGACCATTTCTTTAAGTCGGACCAATTAAGGAAAACGTAACCTTGAAACTTGGGGGAAGGGGCCATAGTAACACAAATCTCCCCCAACCGTGATTTCAAACTGATATCTTACTCAGGAGTTCACTGATCAAACTGAAACAGACTGAAAATTTAAATACTGCTCATACACACCTTTTTCTCTGTAAAGCATCCAGTTATCAAAATAAGCAGGCCCTTTAAATAATAATAATACAAATATGTTAGTATACTTGTTAGTTTAGTATTGGCTTAACAGGTAGTTACACATTTATGAATTTTGAAAATGTAAAACAGAATCAACATATTAAATAATTTTTGCATACCTGGAATGAGTTCAATATAGAAAATAAGTAGTGAACTGCCATAGCTCCAAACGTCTCAGGTAGGTCAAATATAAGAGTAAGGAATCCCAGGGCCCATGTTAATCCAAATACTGGAGTCAGGATAATAACTGCTTTCATTATACTTTTCACAGCTTCCTTGTCATCTGCTTTATCTCCTTCTGATACTGATGGTCTCAATAGCTTGGAAATGACCACAACCAAAGTAAAAGTATTGATGATAACAATGATTCCAACAGGTAGAACAAAAGCTAAAATGGATCCCTTCATCCCCCCTTCATACGTTAGCCAGCAGGAATCTTTATTGTGGTATTTATCAGGATTTACCATGTATGTTCCAATCACAATGCATATTGGGCCTAAGTAGCCAAGAACAAATGAAAAAGATAGGTAAATTTTCTTTCTCAGTTGTTGGAAGAGGAAAATCATTTGGTGAAGGAGCATTATGCTTTGACAGAGCATCCAAAAGAACATCGCTAAGAAAGAAACATGCATGGCCATTGCTAGAGGTAAACAGACTTCATCATCTTTACCACCTTGGAAAGAAGCAGACAAAAAGCAGCAGTCTGCAATAAGCAAAGACACAGAAATGTTAACCAGGGCTGTGTGTCGAAAATGAGAGATGTTTGACTTAACTACTGAATTCCATACTAAAAATTCAATTATGAGACAGAGAATGAGGGAACAAATGGACACACCCACGCCAACATAACCAATTTTGTCAAGCCAAGGTAAACTGATAGGAAATTTTGACATTAGCACAGAGAAAGATGTCAAGTGGTCACAAACACAAGATGAGGTGGTTGAGTTTGAATTTTGTCTGTCCCATTTGCAGCCTTCACCAGACCATCCTCCTTTTCCATCATTTGCTTTGAAATCCCAGTAAACACACATCATCTTATATTTTGAAATTGTTTCATTTTCCAATTGAAATGTAATTTCTACTGTTTGTGGTTTTGCATCTACTATTGTGATGGATTGAATTTTGCTGTTAACACCAAAGTCTTCAATAGTATTTTGGGGTAAAATTGAATTTAACGAAAAATACGTTAAGATAGAAATTGTGGCGTTTGGAGAGGTTTTTTTAAAGTTCATTTTGACAGATGCACTTGAGGAGTTTATTTTTGCTTCATTATCTGCTAGTATAGGAGTTCCTTTCAACTCAACATTGGTAAAATTTTTATAAAATGATCCATTGTTTGCATATGTCAGCTTTGTAAAGTTTTCGATAGACTGAAGGAAGTCAGAAGCTTTAAGACAAGTTTCATCAGTAGATCCTTTCCATTTGTCTGCCAGAGAAGGTTCCATGAGATTGTTTGCGTTACCAACATAGTTCTGCATGAGGTAAGAAAATGATAGTTAGCCATTGCACAACCAACAAAGAGATTATTTGTATTAAATCAAAATGAACTAGTTATTTATACATGTAACATGTATATAATAAAGTACAGCAGGTGATATAGACATACAGTGCGTATATGAAGTCTACACCTCCTTTCAGAATTTTCACCTTTTGTTGCCTTATAGCCTTGAATTAAAATGCATTAAAATCGCTTTTTTTCATTTTTCATTTTTTCTTTCAGTTTTGTGTTTTTAATATATTATTTTTTTCTCAATAAAAACTTTTTTCCCCTAAACAGTGTGGAGTATGGTGTGTAGATAAGTGAAAAAAAATCCTCATTTAAATGCATGAAACTCTGAGGCACTGACACAACAAAATGTGAAAAATGTTCAAGGGGGTGTATACTTTCTATAGGCACTGTATATATAGGTATATTCTGATATTTGATTTTATAAAAACAGTATTACCTCAGATTTGCTAACTATGAGAGGCATTTTGGATTAAAAAAAAAAAGAATCATGCCATACCATTATATCACATGATATGTGATATAATGGTACAGTGATTACCATTTAAAAAAAAAAGATAACATTATACAGCTGTTTAACCAACAGATTAAGAAGGCTCCTCCATAACACTGACAGCAACTTCTTCCCTACAACAGAGCTTATAGCTTGTTGTAAACCAAACAGCCTGTTGAGTAATACTTTATCCTTTAGAAAACGCACACACCCTGAAAAGGTAAGGTCTAATAACGCAGATTACACAGATGGGTAAACAATGAAGAAATATTCTTTTTTTGTATACAACTGAACATTTTTGTGGTAGATTGTAGCTTTAATACAAATCCTGCATTTCACCGCCACATTGTTTCTTCTTCTTAACAGCCTGTGACAGAGAGAGGAGGAATTTGAGCTGTAATTCCTTCCCAACCAAAAAGGACACTATGTAAAGTGGGTGGTATGCTTCCTCATAGACGGTCGGACTCGATGGTAGGCGGAAACCGGAAGTTGGCCATATTTGGGGAAACACATAGCTGCAAATGTTCTGAACTACTCCATTACGATCAGCTACGGGGCAGGCAGTGATTGGATAAACCATGGTGCCGGGCTGATTGCAGGGAGGAGTTTGGTAGTACAAAGGGGATGCAGCTATGTGAGTACACCCCCTTATGCTTAAACAGGATTGATAGCCGGAGCTTTGTTTTGCTGTTGTCTGTTTATGTGTTGCAGCAGAGGATTGAGGAGAGAGAAGCTGCTGCCATGGAGCCAGCATGAACCCCTGCACAATACCCTCACTGCACAGCACAGACACGCATCACGTCCCGCACATTTTCGTGCGTGGAGGATTGTGGTTTTGGGGTGTACATTTGCGTTTAGGATTGTAACCTGTAGTGTACCCCCTGATACCACAGCTGGTAGAGGGGCAGCTTATTATTTAGTTTAGAAAAAATAAACACATATTTTTGAGAACAACACTGTCTGGACATTCACTTGTTTCACTACACCACTCACATCCTGCCACACTTGGTGTTCAGAAGAGGGATATAAAGATGGACCCGGGTACAGTGGCAGCGATATTTAAGGCACAGGAGCAGAGACATCGGGAGGGAATTGCAGCCATGATGGAGCAGATGAATACCATGTTCCTGGCGGCTAATCAGAGGAGGGAACAGGCAGTCGAACCAGCAGTGCCACTACCGAAGGTACGGGCGGTGAAGATGTCGATGGAGGATGATTCCGATGCCTGTTTGTTGGCTTTCGAGAGGCAATCAACTGCAGCCCAATGGCCTCGGGAGTATTATATGCTACCCAGTTGGGCCCCAATCTGATTGGGGAGGCCCAGGTGGCCTACCAGGACCTAACACACAAGGTTGCCCTGAAGTACGACCGCATGAAGCAGGCCATATTCCAGCGACTCAATATCACGATGGAGATACACCGTTGCCGATTCCGGGAATATCAGCTACCCTCAGGAGTCAGGCCCTGCGTGGTGGTGCATCAGCTGGTGGATCAGCTGACCCGGTAGCTCTGCCCCAGCACAACAGAAGAAATAATCAAACTGATTGCCATTGAACAGTTCGTGCAGGTGTTGGGGCTGGAAACCCAAAACTGGGTCAGCAGACATCGCCCTACCATGCTGGAGGGCACGGTCCGATTGGCCAAAGAATACGAGGACTTCCAGCCCACCTCTCCGCTGCCTGCAACACCAGCTCCTCTCTCCAGCAGACCCAGGATGGTGGGCCCAAGGACATCAGCCCCCTCATCAGCAAGCACCCTTCACCCACGGACTGACACCTCCTTGACACCCAACGGTTGGCCTCGCTCCACATCAATGGAAGCCGAGGGCAACCTCGAGCGGCCCCCTCCCCACTGCCAAGCTGGCAGCGGGACACACAGGCTTCGTGGGCACCCTTTCCCTCGGTCTATTACCGGTGCCATGAGGCTGGTCACCTCTCCAGGAATTGCGTGGCACGACCATGCAGTATTTTGCACTGGAAACAGGCAAGTCCAGGGGTAATGATTGGGATGGGCCTTGTACTGTTGATATATGGGTTGGTAATTATTATTTGTTTATTTAGCAGACACCTTTATCCAAGGTTACTTACAGAGACTAGGGTGTGTGAACTATGCATCAGCTGCAGAGTCACTTACAATTACGTCTCACCCGAAAGACAGAGCACAAGGAGGTTAAGTGACTTGCTCAGGGTCACACAATGAGTCAGTGGCTGAGGTGGGATTTGAACCGGGGACCTCCTGGTTACAAGCCCTTTTCTATAACCACTGGACCACACAGCCTCCTATGTATGCACCCATGCATTAGTGGACGGGATGCGGGCAAACCTTAATTGAGGAAGCTCTCTTGGTGGGGGTGCCCTGGTGGTCACAGGGCTCTGAGGTCATCTCCTGTATCCATGGGGAAAACAGGGCATATCCCATCACCAAAGTAGTTGTGACTGTTGGGCGTCAGACAGGTTACTGAGGCCCCTAGTGCTGAAGCTACAATAGGCCCCACTGGCCCACCTCTGGGGGCAGGTTCGGTCTATCGAGGGGAAGGAGGTTGAAGGTAACCGGCCGCTGACACATCCTCACCACATTATTGTCATGCATTTACTTGTATAGGGTATCCCAAGCCACAAGCACATGTCAGGTCTTTTTGACATGAGATCATGCGGTTGGCTCACAATGTCCCTTGTTAGGGACATATTGCAACAAATTCTGGCTTGATTTTATTGGATGGGAGTTTTTACTGAGGTGACGAGATATATGGCGGGCTGTCTGGAATGCCAACAAGTTGTGCCAAGGTGGGTTCGCCTGGCCCTGCTGGACCCACTGCCCATGGTTAATATCCCCTTTGAACGCATTGCTGTGGATATAGTGGGCCCCTTAAGCCAGTCTGACTGGATATATGCATATTTTAGTAGTGGTGGACTACACGACTAGATATCCAGTGGCAGTACCATTGAGATCCACTAGTGCCTTGGCAATTGCAAAAGAGTTAGTACAGATCATAGTGAGAGTAGATATCCCCAAAGAAATCTTGACTGATCAAGGAACAAACTTTATGTCTTAATGTTTAAAAGAACTGTATGAATTGTTACAAATTCGGTCCATTCTTGACCAGCAGATAGGGTACTGTTGCTACTTCTCACTTCAGAATCTAAACTGTGTGTTAAGTGGCAGGGACCATATGAGGTCATACGGGGAATTGGTAAAGTAAACTATGAAATTAGGCTCACCGATCACCGTAACAAAACCCAAATTTATCACATTAATTTACTAAAACACTGGAAAGAAAGGGAGGCCTTGTTTATAGCTAATGGCAGTATGGAAGAGGATTTTGGTCCCACTGTTAATCCACCAGCTATAGTTAACATTCGTTACTTCCTGATCAGAAGTGTGAGCTCCATGAGTTGGTGAAAAGGTTTGGTGATGTTTTTTCTGACCTGCCCGTTAGAACTAATGTTATTAAACATGCTATTATTACTCCAGCAGGTGTCAAGGTCAGGGAGAGACCATACCGGATCCGGGAACATTTCGTGTTGCTGGGGTAACTATCCCTGCCTTTAACAATTGTAATTTAAGTTTTGTAAGCTGTGCTGGGCTGTGTTGAATCGTGAGGTTCATTAGAATATTGTGCTAAGTATACAGCTCTAGGCCTTCAGGATAGTATAACTTGGCAAACAGTGTCTTAGAATGCCAGCCATTCTAAGCACCAGCCGTCTAAGGGCCACACGTCCAAGGGAGGTCTGAGCTGTGGCAGTCCGAGCGAGGACAGGTGGAGCGAGGATCTTTTCCAAATCCCTCCCAATGGCTACTAGAGGCCTCATTCCTACTTTGACACCTAACGTCTGGATCCCCTGGACAAAGCGGGTTCACTCTTTCTCCACTCCCAGAATGAACACTGGTAAGTACCTGCTCCACATACCCTTACTAACTCCTTCTCCCCCCACACTGCCTGCTACAAACTTGAAAATCTCCTTTTTCAATTGTCACTTTTTGACTAACAAATCTCTGCTTCTCAGCAAACTTATAACTGATACCAGTCTTGATCTTCTCTGTCTAGTTGAAACCTGGCACTCTGTAAATGACATGCACTTGCTGCATCTAGCCACCCCAAAGGACTATTCCCTCTTTGACAAATCTTGCTTCACTGGCCGAGGTGAGGGTACTGCTGTTATCGCTAATTTTGTGCTCGCTTCCTCAGTTCTTTCTTTGCCTGCCTTTTCTTCATTTGAGCATCTCGCCATCAAGCTCCCCTCTCCCATGGCCCTCACCCTTGCTGTTATCTACCATCCACCTAAGAGTTTTCAGAATTCCTCTCCCTCGTCTGCACTTCTACTGACACAATCCTACTCCCAGGTGACTTCAACATTCATGTTGACTTGCCTTCCTCCCCCCTAGTGACCAACTTCAGCATGCTTCTGGACTGTCTTGGGCTCTCTCAATCTGTCAACGTCCCTACTCACACTCGAGGACACACCCTGGATCTCCTCATCACCAAGGGTCTTAACCCCTCAAATCTCTCTGTCTCGGATATCTCTCTCTCTCTCTGACCATTTCTTAATCTCTGCTAATATCAATCTCAATGCTCCTTCCTCCGCTACTGATACTGTTATCTCCTTCTGTCCCAAGAATCTGCTGAATCCTCTGAAATTCTCAGAATGTGTCTCTGCATCCCCTTTAACTGGTACTCTCCCGTCCTCAGTTGACAATGCGGTGACCCTCTACAATGCCACCCTTACTCATGTCATCGACACTGTTGCCCCGCTTACAACCAGAACTGTCAAGAAAGATTGAAACTGCCCATGGTACACCCTGGAACTTCTCCATTATGCACACTCTCAACCTGTTCCTGGACTCTGGCTCGGTTCCTGCTGCCCTTAAGCTTGCCCGAGTTACAACGGTACTCAAAGAACCTTCCCTCGACCCAGCTGACTTATCTAATTTCCGTCCCATCTCCAATCTCCCTTTTCTCTCCAAAACTCTAAAAAGGGCTGAAGCCAGTCAGCTGATGAAACATATTGCGGATAACAATCTGCTTGAACCTCTACAGTCTGGCTTCCGGCTGCATCACAGTACTGAAACGGCTCTGCTCCGGATTGTGAATGATCTCCTGTTTAATGCTGATGCTGGTGCTCCCTCTGAACCTCAGAAACTGTCTGCTGCTGCCTTCCCCCACAGTGTGAAGCCTTGGTGTACTTCTTGACAGCCATCTCTCCTTTGATGTCGACATCTCCTCTGTGGTTAAATCTTCCTTCTACCATCTTCGAAACATCTCCAAAGTCCATCCCTACCTTTCCCTCCCAGATGCGGAGATACTTTGTCATGTGTTTGTCTCCTCTCAACTCAACTACAGCAACTCTCTTTATGGTGGTCTCCAGGCACGCACCATAAACTGACTGCAGCTAGTTCAGAATGCCGCTGCCAGGAACCTTACCAGATGTAAAAAATGTGAACACATCACCCCCCGTCTTGCCCAGCTGTACTGGCTACCTGTAAAGTTCAGGATTACTTTCAAAACTCTCCTGCTCACCAGCAATGCCCTTCATCACACAGGTCCCGAGTACCTCCTCAACCTGCTGACCCGCTATGTCTCTGCTCGCAAGCTGAGGTCCTCCGATTCTGGCCTGCTTGTTATCCCCAAGCAAAAGTGCACCACACTTGGAAAACGCTCGTTTAGCTTCATGGCTCCGACTCTTTGGAACTATCTCCCAACTTTGGTGCGTGATGCTCCCACCGTCGCTCGCTTTAAATCAACTCTCAAGACCCACTTGTTCTCTTTTGCTTTCCATGCTCTAAGCCTATCTGCTATTAGCTGCTGTGTTGTTGCTACTATTTCATATATTATGCTACTATATCATGTATTATGCATTATTCACTGTATTTAATGTATTATGCTTTTTTTTTTACTGTATTTCATGTATTATGCATTTTTCACTGTAGTGTATTATGCATTGTTTTTTTTTTACTATATATCATGTATTATGCATTTCTCTGTATTTAAAGTATTATGGATTTTCTTGTTGTTACTGCATCTTGTAAAGCGCTTTGTAATGGTGGTCCACTATGAAAGGCGCTATATAAAATAAAGATTGATTGATTGATTGATTGGAAAGCTGCAGGGGTACAGTCAGCAAGGATATGCTCGAGCTTGGAGTAATTGAGCCTTCCCGGAGCGAGGGGTGCAGTCTGATAGTGATGGTGCCTAAAAGGGACAACTCCACTCGGTTCTGTGTGGACTTTAGAAAGGTCATTGCCATCTCCAAGTTTGATGCATATCCCATGCCCCAAGTAGACAAACTCCTCGACCGACTGGGACAGGCGCAGTTAATCTCGACTTTGGATCTGACGAAGGGATACTGGCAAATTCCACTAACTCAGATCTTGCAAGAGAAAACTTCTTTCTCTACCCCAGATGGCTTGTTCCATTTCCTGACCATGCCCTTTGGGTTGCATGGAGCCCCGGCTACCTTTCAGAGACTGATGAACCAGGTTCTGGCACCCCATCATCAGTATGCTGCCGTATACACTGATGATGTAGTGATCTTTAGCTCTACCTGGAAGGAGCATATAATTAGACATTTGGCCATCCTGCAGTCTAAGGGAGGCGGGGCTGACGGCTAATCTGGGCAAGTGTGCATTTGTATGTGTGTGCACTTTGATAAAAAAAAAAATGACGACACTTTTATAGGGCTTGAAATATTCACATGCCTTCCTGAAATAATACTACAGCCACGAGAGATGCCACTTTTGTCATAGTTCATGATATTTTACTTTTGGTTAAGAAAAATGATCCTGTTAGCATACCTTTCCTTTTCAACTAGCACCATTCACACCTCTGAAAGGGGAATGTTCCATTTGGATAATTAGTACACACACATTCCTCTTAATGGGACCATTAAGAGAATACTCACATTTTATCAATCAGGGGCTGTAGTCCACATAGGTATGTGAATCTGAACTCCTTTCAACATTACACCTTGAAAGACTTCTAGTCAAAACATTTGTTATTTAAATTATTATGCCTCTATTTTAAAGGTTTTAGTAAAAAGGAAACTTACTGTCAAAACATCCCCTGAAAATGTGGTATTTGTGTTCATTGAAGCAGTACTTATTAGTTTCAGAACAGTTAATGATGCATTAAGACTTGCAACTGAAACTTTATCTTGTTTGTCAGTCCCTGCAGCAAGGCCATTTAACAAATCATTGACAAGAAATTTTGGGTTTCCAATACCTGCTGCCAGTTTCTGTAATAAAGACAAACGACAAACATATACATGATCATTCCGTGGGACATAATGAATATTTACATACTTTTAAGCAATTAGTTATGTGGCTAATATTAGGAAATACAAGTAAACTCAATGTATGTGCATAGATGTGCATACAACATTTTGTCATTTTGAAATAATATTTTAATATACTGTAGTGTCAATCTGATAGTTTACATTAAACAAACAACCAATGGGCAGTCCTTTGGTGAAATATATTAAATCAATACAAGTTACTGAATTTGATATAAAGATGTGTAATGGCCTGATTAAGGCTCGAGCTGCCTTTGTTTTTCTGTGTTCTGTTTTATTCAACTACAGTTTTGTCTGTATTGGAAATCACATTGAATCAACATGAACCCTAAAAACATCAATGTTATGAAGAATAATAAAGATAACTATTTATACAATCAGTACATTCAGAGTTTTGTCTTGTCACTTGGCATATGTAAAGTCAAGAAAGATGATGGGAGGCATACTGTACAGAATGTAACAAGCCGGGGTAAGTAACTGTAAAGTATGTTCTTTTGTATTCTGAATATAACAACATATTTTAGATCATTAAGTTACTAGCCTTGTACCATACATGGTTATATGACATAACAGTGAGTCCAAAACCACACCGACATCACCGCGATGGACATTACAGCTCAGACCTTTACTGCGACTGCCCATAACAGGGCTATGACATCATCACGCCGAACTACAATTCCAAGAAGACTCTACGAAGTTCACAAAAGTGTCACTTACCAGGAACTTGGACACACGACGCAGTCAGAGAGGGGTTCACCACAGATTTTCTGATTGCAGAAGACTATAGTTTTTTTTTCACTGTTCCCATATTGGTAAATACGTTAAGTAAAACCTCCATGCATTAAAAGCGTGTTTCCACCAGCATTTTTTATGTAGTAGGGCTGCATACCGATTTTTTTTTGGTTTTCACTTGTTGCAGAATGATATTCAGCAGGTTTATATATATATATATATATATATATATATATATATATATATATATATATATATATATATATATATATCTCTTTGTATATGATTACTCCTCCACAGGACATCCGGGATTGGGGACCGATACAAGGACATGACGTGTTTGGATTTTTTTTTTTTATGTATATTTTGTACAGATTTGCTTTTTAAATAAACAGTTTAACTTTATATTGTTGTCCTTACTTCTCTGCCCTGTCGTATGCGTACTGAACCCACTGTTTTTTTCTAGCATGACGCTTTTATCCAGAGCGAGTTTGCTTTTGTTGTTTTATATTAGATATTTACATTCGCTAATATTTTTGAATTGTCAAAGGCACAAGCTTGATCCAATTCTTCCAGTGCAGCTCTTCTCCATTCCCCTGTATCTGAGTTCCGAGCAGAAGCTTTTATTATTATTATTATTATTATTATTATTATTATTATTATTATTATTATTATTAATAATAAATTGTGCATTCATATCTTTATTTTAGTGGGTCTTCCACCCTCAAGGTCTCAGCGTATACTGCAATTGGCCAATATCCACAGTTGTTTGTCAAAGGTATCCCAATGTATGCTTCTGTTGCATGCATTAAATGGTGATTTCTTGTTTCTTTGAAAATATATTTAAGCAGGGCTACAAGAGCACAACACAAACAAAGCAGTACGTAACTGTAACAAGCTGAACTGACAGTTTTTTGTTTTGGACAAAGAAAACAGAAGAAAAGGCAGTGTTGGCGCCAAAATAATGGTAACAACCACTGTTTATTTCTCCCTTAAGAAATGGACGATCTGAGAAATGGGATGTGGGGCTGCTAGTAAACAAAGAGAAAAAATACGCACATCCAAAGTCTTTAAGTTGCAGGGAAGAAAGATTTTAATGTTAAACAAACATAGAACCCGCACACTTATATATTATGCTCCAAAGAGATCTTCATCAAACCTGGAATGTAACTGCTTTACAATTCTGCAATACGAGTCTCACTGACACTGCTAGGTCATACTAAAACCTGCATACTGAGGGGGGCGGGGGGAGTTCCTGGTAAGTGACACGTTTGTGAACTTTGCAGAGCCTTCTGGGAATTAAATTGTAGTTTGGCGCGGTGATATCGTAGCGCTGTTATGGGCAGTCGCTGTAATGGCTTTTGGTGGGTGCCTAATTTTTGGGCTAGTTTGGGGAATTTGTGTGGGTATCACATTTGGATATATTTTTTATGGTTTTACAGTTTTAACTATATTTTGAAACAAAATACAAAAGTATATATACAACCCTTAGTGTTTACATTGTGGCGACCGCCACATAAATGATGTTAAAAATACATCATCATCTGTTCTTTAATTAGAATGGATTATACCTGGCCAGGTTAGAATAAATTGTTCATTTCTGCCTTGTTTATTAGCCTATCTCCCGTTTGGCTTAGTTGTCCAGGCTTGGGGGGGATTCATCGGGGTTCATTTTATTTCTTTTTTCTATGTGAAGGCTCTTATATTCTGCCAGCTACGGTAATTGTTTTAATTCAAGCCACCTGGTTTCATTGATAAAAGAGCGTATTGTGGGAAATGAGAGGATGGCCTGAAAGGAGAGCTGAGTGTCGTTTGCAGTTTTGTTGCGGTTTCTTTTTTGCTTTTTAAATTATTTAAGCTTATCTAGAGACGATGTAACATTTTTTATGGAGTGTCACTGAGCTAATTGTCGCGAATACAGCTTTGAAATACCGTTCGTTTTATATGGATTATTTGAAACTGAAGAAAACAGATCGATTTACGTCCCAGGAACAACGCGCAGCCGGTCCTTGGACACACGGCCGGAAGGGGTGAGACGGTCTGTTAAACTTTTCTTTTTTGCGCTGGACAATGCTGGATTACAATTGTTTGTTTTTTTTCATAGTACTATGAGTGTTTATTTTGATACTTTATTTTTCTCTGGAATATGTTTTTTTTGCAAGTTTGTTTTGTTTTGAAGCACGTTTGACTTTGTTTTTTGGATTGGCTTTGTTTGGTTTGTCTTTCTGCAATAAGGAACTTTATAACCGCATTGATTTACATGGACTGGTTAATTTTTGTTAATACTACTTCATTGTGTTTCAAGCTGTTTTTGCGAATCGGTTTTACCAGTAATACCCAGGGTTAACAGGGTCATTTTGACTGTTTACTGTATTACTTGTTGTTTCACTGCCAAAATATTTATATCAGTGTATACACTATGCATTCTATTGTGCTATGAGGTTTCTTAGAGCAATGTTTAAGGTATATTTTGCTTCCTTTGTATCGACATTGTACTGTTCTACAGTTTTTTGCCACTATAAAAAGGTTACTGAAGATTATGACACTCTTACCCACGAACTTTTGGTCCCATTATTTGCTGTCAATCAGTCTTTAATTATCTGTTTTTGAAAACAGTTAGTCTTGGCTTGTGTCTTAAGTCTGGTTGTTACAGAATTGGTGGCCCGTACGGGGACCTGGGTTACGTTTAGAGTGGTGTGTTATTGTTTACAGACTTTTTTAATTGGGATTTAAAAAAAAAAAAAAAAAAAGTAAAATGTCTGTATTAGGAAGTGAAACATTAACTCTTGAGCATTTTGATTTTGCTGCGGCTCCGTTTGTAACCAGACGTGAACCAGTGTCGGAACTGATTGATTCCCTAGATGAGCTTTATTTAGATAATTTAGAACGAGCAGAAGGAGAGTTGGAAGATAACCTGTCCCAATTGGAAAATGAAGGGGTGTTAGATCAGGCCCTTAATTTATCAGTTGATGTAGATCAAGTGCGGGAGAAGCTTGATGATTTAAGCAAACATTTTAAGGAGTCCCAGGAAAGTCAGATTAATAGAGAAGAGTCATTAAGAGGCTATATAGATCAGAGATTTGAGAATGTAGAGAATTATGTAAAATCTGCCCTTGCTAAGCTGGAGAGGTCTGTGGTGAAATGTTTGCGTCGTAGAGAAGAAATATGGCAGGAGGAAATGAAGCAATTAAAGAGACAGGCTAGTACACCCTGCGTGTCATTTGGATCATCGTTAGCATTTCCTCGAACCCAGCCGGTGGCTTCACATGCCAGAGAGGAGGAACGTCAATCTACGTCATCGATAGTACAAAGAGAGAACACCAGTATGATGGCTGGTAAGCTCCCTATTCGAATTAATTTCCCAGAGTTCGGTGAGAAGGCTGAAGAGAAAGATGCGATTGGATACATTGAAAGGTGTGAAGAGTTTTTAGCTCTGCGTCCTTTGTCAGATCTTGAAATAATTGCTACCCTCTCTTCGATTCTTAAGGGTCCAGCCAAGAGTTGGTGGTTGGCCGAACGTCAGACCATAAAGAATTGGGGTCAGTTTAAAACTATGTTCCTGAGAGCATTTCTACCTGCCGATTTTCAAACCATGATTGAAGACAAGCTCCGTGACAGAGTGCAAGCGCCAGGGGAAAGCATACAAGACTTTGCCTACGATTATCGCGCTCTCTGTATAAAGTGGAAGGCGGATATGGAAGAAACAGAAGTAATACGCAGGATATTAAATAATTGCAATCCAAAGCTGGCCAGCTCACTGCGTGGTACTGTCACTTCTGTTGCTGAGCTCGTAAAAGTTGGAACAATGGTAGAGAGAGATTGGTCGTTTCAAAAGGAATATTGGGCTAAAGTCAACAACCAGTCAACTGAACGTTCAGACAAGAGGGGAGCTAAAAGTTTTATGAAAAAGCAAACTGAAGTAGGAGTGGTGCAAAGCTTGAAGATTCCCGAAGATGATACGAATATTCCAAAGCTTTTGGTCGTTCAGATCAGCATGGGAAACATGCAAAGTCCAGCTTTGTTGGATACAGGCTGCACTTACACCTTGATGAAGAATCAACTCTGGCAACAGATTCGGAAACCTGGAGAGTCGCTCATACCATGTGAGGAGCAGGCTTTCGTCCTGGCAGATGGGCGTACTTACGGGGCTGTGGGGAAGATCCTTCTGTTGTATAATTTCCATGGCGTCAAATGGAAAATTGATACTTATGTCATGAAGGACCAACATCTAATTTTTCCTTTGGTTTTGGGGCTTGATTTCCTTCAAAGAACTAATACAAAAATTGACATGTACAGAAAATCATATGGAGTTTGGCAGCGAGACGGCTATAAGTATTGTCCATTCCTTGCGAAGCCCGAGTGGGAGGCAGTCTGGGATGCACAACGAAGCTCTATACTACCTAAGCAGTGCATCTACTTTGCAGTTTCACGGCCATTATTGGACAGAGGGGTTACACTTCCAACTACGTTGCTGACTGTGAGGGAAGAATTCTTGTGCCAGGAGCCGGTACAGGAACTGATAGAACAGTGGCCGTCCGTGTGTACGTCCAGTCTGGGAATGACTACGGTGACTAAACATTCTATTATTACTACTGATGAAGTTGCCATACGTAGTAAAGCTTATCGGGTATCGCCACTCAAGAAAGAGTTGATTGAACAGCACTTGAAGAAAATGAAGGAGAAAAACCTCATAGAACCATCATCTTCAGCATGGGCAGCTCCTGTGGTCCTTGTGCCAAAAAAAAAAGGCACTTACAGGTTTTGTGTGGATTACCGGCGTTTAAATGCAAAAACTGTGTTTGATGCCTATCCCATGCCCCAAGTGCATGACATTTTAGAGTCTCTGAGTGGTGCTGGAGTCTTTAGCACACTGGACTTGCGCTCTGGTTATTGGCAAGTTGCTATGGCTGAAAGTAGCAAACAGAAAACCGCATTCATTACACCATTTGGACTTTATCAATTCAAGGTTATGCCATTTGGACTTAATAACGCAGCTGCTACTTTCCAGAGGTTAATGGAGCGTGTTTTAGGAGAACTGAAGGGCAATTGCTGTTTTGTATACATTGACGACATTATCATTTATTCACCAAATAATCAAGAACATGTAAAAGACCTCCAATGTGTTTTTAAAAAATTACTTCAAGCCCATCTTACCCTTAACATGGAGAAATGTCAGTTCTTCAAGAAGTCGTTGAAGTTCCTAGGACATATTGTCTCTGAAGCGGGAATACGGGTAGATGCTGACAAGGTCAGTGCCATTCAAGAGTATCCAGCACCAACTAACATCAAAGAAGTTCAGCGATTTTTAGGACTCGCCGGGTGGTATCACAAATTCATTCCACAATTTGCTGATAGAGCTGCCCCACTGAATAACCTAAAAAGGAAAGGAGTGCTGTGGGAGTGGACACCGGCCTGTGAAGCTAGTTTTGAAGACCTCAAGAAAGCTCTTCAGTCATCTGACGTGTTGGCTCACCCAGACTTCACGTTACCTTTTCGGATTTATACTGACGCCAGTGAGGTGGGGCTAGGTGCTGTTTTAACACAGGTGTAAAGGAACGAGAAAGTAATCGCTTATGCATCACGCCTTCTTAACGGGGCTGAAAAAAACTACTCTACTTCCGAGAAGGAATGTCTAGCGGTGGTCTGGGCTGTAGAAAAATGGAAGCATTACTTGGAAGGTCCTCATTTTGAAGTAGTCACTGATCATGCTGCTTTATCATGGGCTTTTAATGCACCTAAAGCTTCTTCCCGGTTGACCAGATGGACATTGAGATTGCAGCAATTTAATTTTACTGTTCTTTATAGGACAGAGAACAATGTTCTTCTGATATACCTGCCACTCTGGATGAAATTGCAGAGGCTCAGGCACGTGATATTTCTATCAACACGTTGCTAAAGGAAGGACAGTCACGACAAGGTGGGAAACAAGAACGCATTTCCTTTGTGGAGACTCAAGGACTAGTATATAGGAAAGCACCCATGGGTGATGGTGGAGTGCGATACCAGCTGGTGGTACCAACTTCGATGAGGCCAGCATTTCTGCAGTATTACCATGATAATCCACTCGGAGGACATCTAGGACGGATGAAAACTTTACTCCGCATTCTGAAAGTGGCGTGGTGGCCGTCTGTGCGCAGCGACACCTGGAAGTATTTAAAACAATGCATGATTTGTCAGGAATATAAGCCGTCCAATGTGAAGCCGGCTGGGTTGCTTCAATCTACCCATGTTTCGGAGCCTGCAGAAATGATGGGCGTTGATTTGATGGGTCCATTCCCAAGAAGCAAAAAAGGCAATACGTTTCTTCTAGTAGTCATTGACTATTATTCGAAGTGGGTGGAAATGTTTGCTTTGAAGGACAGTAAAACCATGAAAATTGCTCGCATTCTTATTAATGAAATTTTTACGAGATGGGGAACACCTCGTTTTTTGGTTTCTGATCGGGGACCTCAATTCACAAGTCAGCTTCTAGTTGATGTCTGTAGGACCTGGAGGGTTATTAAAAAGTTGACCACAGCTTACCATCCTCAAACCAACCTTACGGAACGGGCTAACCGCACAATCAAGAGTATGATCGCCTCCTATGTAGGGGAAAACCATCAATGTTGGGATGAGTTCCTGTCAGAATTCCGTTTTGCTATTAACTCCGCCAAACAGGAAACCACGGGTTACTCTCCAGCTGAGCTTGCGGTCGGGCGTTGTCTTAAAGGGCCTCTTGACCGTCTCATTTCTGTGCCGCCTTTGCCTGGTTCAAAACAGTATTCTGTTTTGGAGCGCCAGCATCAATTAGCAGAAGAGGTGAGAAAGCATGTGCAGGGAGCTCAGGCCAAGCAGGCTAAATACTACAATGTTAATAGGAAGCAGACAAGTTATCAGGACAATGATTATGTCTGGGTTAGAGCACACCCGCAGTCAGAAGCAGCAAGTAAATTTTCAGCTAAACTGGCACCTAGATGGTTGGGCCCAGTTAAGATAATAAAAAAATTGGGCCCAGTAAACTATGAAATACAGTGGATGAACCCAACTCAGAAGGTTGATGTGGTGAATGTGGTTAATTTAAAACCATATTTCGGGGCAGATCCCTCTGTACCCCCGGTGGGGGGGGGGGACGACTATGTGGCGACCGCCACATAAATGATGTTAAAAATACATCATCATCTGTTCTTTAATTAGAATGGATTATACCTGGCCAGGTTAGAATAAATTGTTCATTTCTGCCTTGTTTATTAGCCTATCTCCCGTTTGGCTTAGTTGTCCAGGCTTGGGGGGGATTCATCGGGGTTCATTTTATTTCTTTTTTCTATGTGAAGGCTCTTATATTCTGCCAGCTACGGTAATTGTTTTAATTCAAGCCACCTGGTTTCATTGATAAAAGAGCGTATTGTGGGAAATGAGAGGATGGCCTGAAAGGAGAGCTGAGTGTCGTTTGCAGTTTTGTTGCGGTTTCTTTTTTGCTTTTTAAATTATTTAAGCTTATCTAGAGACGATGTAACATTTTTTATGGAGTGTCACTGAGCTAATTGTCGCGAATACAGCTTTGAAATACCGTTCGTTTTATATGGATTATTTGAAACTGAAGAAAACAGATCGATTTACTTCCCAGGAACAACGCGCAGCCGGTCCTTGGACACACGGCCGGAAGGGGTGAGACGGTCTGTTAAACTTTTCTTTTTTGCGCTGGACAATGCTGGATTACAATTGTTTTTTTTTTTTCATAGTACTATGAGTGTTTATTTTGATACTTTATTTTTCTCTGGAATATGTTTTTTTTGCAAGTTTGTTTTGTTTTGAAGCACGTTTGACTTTGTTTTTTGGATTGGCTTTGTTTGGTTTGTCTTTCTGCAATAAGGAACTTTATAACCGCATTGATTTACATGGACTGGTTAATTTTTGTTAATACTACTTCATTGTGTTTCAAGCTGTTTTTGCGAATCGGTTTTACCAGTAATACCCAGGGTTAACAGGGTCATTTTGACTGTTTACTGTATTACTTGTTGTTTCACTGCCAAAATATTTATATCAGTGTATACACTATGCATTCTATTGTGCTATGAGGTTTCTTAGAGCAATGTTTAAGGTATATTTTGCTTCCTTTGTATCGACATTGTACTGTTCTACAGTTTTTTGCCACTATAAAAAGGTTACTGAAGATTATGACACTCTTACCCACGAACTTTTGGTCCCATTATTTGCTGTCAATCAGTCTTTAATTATCTGTTTTTGAAAACAGTTAGTCTTGGCTTGTGTCTTAAGTCTGGTTGTTACAACATCACTATTGCTAAACATTGTAACAATAACACGCATCAATATCTGTGGATATGACATGCTGCTATACATTGCATTATGGGTACTGTATGTTTTGAGCGCCTGTTAACAGAAGATCAGTTGAGTTATACTGATATAAAATATATAGAAAAGAGTGGGAGCTTATCCTGAATTAAATGTGGAGCGAGTGTTCTCTCAGATGTCATAGTTTAATGAAAGTTTATGTATGAAATTTCAGATCATACATAAAGGACATTTTAGTAAAACATTTTGTCCATAAATATTTGGATATACTGTATATTCTTCTCACACAGACTTGATATCACAGTTCAGGTCGATTAGACATTTTTTACATTTTGAATTCAAAGGTTTATTGATATATAATATAAATTATAATAGAGAAAGCAATTGTATATTGTTTGTTTAACCCTTTGTTAAAATTTACCTCTGCTCTTTGACGTACTTCATATAATTGTTTGTCGATACAGTCTTCCAGTTTTTCTTCCCATGTGCTTCCTTTACATTTCCGTGTTTTTGTCCCCACCTGAGTATCTGCACACTGCAGAACTGCCACTTTACCACTTTTGGTTAATGGCCACTCTTGGTCATTTGAACAAAATGCATCACTACCTGGAATTTTGATGGAAGCAACATCAAATCAATGTTTGTGATATTTCAAAATTAAAAGGTTGTTGTCACACAGTTCTCAGAGTGTAACGTTTTCATTTGAATATGTATGTTTTGGTATTTACAGTTTGAATTATGTCTTATGGGAGCGATGGGACTTTGATATTAAATTCCTTACTGCAGGGATTTAGTTTCAGTTCATGACATCACTGTTTCAGAGAAAATAAGTTACATTAGTAAAAGAATCAGCATAGATAGTATGGTATTAATGTAATTCTTTCTTTCATAGCTTGAGTGCTGTGGACTATGCTGTGGACATAGAGGTTGCAATTTCCCTTATGCGATTGAGTACAAATGACATAAAAAAAATACAAATTATAATCCTATTTTTCAGTTTATTACACCGTGTAACATTTTTTTTCGTTCCTGGGTAGTAAGTGTTATTTCCTAATTGCTTATGCCTCCAAAGTATAGAAAATGGCTATTATTCCCCACAAACTTTGCTTTTGTGACCAGGACAGTGATATTTTGAAATTTACCTATTTTCCAGAACATTCCAGATAGATTCAGTGCTGAGTAAACTTGCAGTAACTTCTAGAACTTTCCAGAATTATAAATAGCTGCTCCATAATGGTAACAAGTACCCGTCTCTTCCCTTGGCTCACTCGGTGCACCTCAAAGAGGATTACAACAGCATCAAGACTTTGCTGGACGCCTTGAAGTATGATGAGTACGGCTGGGAGGTCATAGGAGACTTCAAAATGGTGGCATTCCTGATGGGTCTCCAAGGTGGTTTTACCAAGTTTCCCTGCTATCTTTGCCTTTGGGACAGCAGGGACACCAAGGCGCACTACCACAGGCGGGACTGGCCACAGCGGACCGAGTTCTCTGTGGGGAGGAACAACGTCAAGTGGGAGCCACTGGTGGACCCCCGGAAGGTGCTGATGCCACCACTGCACATCAAATTGGGCCTTATGAAACAATTTGTCAGAGCTCTAGATAAGGAGTCGGCAGCCTTCAAGTACCTTCAAGACTTTTTCCCTAAGCTGTCTGAGGCAAAGGTCAAAGCCGGTGTCTTCGTCGGACCACAGATAAAGAAGATCCTGGAGTGCAATGAATTCCCCAAGAAGCTCACTAGTAAGGAGAAAGCGGCTTGGAACAGCTTTGTCGTAGTGGTTCGCGGCTTCCTGGGCAATCACAAGGCCGAAAACTATGTGGAGCTGGTTGAGACTCTGGTGAAGAACTACGGCACAATGGGCTGTAGGATGTCCCTCAAAGTCCATATCCTTGATGCTCATCTTGATAAATTCAAGGAGAACATGGGAGCGTACTCGGAGGAGCAAGGCGAGCGCTTCCACCAGGATATACTGGACTTTGAACGCCGCTACCAAGGACAATATAACGAGAACATGATGGGAGACTACATTTGGGGGCTGATTCGTGAAAGTGATTTACAGTATAATCGTAAATCTCGAAAAACTACTCACTTCTAAATCTTTTTTGTATTACTTTAGTATAAATACATGTTAATTTGGATTCATATGTTGTTTTTTTCTGACTTTGTGAACGAAAAGACACAAATTCGCCCGTTTTCTCATTGGAAATAGGTCAATTTCAAAATATCACTGTCCTGGTCACAAAAGCAAAGTTTGTGGGGAATAATAGCCATTTTCTATACTTTTGAGGCATAAGCAATTAGGAAATAACACTTACTACCAAGGAACAAAAATTGTGTTACATAGTGTTATAGAATGAATATCCTCCGCAGTGGATACCTGTAGCCGCAGTCAATTATCTAGCTGGAATCATCGCTGCATCGGACCTTAGTGCTTAAAACTTGCTTTTTAGGAAACTATCCCTGTTAGCTTTAGTGAAATGATTTTAATCAAGTCCTTACATTAATCTAGTAAATATGTTAAGAGGAAAACTTACCTTTTATAATTGAAATGTTTATGTCTTGTGATTTCACCTGCCCCATAATGTTTTCAAATGAACACATTACAGTAATATCATCAGCAACAGCAGCACAATTGACTGTTGTTGAAGATGTATAGACTTCTGAAAAGATAAAATAGACTTAGTTACACAATAATATAAAAAACAGTAAAAGGACATTGATCTTGACATGAATTACCTCCAAATTCCTCTAGCTTTTTCAGGATATGCAATTATTCATTTAAATTTAGCCTATTTACACTAACTGCTTCACATGTTATATTTGATATTGCATGTTTTCAACTGAAAGCCCTTTTCCTTAAGTGACATTAATTTAGCCCTCCCCAGAATAAAATAACCCCCCAATCTTACCCAAACACAAACCTCTATTGCTATAACTACCTTCCACGTTAATCCTCAATACAGTGCTTTTAAAAAACAAATTAAAATTAACCCCAGGACCAGGAGATACTCAAGAGAAAAATATTTGCACACATCCAACACACACTCAGAAGAGGCTACGCAGCTGCTGAAGTAATCTGAAGAAGACAGCCATGCAGTTTTCACTGCTCCACTAGCACCGGCAAAAGGTAGCAGCTGGCTATGTTATGTTAGTACATGCACAGAGGTGATTGTAATACATTCTGCCAGACTATCAATTTCAGTGTTGTTCTGACATGTTATTTACAAGGATCCAAGCATGTGGGACGGTTCTAACAGTACAAGCTGCAGTAAATTATAACTAAAATGTAGTAATGGCTTTCTGCATGAGGTATTAATTATGTTATTAATTATAAGTTTTACATTATGTGTATGTGTGTGTCTTTCATAGTTAAGTTGTTTTTAATAATGATGTTTAAATTGTGTGTGAATGTGCTTTTTAGTCGTTTTAATGCAGTATTGTCCAGGTTTAGAATTCTCTCATTATATATGGTTGACCCTGAGATGGGGGAAGGTGCATTAAAAGACAAAATGGACGCACCATGCCACATTACATGTGGCTCACCCCGAGATGGGGGAGGTATTTTAAAAGACAAGATGCATGCGCCCTGCTGAATGTAGCACGTGGAGGACCATAAGGTCACAGAGCCCGGCCCCCTTTCCCATAGAGGAAGCTTGTGGTAGACTCGCCGTGTGTAATAAGAGAACAACTACCTCGATTATTGGACAGAAATGAGACGGGTTGAAGGGGCAGTTGACAATTGCTTACAAAGGTATAAATATCAAACATTGTAAAGTTTTATCAGTCTTTTCATCTCTTTTGAACTGACTACGTGGATACAAACATTCACTGAGCTGTACTGAGACCTGGTCCAAAGTCAGTTTGTAACCTGTGCTAATATGATTGTATTGGGTCCGTGTACATTCTGGCCAATCGTTTTTGCATTCTAAATCGGAAATCGAAAAACCAGAAAACGACTCGTTCTTCTATTTCGGTTTTTCATAAAAACAAAAATCGACCCGTTTTTCATTTTCCAATTTCTGAGTTTAAAATACACAAATTGATTCAGGTTTGTTTTCCCATTTTTCATATTGCTTTTTGCAATGAAGTATTCAAAATTGAACAATCTGTAATACAAAACTAAATAATAGACCATTTAAAAAAAAAAAAAAAAGTACTAAGGTGTGCTCTACTCATATCGAATGTGTCCAGGTGTTATGACGTTTTCTGCATCAATACATTATCTCTAATTTATAAAGCCGGATATAAATATAAGAACCATACCATAGGCTTATTATTTTTAGTATTATTATAATGCACTGTACCTGAGTGATACAAGGATGATTATTATATTAACTTAACATAGACCTGCGGCTGTATTGTAATAGAGTACTTTTTTTTGTGATAAATTGTTTTTTTTTTTATTTTTAATAACAGAAACAAAGCATAAAAACCTAAAAAAAAACTATTTACAATATTGCCAATGCTTGCACATTAAAATAATAAGAAAAAAATAAATAAGAAAGTTACTACAATATTGTTATCTAAAAATAAAATTACATACCACAAATATAAGCTAGTATGAAGGTAATGGAAAGGAAGCCCAAGTCATTTAATCATCAGTGTAGCATTAATCATCGGCAGCAGTTGCACTCCATGCCTGTATAGTTGTCAGACGTGCCTTATTAATCCTGGCTGTGGAGCATTCCAAAAAAACAATGCTTCTAAGGTCCGAGAGCCAGGTAGCAATCATAGGAGGAGTAGGGTCTATCCAAAGCCGTAAGATGGATTTCTTGGCTGCAGTTAACCCTGCCAGAAGTATCCTGCTCTGGTGTTAAGAAAGGCCCAGGGAGGAGTCATCATTCAATAGAAATACAACCAGATTTTTTATGAACTGAACCTCCGTCAGCTCAGTAATAGTTTGAGCTACACTGTCCCAGAACGCAGCCACAATCGGACATTCCCAAAACATGTGTAGGTATGAGCCCACTGCACCAGCCTGACAAACTGTACAGAGCGGACTAGGGGACCTTTCATTTTAAAAAGTATGTATGGAGTAGCATATGCTTTATGGATAAGTTTAAAGTGTATTAATTGGTGAGCTGGGTTCTTGGAAGCTAAAAATGTATTGTTCCATACATTGTCCCAATCAGGAGAAAAGCCCAGCTTTTCCATTTCACACTCCCAAATTTTTGTAACTGGTAGAGTATTACATGCTTGTTTTAGCAAGTGTCCATAGATAGTTGAGACTGTCCCTCATGAACAGGTGTCTGTGACCAACCAGTCTATCAAAGGATGAGGACATACATCTGAGTCCCAAGGAACCCCATAGGCACGTAAAGCAGATCTTAGTCTTGTATATAGAAAATAAGAAAAACCGGGGAGAGATAAGTCTTCCTTGAGTTCCTGGAACGTTCGAAGGCCTTTACTGTTAAAAATATCTTTAAAACTATACACACCGCTATTTGACCAGGCAGGGTATAGAAAAGGCTTACCTCCTGTCAGTAAATGATTATTATTCCAAATAGGAGACGAATGAGAAAACTTAAATGGACCTCTGTGATGGGGTGCTAGCTCGCCCCTATAAATTTGTGTTTTGTTATTGTTGTTTTTACTGTTTTCATTATGTTTTTGTGATTCTTGGTTTGTTTTGGATTGGCAGGGAGGGGGTTAAATTCCTCCCTGTAAAATGCATGTGAGAATGTGGCTGGAGCCTTAAGTGTTTAATTGTTAATTATTAGTTAATTGGGCTCCAGCCACAGACTATAAAAGACAGCTGAAACCCTTTGTTAGGGAGAGGAGTTTTTGGGTGAGGTTGTTTGTTGGTGTGCTGTGCTGTTTAATTTTGGAGAAAGAAACTGTAGTGAAGGCTAATGCCCAGCCTACATGTCTGTATTTTGTTTGAACCTTTTTGTTGGCCCTTGTGCCTGTTTATTTGATTATTTTTTGTTGAATAAAGATCATTATTTTGCCCTTTTCACTGTCTCTGAGCCTCAAACCTTTGTCATCCTGCCACACGTGGTGGCAGCGGTGGGATAGCGCCACCTAGAGGCTCAGAGCAGTATTTTTTTTTTTGAATTTTGAATTTTTGAATTTTGGGATTTTTGGAGGTTTTTTGGCGGTGCGCAGAATGGGGAAAAAACAAAGGCAGCGAAGAAAGCAGCAGCTACCAACCCCGTCGTCGGCAGCCACCCCACCACCACCGCCTTCACCACCATCACGGGAGATCTGGGAGTGGTTGGTGCACCCCGAAGCGGACCTCTTCCACGACCTCCCCACAGCCCTCAGCACGCTGTGGTATCGAGATGGGGAGAGGTGGGAGGAGTGGGAGAGAGAGCACCACCCGGGGTCCCTCCAGGAGATAGCCGTCATGGTCCTGGCATACCTGGCGATAGACATGGGGGAGATCCCCCTCCTTGAAGAAAAGGGGGTGGAGCCGCTGCCGTCGCCCAGAGAGGGGGAGCCGCTGCCACAGCCCGAGAGGGAGGAGCCCGAACGTCCACAGCCCGAGGGGGAGGAGCGGGAGGAGTCGGTGCGTCCACGGCCCGAGCGGGAGGAGTCGGTGCGTCCACGGCCCGAGCGGGAGGAGTCGGTGCGTCCACGGCCCGAGCGGGAGGGGCCGGAGCTGTCTCTCCCTCCACCACCAGCAGAGGGGGAACATCCGGAGCTGTCTCTCCCTCCACCGCCAGCAGAGGGGGAACAGCCGGAGCTGTCTCTCCCTCCACCGCCAGCAGAGGGGGAACAGCCGGAGCTGTCTCTCCCTCCACCGCCAGGAGAGGGGGAACAGCCGGAGCTGTCTCTTCCTCCACCGCCAGCAGAGGGGGAACAGCCAGAGCTGTCTCTCCCTCCACCGCCAGCAGAGGGGGAACAGCCGGAGCTGTCTCTCCCTCCACCGCCAGCAGAGGGGGAACAGCGGGCGCTGTCTCTCCCTCCACCGCCAGCAGAGGGGGAACAGCGGGCGCTGTCTCTCCCTCCACCGCCAGCAGAAGATGCTGGAGGTCCCTCCCAGCCTCTGTACCGGCTGCTGAAGGGAGCGCGGGGACAAACTGCCCGGCGGCTAAGAGGCACAGCACCGCCCAAGGGTGCCTGCCTGTCCGCATCGTCTAGAGAAACTCTCAGTGTGCTTTCTTCTAGGGATGCTGGTCCGCCGTCGCCTGGGGTCGCTGCTGGTCCGCCGTCGCCTGGGGTGGAGCTACTGTCCCGAGCGCCAGGGGGTCCAGAGGGTCCTGCGCCGCCAGTGGGTCCAGAGGGTCCCGCGTCGCCAGAGGGGCCAGGGGATCCCGCGTCGCCAGAGGGGCCAGGGGGTCCAGCGTCACCAGAGGGGCCAGGGGGTCCCGCGTCGCCAGAGGGTCCAGCGTCGCTGGAAGGACCAGCATCGCCGTTCCCGCCTCCGCCACCAGAGGGAGACGAGCTGCTGTTCTCGCCTCCGCCATCAGAGGGAGACAAGCTGCTGTTCCCGCCTCCGCCATCAGAAGGAGACGAGCTGCTGTTCCCGCGTCCGCCACCAGAGGAGCTGGAGCGGGCTCTACCTCCTGCTGCCAACAGAGAAGAGGAACTCTGGCCACTGCCACCCTGGCCGGAGGTTCCTGCAATGTTGGCCACGCCCAAGGATGCCTGCCTCGCATCGCCTGGGGTTGCCTGCTGCTCTGCTTTTGTTCCTCCTAGGGTCGCCGAAGGTCCTGCTTCGCCTGGGGTCGCCGAAGGTCCTGCTTCGCCTGGGGTCGCCGAGGGTCCTGCTTCGCCTGGGGTCGCTGCCAGTCCTGAATGGCAGCAGGAAGTACTGTGGCCGGAGCCTCACAAAGGGGAGCTGCCGGCCACGAAGAAGGGGGGGGAGGTGAGGAGACCACCTCCACCACAGCCCCGACCACCACCCCTGTGCCACAGCCCGGCGCCTGGGGGTTGGATCCCTCGGCCTGGGCTCCCGGACACCCAGGCTCTATGTCTGGACCTTAGGTCGCTGGGCCTGACTCCCAGGTCGCAGCACCACCAGGCACAGGAGGTCGCCTGGTCTCCTGCTCCGCTCCCCCTGGTTGCCCAGACATCGCTGCACTGTCGCCTGGGCTCGCACCTCTGCCTGGGGCTGCAGCTGGCTGGTCGCCTGCCTGTGCTCCCGACGCCCCATACAATGCACCTGGGTCCCCTTTCGCCAGGTCTCGGTCCCGCCAAGAGGGCGCCGGGCTATGGACTGACCCATCCTCAGCAATGGGAGAAGGAAGACCTCCCACCATGGCCGCCCCCATGGGCCACTTGCTTCCCCTCGTCCGGGACTTTGGGACAAAGGGGGGAGGTGGCCATTGGGGCCACGTGTGCTGCGCACAAGGGGGGGGAAATGTGATGGGGTGCTAGCTAGCCCCTATAAATTTGTGTTTTGTTATTGATGTTTTTACTGTTTTCATTATGTTTTTGTGATTCTTGGTTTGTTTTGGATTGGCAGGGAGGAGGTTAAATTCCTCCCTGTAAAATGCATGTGAGAATGTGGCTGGAGCCTTAAGTGTTTAATTGTTAATTATTAGTTAATTGGGCTCCAGCCACAGACTATAAAAGGCAGCTGAAACCCTTTGTTAGGGAGAGGAGTTTTTGGGTGAGGTTGTTTGTTGGTGTGCTGTGCTGTTTAATTTTGGAGAAAGAAACTGTAGTGAAGGCTAATGCCCAGCCTACATGTCTGTATTTTGTTTTAACCTTTTTGTTGGCCCTTGTGCCTGTTTATTTGATTATTCAACAAAAAATAAAGATCATTATTTTGCCCCTTCCACTGTCTCTGAGCCTCAAACCTCTGTCATCCTGCCACAACCTCCCATAAATTTTTCCACATTGTACCAAGTTTTTAATGAATTTGCAACAATAGGGCCAAATTAGAAATTTAAGTTTTTCTTGGGGATGCCAGTAAATAATAAGTCATTTAGTCTATGTGGGTGAACTATAACTGCTTCCAAATTGCACCAGGCGACCTTTGAGTCTATGTTGGTCCATGTTTTTAAGGCCCTAACTTGAAAAGCCCAATAGTATAGTTTAAAATCAGGGAGAGACAATCCACCATTGACCTTTGTGCGTTGTAGTACTGTTAAGCGAATGCGGGGCCGTTTTTCATTCCAAATAAATTTAGATACAATAGAATTGGCTTCCTTAAAAAAGTAGGATATGGAGATAGGGGTAACATAGAAAATAAAAAGTTGAATCTCGGTAATATGTTCATTTTAATCGTAGCTATCCTGCCTTGTAAAGATAAATGCAAGGGAGACCATCTCTGCAGGTCTTGTTTAATTTTGTCAAATAAAGTAGTGTAATTAACTTTGTTTATAAGTTGCAGAGAGGGGTGAATCTGTATTCCCAAATATGTAAATTTATTATCAGTTGGGATTGTAATAGGGAGTACCGCATTCTTTGCAGCTAGATTTAGAGGCATTAAAATTGATTTAGCCCAATTAATTTTATAACCAGACATACTGCCAAATTTAGTAAATAGTGCTAGACCACGAGGAGTTGATTCTGAAATATTTGAAAGATATAAAAGAAAGTCATCTGTGTAAAGAGAAATGTAATGTTTTGAGCCTGTGGTTGTTATTGGAGAAATATCTGTACTTTGTCTAACAGCTTGAGCTAGCGGTTCCAACGATATAGCAAATAGCAATGGGGAGAGAGGACACCCTTGACGCGTTCCCCGTTGAAGTTTAAAAGAGGGAGATTGACAGCTACCCGTTATCACAGATGCCAAGGAATTATTATATACAGTAGTACTTGCACCATATGAATAAAACCTGGACCAAATCCAAAGCTTTCCAAGACCAACCAAAGATAGTGCCACTCGATTCGATCGAATGCCTTTTCCACGTCCAGGGAAAAAACTGCACAAGATTCAGAGTGGGAGTCAGCATCACAAATAACATGTAGTAGTCGACGAATATTGTCAGAAGCTAGATGCCCTCTCATGAAGCCTGTTTGATCAAAGTGAATCAAACTACCAATATATTGTTCTAATCTAGAAGCCATGACCTTAGCATAAAGCTTTGCATCCGTGCATATAAGAGAAATTGGACAAACTGGAACATTAATTTGGATCTTTATTTTTTTTCAATAATAGTGAGATTAAAGCTGTATTTTGGTCTTTATGAAAAGAGTCTGTTTCAATAGCGTAGTTTATAGAGTTCAATATAAGAGGACCAGCTATATCCCATATTGCTAGCAAGAACTCAGGGGGGAGGCCGTCTAAGCCTGGAGACTTATGCTTTTGCATAGATTTAATTCCCTGTTTTAATTCTTCTAAGGTAATAGGTGCATCAAGAAGTTTACTTTGATCAGGATCTAATTTAGATAAATTTAGTTCGCTTAGAACTTTTTTACAAGCAACATGATCTGTAGTGGTCTCTGATGTATATCATTTGGAATAGTATTCTTCAAATGTTTTATTAATTTCTTTAGGTTTTGTAACCAATACATTATTTACAGTTTTAATTGCTGCAAAACATTCATTATGCTTCAGTCTCAGAGCCAGTAATCTACTAGGTCTTTCCCTGTGATAATAATAATTTTGCTTGGTGCGATGAATGAGGAATTCTGCTTGCGACAACATCAGGGCTTTAAATTCGGTTTTGAGAATATTTAATTGTTTTGCTCTATCATCAGAAAAAGCCTGCTTCTGTCCTTTCTCTAAAATTTGAATTTGGGTTTCAAGGTTAATAATTTGTTTGTTTCTAGAAGTGTGTATATCAGAAGAAAATGCAGTGCAATTACCTCTCAGAAAACACTTAGTAACTTCCCAAAGAACCTGAGGATTCTTAGCAGAACTGAAATTAAATTTAATAAATTCACTTTCACGAATCAGCCCCCAAATGTAGTCTCTCATCATGTTCTCGTTATACTGTCCTTGGTAGCGGCGTTCAAAGTCCAGTATATCCTGGTGGAAGCGCTCGCCTTGCTCCTCCGAGTACGCTCCCATGTTCTCCTTGAATTTATCAAGATGAGCATCAAGGATATGGACTTTGAGGGACATCCTACAGCCCATTGTGCCGTAGTTCTTCACCAGAGTCTCAACCAGCTCCACATAGTTTTCGGCCTTGTGATTGCCCAGGAAGCCGCGAACCACTACGACAAAGCTGTTCCAAGCCGCTTTCTCCTTACTAGTGAGCTTCTTGGGGAATTCATTGCACTCCAGGATCTTCTTTATCTGTGGTCCGACGAAGACACCGGCTTTGACCTTTGCCTCAGACAGCTTAGGGAAAAAGTCTTGAAGGTACTTGAAGTCTGCCGACTCCTTATCTAGAGCTCTGACAAATTGTTTCATAAGGCCCAATTTGATGTGCAGTGGTGGCATCAGCACCTTCCGGGGGTCCACCAGTGGCTCCCACTTGACGTTGTTCCTCCCCACAGAGAACTCGGTCCGCTGTGGCCAGTCCCGCCTGTGGTAGTGCGCCTTGGTGTCCCTGCTGTCCCAAAGGCAAAGATAGCAGGGAAACTTGGTAAAACCACCTTGGAGACCCATCAGGAATGCCACCATTTTGAAGTCTCCTATGACCTTGATGCCATCTCAGAAAAATGCAGATATGTATCCACTTAGGCAGCTGGAACTAAACTGAACTGGTGGGCTTAAGGCCCCTGTATTTATACTACTATTTATATTACTGGAAAGTTCTAGAAAGTTCTAGAAGTTACTCCAAGTTTACTCAGCACTGAATCTATCTGGAATGTTCTGGAAAATAGGTAAATTTCAAAATATCACTGTCCTGGTCACAAAAGCAAAGTTTGTGGGGAATAATAGCCATTTTCTATACTTTCGAGGCATAAGCAATTAGGAAATAACACTTACTACCCAGGAACCAAAAAAAATAAAAAATTTGTTACACGGTGTAATCGTAAATCTCGAAAAACTACTCACTTCTAAATCTTTTGTAGTCATTTTTGTATTACTTTAGTATAAATACATGTTAATTTGGATTCATATGTTGTTTTTTTTCTGACTTTATATGAACGAAAAGACACAAATTCGCCCGTTTTCTCATTGGAAATAGGTCAATTTCAAAATATCACTGTCCTGGTCACAAAAGCAAAGTTTGTGGGGAATAATAGCCATTTTCTATACTTTTGAGGCATAAGCAATTAGGAAATAACACTTACTACCAAGAAACAAAAATTGTGTTACATAGTGTTATCATTCTTCAAACGCCAAATATCCCGCAAATTAGTATCTCTAATAAAATTATTAAAAACCACTGACGAATTCAAACAATTATCAGCTGAATTGGGATTAGATCGATCTAAAACCGGATTACTTACTGCATTGAAATCTCCTCATATTATTAACTGGTACTCGGAGTAATCTAGAAAAGCATTCGCTATACCAGGAAGAAAGTTAATATCATAGTCATTAGGGGCATAAATTGAAACAAAAGCAAATTTAGCATTGTTCAAGGAACCTACCAAATAAACAAAATGCCCTGAGTCGTCACCCCCAGATCCTTCAGCAGAAAGTTTTAGTTTCCTATTTACCAATATAAGAACCCCCTATTATTTTATTATTTGCAGAAGAGCATGCTGCAACACGAAAGTGAATGTCATCAGATTTAAGATGAGATTCCTTTTACGGTGCAAAAAATCTAGACACTTCGTGCGTTTAACAGGGGTATTTAAGCCACGGACGTTCCAAGATACAATGTTAATATCAGCCATCATGGTGGATCAAAGTAAACAAACGAAAACCTCTCTCTCAAGAAAACAAACATAATAAAGACAGATATAGGGTGCATTCTACTAGTTGCAGCAATGAGCACATTGTGTGAAAAGATAATATACCAGTTAAAATAGAAATTGAATATGGTATGCAAAACAGTACAATATAATTGTAGGCAAGCATTGGCAAATAGAACAACAATAAAGAACAGATCCTTAGAAAGACAGCACTGAGACATATTAACAATAAACACAAGGCAGTCACCAGAGAGGTAAAAATAACTCTCTTATCTGCCAAAAACATAAAACTTCGCTGATCCGTGACCCCCCAACACAGCAAGGTAATGCTCTGATCTCTAAACCCCCGCACCGACTCCAAGTCAACCACAAGACAAAATATATATGTATATCAGCTTATTACTTTTTAACCATATACACCTAACCCTGTAGAAAAAAAGGACTTTACAGTATAGCACAAATGCAACCACATTAACAAATAATTTGTCAATAAACTCAGCAATCTGTAATGTCAGTGTTGTCAAACCTTAAGTCCCGGTTAACTTCGGACATCGTTTAACAGTTCAGATCCCTTGCTGAGTTGCGACCATTGCCGAAATAGAACCCGCAGGCTCCAAAGAGACCGTGAAATCTTCAACTGATTCGGGGAGTCTTGAAAGAGCTAAATAATTAAGATGTTTTTAAATGTTGTGGAGTGTTTTCATGCTGCAGTGGGGGTTCTTTTGTTACAGAATATGGTGAAGTTGTGCATTGTATTGCAGTTCCTTCTTTTGTAAACGCTGCAAACCGCAGGGAGAGAGGAAATGTTAGCATCTTACAGAGCTTGCCATAGGATCACTAAAGGGGGCTGGCACGCTTTTATTGGTTGAATAGGTCTGTCCCTCTTCTGATACGTTAGTATATCTATCATTGTTTAAGTGT
This sequence comes from Acipenser ruthenus, assembly GCF_902713425.1. Taxonomy (NCBI): domain Eukaryota; kingdom Metazoa; phylum Chordata; class Actinopteri; order Acipenseriformes; family Acipenseridae; genus Acipenser; species Acipenser ruthenus. Next base: position 72,314,669 of record NC_081194.1, on the reverse strand, counting down.
GTACCTGTTAGAGAAGCATTAACAGATTTTCTATGAAGTGTTGTCTCTCCAGATATCTGCTTGAATAAAGACTACCTTCTTTATCACCGACTCTTGGAGATTGATTTCATTTTTCATCCCTACAGTCTATTATTTATTTTTGTATTACAGATTATTCTATTTCGAATATTTTGTTGCAAAAAGCAATAAGAAAAATAGGAAAACAAGCCTGAATCCATTTTGGTATTTTAAACTCAGAAATTAGAAAATGAAAAACAAGTTGTTTTATGGTTTTCCGATTTCCGATTCTGAATGCAAAAACGATTGGCTGGAATGTACATGGACCGTATTGGAGGTATACTGTTCTTTTATATAAAGTGTTTTGGAATCAAAAACCATTTGTCAGCTTATTTTTTCACTACAAAAAAGTACAAATATGATTATGGAATTCAGAAAACCAAGAATCAGTGGTGCCTGTGGCCAAAATGCTGAAACATAGCTTTAAGAGATCTGGTTGCTTTTTAACAGTTCAAAATTAGATTTGTTTGATGAGGCGGCAGCCAGTTGTCCATCAAAAATTAATCAGACCCCTCAAGAATGTCCAGCCAATAAGAACCACACAGTTGAATAAATGCTGCTAATATATGGAGTTGCATACTACTTAAAGTAGTAGTAAATATTAGTAAATGGTAACTACAGTGTGACTGCATGTATACATGTATTACCTTTGCTCTGAAAATCCAGTGAAAACAAAATGGTGTTTTTCATAGCATTCAAAAGTATTGTAGCGAGCACAGGGATTAACGGAGACACGCACACAATAGCTCTTTTAGGTAATGCAGTTTATTAAGCAGCTAACAGCAAGTCAGCGCCCTCCCCGAACACACACACACAGCCCTTCCCCACCCCAGAGCACTACTCTGCCTCTCAGGGTGACATTCACATATTTAACAAACAACACCGGAGGGGTAATAACAATTACAGGGAAATGCATGGAACAGTACTGGAACTTTTACAGTAACAACAAATAAACACAACAACAATAATTCCGTTTCTCCCCTACCATAGTTCGTACTCCCAGCATCCTCTGCTGCACATTAACCAAATGTAGGGGACTGGCTCCGGGCACAGCGCCCTATTCGCCGACAGGTGGCAACGGCGAGTCAGTCCAGCCGTGCCCGTTACACAGCCCCCATCTTAGGGCCGAACGTCCCATCGGCCCAACACTTAATGTCTCACAAAGTCAGAGAGTCCCGGGGGTGGTCGACGGATACGCTGGCCGCGCTGGAGCACAGGTGCAGCGGGCTGGGAGTCAGCTGGAGCCGGAATGCTCCTACCTGGGCCACCAGCTGGTGAACTATTCGGTTGTTGCAAGGGGGAAGCGCTTTCCCTGTCCTGGGAGCTGGCCTCCGGGCTGGCTGCAGGGACAACCGAGTTTGTTCCGGGGCGGTAGGGGGCCAAGCGGTCTTGGTGGAGCACAACCGCCCGGCTACGGGTCCGCAGCCGCACTCGATAAGTCACCTCGGAGAGCCTCTCCAGAACAACACAGGGGCCCTCCCAGTTACTGGCCAGCTTGGTCAGAGTCCCTTTCTTCGCCGGGGGCAGTGAACCCAGACCTGCTCCCCAGCTTGAAATCCCCGGCCCTTGCAGTGAGTATCGTATGCCCGTTTCTGACGCTGGCCAGCCGAGGTGAGGTGCCGAGCGTAAGCATGGGCAGTGTCCAATCGGTCCTGTAGCTGCTGGAGGTATTCCGGGCCGGCAGGTTCCGGCGTGTGGAGCTGAGGTGGCCGGCCGAACACAAGGTCCACTGGGGTGCGGAGCTCTCTCCCAAACATAAGAGCCGCTGGCGTGCACCCTGTAGATTCATGCACTGCAGTCCGGTAGGCCATTAGGACCAAGGGCAAGCATTGATCCCAGTCACGCTGGTGCTGGGAGGTCCACATGGTCAGCTGGGTGGCAAGGGTGCGGTTAAACCGCTCCACCAATCCATCGCTCTGTGGGTGTAGTGGGGTCGTCCTGGTTTTCTTAATACCCAGCCGCCTGCACACCTCACCAAACACCTGCGCTTCAAAGTTACGCCCCTGGTCACTGTGTAGCTCCTCGGGAACCCCAAACTGGCAGAACATGCCTTCCAGCAGTGCCTCCGCGCAGGTAGTCGCGCTCTGATCGGGGACTGCGTACGCCTCGGGCCATTTAGTAAAGTAATCCATGGCCACCAGGACGTACCGGTTGCCCCCCTCCGTCCGTGGAAACGGCCCTAAGATGTCCACACCGACGCGCTCTAATGGTGCTCCCACCTGGTACTGCTGGAGCGGGGCATGAGAGCGGTCCAAGGGGCCCTTCCGGGCGGTGCACTGGTCACAGCGTCGCACATAAGTCTCCACATCACGTCGGCACCGTCCCCAGTAGAACCGCTCCCGAAGCCGACCCAGGGTCTTGGCAACGCCGAAGTGTCCAGTGGCTGGTCCGCCATGCACGGCTCGCAGGACGGTCTCTCGGAGAGCTTGAGTAACCACCACTTGTAGCCGCTTGCGCCCTGTCGCAGGGTCTGTCCAGGCACGGTACAGCACACTTTCCCGGAGGCTCAAACATTCCCATTGCGCCAACAGCGCTTTTACCTCCGGGGAGAGGGCTGACACCGCACGTCTGGCTGGGCGCTGACCCGCCGATAACCAGCGGATCAGCGGTGCCAGCTCAGCGTCCAGACCCTGCTGACGCTGGATCTCCCCCGCTGGCAACTCAAGGGGGGTCTCCACAGCTACAGTGGCAGCACTTACTCGCTCCTCCAAGGACCGCTGTGCCTCTCGCTCCTCCATCCGATGGCAGTGCTTACAGTCCTCAGAGAAGCAGGGGCGACGGGACAGGGCATCTGCATTATTGTGTAGGCGGCCAGCCCGGTGCTGGACGGAGTAGTCATACCCTTGCAGTGTCTCTATCCAGCGAGCCACCTGTCCTTCAGGCTCGCGGAAGTTGAGCAGCCACCGCAGGGAGACGTGATCCGTGCGCAGCTTGAATCTCCGCCCGTAGAGATAGGGACGAAAGTGGTGCACGGCCAGTACTACAGCCAACAGTTCCCGGCGAGTCACACAATAGTTCCGCTCTGTTTTACTAAGAGCTTGGCTGTAGTACGCGACCACTTGTTCCCCGTCCGGGCCTTCCTGGGCTAGCACTGCTCCGATCCCCACATCGCTCGTGTCCGTGTCCAGGATGAACGGTTTTTGGGGGTCAGGGAACGCCAAGACTGGGGCCTTCACAAGGGCCTCTCGCAATTCCCCAAAGGCAGCTGCGCAGTCGGTGTCCCAGCTGAACCGGCCCCCTTTCTCGGTCAGGCGGTGCAGGGGCCTGGCGATCTGAGCAAAGTCCTTCACAAAGCGGCGGTAATAAGACGCCAGGCCCAGAAAGCTACGCACCTCTGTCACAGTCCTGGGGACCGGCCAGTCCTTTACAGCAGTCACTTTAGCAGGGTCTGTGGCAACGCCGTCTGCCCCGACAACATGTCCGAGGAAGTGTGTTTCTCTTCTCAGCAGGTTGCACTTCCCAGGGTGGAGTTTCAAGCCAGCTACACGGATGCGCTCGAACACAGTCCGCAAGTTCTGCAGTGCCGCCGAAAAGGTGGTGGCGTGCACCAGTAAGTCATCCAGGTATACAACACAATGGGTCCGTGGAACTCCGGTGAGCACCCGCTCCATCAGGCGCTTGAACGTTGCTGGGGCATTGCACAGTCCAAAGGGCATCACTGAAAACTGCCACAGACCCTGGCCAATGGAGAATGCAGTTTTCTGTCGTGCCTCAGGGGCCAGCTCAACCTGCCAGTATCCGCTGCGCAGGTCGAGGGAGCTGAACCAGCGGGAGCCTGCGATGTAGTCCAGAGCTTCATCGATTCTGGGGAGGGGGTACGAGTCCTTGTGGGTCACTGCATTCAGTTTGCGATAATCCACACAGAACCGCAGTGACCCGTCTTTTTTTTTTACTAGCAGGGCTGGCGCGGCCCAGGGGCTAGCCGATGGTTCAATTACCCCGGCAGCGGCCATTTCCAGAATCATGCCCTCGGCCGCTTCCCGCATTGCCAAGGGTAGCCGCCGTGGCCGCTCCCGGATCGGAGCCGCGTCTCCCGTGTTAATGCTGTGCTGAACTAATCCAGTCCGCCCACAGTCCTCTATGTTTGCAGCAAAAATGTCCAAGTACCCCCTTAATAGTTCCCATAACTGGTCCCGCTGGCCCTGAGATAGACCCTCCTTACTCCTCTGCCACAGCGCTTTCACCGCATCAGTTATCCTGCAGTCCTGTGTCCCACCGGTTGTGGTTGCAGGGGGCGGTGAAAGTTCTGCAGGGGAGGGGGCGGAGACAGTTGAAGCCCTTGCAAACTCTGTCGCCGATGTCCTGTCCTCTGCTTCTGGGAGAGGCCGGGTCCTGCCCCTCCGCGTCCGACGAACCTCCCTCGTCTGGCTATGCCGCACGGTGGTTCTGGTGCGGCGTTGCTCCCCTTCCTTCTCCCGACCCGTCCAGCCTTCCAGCCATCCGTCACTTTCTCTGGGGAGGACCCCGGGCCGCAGGATGGAGATGGTGGAGCCCGTGTCGACCAAGGCCTTGCACTGCACCCCATTTAAGAGGCAGGGTGCATGCAGACTGTTGCCCTGGCCAACACGGCCCACCATTGCCACCGCGTCGTTCTCTTTGTCTCTATGGGTGGGGGAAGGAAGGTGAAGGAGCTGCGGTCCCCCGTTTACGCCGCTCCTTTTTTCATTTCCCGCCGATGACGTCTCTTGTTCAGATGGTACTGGGTGACGGCGGCGGCGGCATTGTGCATGCAGGTGACCCGGGCTTCCGCAGTTCCAGCAGCGCCTTACAGGCGTGGTCTGCCTGACAGCGGCAGTATCCTCGTCTCCATCGTTATCTTCCTTTCCTCTGACCGCGCAGACTTTGGGGATCCGGACTCGCTCGCCCTCCTCGAGCACGGCCTCAATCCTTAGGGCATGGGTTAAAGCCTGCTCTAGGGAGGTTGGGGCAACGAGCCGAACCTGTTGTCTGAGCGCGGTGGGATTCAGGCCACGGATGAACGCCTCCATCGCCAGGTCTTCTTGTACAGCCGGAGGTAAACCAGGATACCCCCTCCGTGCCAAGTATTTAGTGTCCGCGGCCAGTATCCCGAGTTTCTCGCCACTGACTCTCTTGCGCGTGGCGAGGCGATCGTGCAGGCTGACGGCTGACTCCACTTGTCCAAAGCGGCGCTGGAGAGCCGTGGATAGGGTATGGAAGTCACACGGCTCCTCTGGGTCTAAATCGAGCAATGCTTGCATCGCCTTCCCTTCCAGTGCTGCCGCCAGCTGCCCTGCCTGTTCTTCTATTCTCCAGTTGTTTGCCAAGGCTGCGAGGCGGAACTTTGCTTGGTAGGCTTCCCAGGGCGCAGTCCCGTCATAGCGGCCTGCCTTGACAGCACTCTTGTTGGCAGGCTGCGCTGGTTCCACCGAGGCAGGGGGCTGGGGCCACCCAGGCTGATAAGGGTTCACGCCACTTTGGTTCCGTTCTCGGCCGTCCTCTTCCCCGCCACCGGCGTGCTCGCCGCCTCTCCCGGAGTGGCCCGCTCGGCTAGCGTCGTCTAGGCTGCTGCTCCCGAGGCATCCCGCCTGGTTGCCGTCTTCGGCGTCTCTCCGGAGGTGGCGCGCTTGGCTGCCAGCTTCTTCTTGCTGCAGCAAGAGTTCGCCGCCGTGGGTCTTCTGAAGCGCGAGTCTTGCTTCTCTGCGTCGCCGCTGGGTGTTCTGCATCCGTCCCGTCAGCTGGGCGATCTGTTGCTCCATCCTCTGGATCTCTTCGTCCATCTTCCAGCTGCAGATTAAGTGCATGTCATCCATCCCGCTTCTGACACCAGTGTAGCGTTCTCGGTTCCCGCAGGCAGGCGCATCACACAGGGCGAGGAAATCCACACACAGGCGGAGGGCGGGCGCGAACCCGGGACCTCTCGCACTGAAGCATAGCGCCGATACCGCTGTACAAAAGAGCCGGCTCCATTGCAAGGAGCGTATATCGGGCTTATGTCTCTGTGTGTGATTACGTCACCTACCAGCCCTACTGCTGCCTTCCCCCATGCACGCTACACTCTCCCCTGCCAGCCTCAAGTCCGCCCCGGACTTGCTAACCAGGCTGCAGTCCGACGAGTGCGTGCTGGGGTACCTGCATCCCACTCTGACACCAGTGTAGCGAGCACAGGGATTAACGGAGACACGCCACACAATAGCTCTTTTAGGTAATGCAGTTTATTAAGCAGCTAACAGCAAGTCAGCACCCTCCCCAAACACACACACACACAGCCCTTCCCCACCCCAGAGCACTACTCTGCCTCTCAGGGTGACATTCACATATTTAACAAACAACACCGGAAGGGTAATAACAATTACAGGGAAATGCATGGAACAGTACTGGAACTTTTACAGTAACAACAAATAAACACAACAACAATAATTCCGTTTCTCCCCTACCATAGTTCGTACTCCCAGCATCCTCTGCTGCACATTAACCAAATGTAGGGGACTGGCTCCGGGCACAGCGCCCTATTCGCCGACAGGTGGCAACGGCGAGTCAGTCCAGCCGTGCCCGTTACAGTATTCTTTGTTAAACTTTACAAATGTAAACTTTGATTTTAATTGTGTGTTTTTTACCTTTTGAAAAAAGTTAGAAGGAGTAATTTACACTTTGGAGTAAAAATATTAAGAATATGAATTTAAATATGAATTGGTTAATGGAAAAGTTGAAATTGTTTGATGAATCCAAAAAACTGTACTACAGTAAATCTGACCATTTAAAACACAAGCTTCATACTGCAGACTATGGGACTTCATACAACATACACACAGGTACTGTACACAGGTACATTGAAAGCATAAAGCAAGAAAACTTGTATTTAATAAGGAGAGTCTTACCTTCAGTGTCTTTCAGATTTGAAGTTGCATTAGTCCATTTCACTGTATAAGTTTCATTGCTCTTTTTGATACTGCAGGTTGAATTTACTTGAATTACTTGAATGTTATTCGTACAGTCAGGGAATTGTGGGTTTGCAACACCCACAATATAATCTGGTAAGAGGGCTACACGAAGGGTTTTGACTCCTTTGTGTGTTATTGAACCTTGTGAAAACTCACAGGTGTAGATACCTAGGAAAACATATATTTCAACAGGCAAAAAAAATAAAAATAAACCAGAAATAACTTTTAACAATACCTTCAGTTTTTATAATAACAACTTATTTGATCTTTGTTCTGTTACATTTGTTCAGCCCCCAAAATAATTAAAATGCAGTTCTGCTGACATGTACTGGTGCATAATGACAGAGGACACTGTGCTTTTGATCTGTTTTTGTATTCTTCTTTTCTCCAGTACTAGCTTCACATGTCATTCTAAGTGATTTTTACATTTCCCTAACTTCTTTTCAGGATCGGTATTTTGTAGTATACTAGTATGCATGCCCATTTGTCTATTTTATGATAATTTGCAATTATTCTGAATGGTCTGGGTTCTGTTCCTCCAATACTGAGTTGTTATCATTTTATACCTGTCTTTACTTAGCTTGCCCAGAGAATCGTTTTTCTTTATTATTCTGTTCAAATCATGTGACAATGTGACATTTGAACTCTGCAAGCTCATCTGGCCTGTACTCACTTGGAGGAAACTGTACTTGATCACTGAGACCCATTTATGTATTCTCTTTTTATAAATGATCAAATTCTAATGTGAATAATTTGTTTATTTCTCAAACTCATGTATAGTAGTCCTCTTTTGACACAATACATGGTATACAAAATATAACTTTAAAGTGGAATTATAACCTTTAAAATTAACATAAATATTCCTTTCCCTTGGCATATTTTAAGTGCTACACTGGGTGATTATAAAGTCACTTTTAATTAATGAGGCCATCTTTTATTGAGTGTTGTGTGTCCCTGTGAATATGCTGCCTTCTTCATGATGGAACACCTCCTCGAAATTAAGGGAGTGCATAAACTGTACCAATTACAGACATCTAGGATACAGTACTCCACATCACCCTCTTTGAGCTATGGTCATATTTTTCCTCACTCAGCTGCTTTGGGTTTTTTTTTTTACAGTAATTGCAGAAGTGGCCAAGTGACTTTAAATTTACTCACACCAAGAGAATATTATGGCCAATCCATTCCATCACGTCTTACCTCTTCCATAGCTAGGTATTTAGCATTGAAGAGTAATACAAATGAATACATACCTCCCCAGTTTTCACTGGTTTTGAAAATTTTAATGCTGTAAACTGGTCCTACAGAACCAACGTCCACTTCGTTTCCTGATAGAATTTCCTGTAATACGCCTTTTTGACTCAAGAACCATTTTGGTTTCACTGTATTATCCTCCAGAGTACAAGTTATTTCAACTGGAGTTCCAGATTTAACAATCTTTTCATTTCCTTCCTTGATGGTCATTTCAACAATTCCTAATTCAAGAATTACATGGTAAATATATGAATAATGTATTTGTTATGTTCAGTACTTTTATTCCTAATATTCATCTTCTTTCTTATTTCTTGACTTCACAAGATCACTTTATCTTTTCTTACTTCACTTGTTACCTTTATCAGATTATATCTCCTTAGCAAGTAAGTGATACACAAAGGTCAGGAGATACCCACCCAGCATGTTTCTGTCGGGGAAGTGGAAGATTGGAAACCAGTATGTGAGGCAAGGCCTTTTCATCCTGATAGTATACCACTATTGTACAGCACTGTAGCTCTATCGTTCCCTCAGGGGCACCAGATGAGAACTGCGTGCAATCAAGCAGAATGGCACCAATGGAATAAAAGTATGAGAGGCAAGGCTCTTTTGTCCCGGTAGTGTACCACTGGTGTAATTTGAACTATATTTTTAATGCTTTAACAAGCCGCGCTTTAAAAAAATGTCTCATTTGGAAGCGGTGTTGGTTAAAAAGAGAAAGTTTTCCTCATTCAAAGATGCAATAAAATACATCCAAAAGCCTATAATAAACATGGGTTATTTTTACTGTCTGTTGTAAAGAAAGGTGATCCCTTATATTGTAGTAAAACTGGTGCAAAATAGAGTCCGGCTTTTCAGCATAAAAGAAGACTATCGAAAATGTCTAAGGTTCCGCATTTACAACAGCAGTAAAGCTCTAAAGGGGTTGATACAAGAAATCATATTCTTTTCATATTCTCTGGGTCTCTAAAAGGAAAGCTATTCTTTTGGTGTACAAAAGGCATATTTACCCTATTGTAGGCATCTGTTTCTGATATAATTTATTCACTAGGTTTACTGCATGCTATGTTCCTTGGCGATATCTGCTTGAAGGGGAATTTAATGATTTAAAAAATAATAGATCTCCTAAATGATGTATTTCCCCTCGGTGGGATTTGACATTGGATTGAGCTTCTTTTTGAACTAGTGAGCTCTTGTAGCATTAGGTCTTGGTCTTACAAGACGGACGTATTGCTGGAAGATTGTTTTGGAAAAAGTATCAACAATCTGAGTTCTTTGTTAATCTAGAATCCACAATTGTCCGTAAACAATTAATATTCTAAAATTAATTTTTCATTGTTTATTTTCTTGTTTGAGACATTATGCTATTCTCAGGGGTTCACATAACTGGTATGCAGGTACGCATGTGAACCAATAAAGAAAAATGCAGACTTCCATATTGTTCTTTAAGACGCAAAGGCGTACTGTATGTCAGTACATTTAACAGGAAACATTTTTCATAAAGGCAGAGAGAGTGCTCGCTTGCAAGGTGAGCCATACCTGCCTAACCTCTGGATTTTTCCCGGACTCTGGGTCTCCGAGCTCTGTCAACAATCTCCAGGATGGTTCCAACTTAACTACAGTCCCTCCCTGCTAGCACTATCATTGGCTGCTCAACTTTTTATTAAAAAATGGAGAGTGATCGGTGGAACCACTCTAGTTCATAAGATAAATAATTTTCTTTTAACACTAGAACTGCCACAGCAGTCATTTTGACAGTTTGAGGTTTTCAAATTTAAATTACTCTGCATGTCTGAAAATTATGCAGTTTCCATTTCTGACTTTTCCTAAATACATGTATTAAATATCCTGACGATGTTTGAACGGCAGGATCGGATCACTAAAATAAGGAAGTTATAATCCTGCCCACCTAGAAATTTTGACTGCCTTTTACAATACTTTTTTTTTTTATTATTATTATTATTATTATTATTATTATTATTAGTTTATTTAGCAGACACCTTTATCAAAGGCGACGACAGAGACTAGGGTGTGTGAACTATGCATCAGCTGCAGAGTCACTTACAACTACGTCTCACCCGAAAGACGGAGCACAAGGAGATTAAGTGACTTGCTCAGGGTCACACAATGAGTCAGTGGCTGAGGTGGGATTTGAACCGGGGACCTCCTGGTTATAAACCCGTTTATGTTTAACTGTTCATTTAAATACAGCGTTTCAGCTGTGCAGATGTTTGATATGATGTGCTTGAATAAAACCTTTGAGTTGTATCCGATAGTTTGTCTTTCATTTTAATATTGATGTTGTTTAAAATGTAACAGTCATAATGACTGCTGGCAGCGGTTTTGGGTATGGGTATAACTGCAGTGATTCGAGTGTTAATGGGCACTTGCAACAAACAATGATAGCAGTGATATCTATTAAGCCGTCCGTTCAGAGAAGAGGGATGCAGTTACAGGGAGAGGCATTAAGGCATTAGAGCCAAACTGAGCAGGTGTGAGAGGTGTCGATGTTTGAAAGCTGTTACCTTTAAACATGGGTTCTTGCTTTTGAATCCCCAGGGAGGCAATATGGTGGTAGGATATTGAAATAAATAGAGAATGCGTGATGACTTGTTAAAAATTGTAATAACCACAAATCCAGACTTAAACATTCAAAAACTACTGTTGTTGTGTCTGACACTGCCATCCCAATTGTTTCAGCTGCCAGGAGGGGGTGGAGCTAGACAGTGACTTGGATGAAGACCCCTAATTTTGGTGCGTACCAAACCATTTTTGCTGGTACTCATGTGAGAACCTAATGTTAAAAGTTATGTGAACCCCTGGCTATTCCTGATGTCCAAAATCTCATACTTCATCGCAACATGTTAGGTTGAACATACAGTAGTCTCTGCATATAGGAACACTTCCTAAGAGATCACTTCACCTAAGGGAACAGAGTTGCCAGAGTGTCTTGAGGCACACTGATTTATTTATGGTTTATTAGATCTTTCATTTCATTGTTTTGTATTCTGATTTCCACGAGTGCACCTCATTGATATAAAATGGCATGGAAACAAACGGCAAAATGCGCCGCTGTTTCTTTTGCTACAAAAAGGTTGAAATTGTTTGAGCTCTTGAAAAAAACTTGAATCAGACACAAGTCACTGAGCAATTTGGTGTTTCCCATTCTGTTGAGTTGCTTCACCATTCTGTTAAATAATGTGCATGTCTGGTATAGTGCTGCTGCATTTTTATTATAACAAACACAAGCAATACATACATATTTATTTATTTATTGATTCATATTGTGTCTGGTGGCTAACTCCGTCTTAGAGAACACTTCGGCTTTAAGAACACTTTGCTTGCTTCCCGAGGGTGTTCTCTTAGCTGGAGACTACTGTACTTGTTGTTATTAGGACTGTTCCTATGACCTAAATTGTTTACAACAGGTTCTTAAGTAACTCTCTTTAATTCATAGATTACTCAGTAAGGATTAACATGTTACAGAACACCCTGCAAAGTTTCAAGAAACATTATCCTTCCTGCATCCCGTATTGTCTATATCACAGTCGATATTTTTAAACATATTTTTTAACATATTTCCACCTCTTTATTTTTGATCACATATGATGGGTCATAAATCAACTGGGCAATACATATCTCAACATTTAGCTGGGGGCAGGAGAAAAAATGGTCTTCTAAGGATTGCAGTGTACATAAATTATGCTCCCTCCGGCAACAATACTGCTTTTCTGTTCACACAATAAGCCACTAATTTCAGTCAGAGCACCAGCATTGTTGCAGGAGGGAGCATGAACTGGATACAGTGGGATATTTAAAAGACAAATCTTTTTCTCCAGACAGTGCTCCCGAATAAAAATGTTGAAAAAAGTAATCCCCTTGTTTATTTACACCCCCCCTTCCCCTCCCATAGGAAATAAGTCAAGTAAATAAAAAAATCACATGTTGCTGATTCACAGATGAAAACAACACTAATATAAAACGTATACTTTTAAAAAGCAATGCGTACCTGTTGTGCTTACTGTTATACTGCCATTCAATGAACTAGAAGCATTTGTCACTTTCTGTTCAAATATCATTTTGCTGAAAGGTGCATTCGTGAGCATTACAAATTCAACAACAATGCTTCCTTTGCTTGAATAGATTTGTTTTGTTTGTATAAAAAATGAAAACAAAAAAAATATTGTTAGAAACAAGAAGGAACACATGCATTCATATATATATATATATATATATATATATATATATATATATATATAATTATTTTTTACCTGAAGCGAATGATTTTCACACAGTCAAATTCATTCAAATCACTGAAATGTATCTTCAACTGAAACACAAAAAAGTGACATGTACATTATTATTTACAATAGAAAACTACCGCGGAACCTTTATTTACATAATCACATGGATCCCATGAATTTAAAGTGTAAACCTGGGTTTCAAATAGATTTGTATGTTTCCCATGTGTCATTGATGTTACTTGGTTTCCAATTATTGCCTTTTTCTGTTTTTCATCATATCATTGAGACTTATTTTTAAGCAAGGTTCATAGTCACAATCCTGAAAACCATTTCAGGTGTGTTAGTTCAATGTCCCACAAGGACTTTTTGCTCCATTAAGTGATACTTAAGGCTAAGAGACTTACTAGATTATACATCGTGATGTGAACAGAAGAAGGTAAGTATTGGAAACTAGGCATGTGCCGAGCAACGTCTACAAACAAATAATCGTAACGAGTCATTTTGCTATTACTAGTTTTTCGGAAAGAAAAAAAAAACATTGTAAAGCCTGGAGCCTGCCTCCTAATCGACATGCAAATAGCAACAGAGGATGCTGGGAGTGGGAATATTTGTGAGGGAAACTGTTGATTATTGTTATTGTGCTTCATTACGAATTATTGTAAAGTACATTTATTATTACAGTGATATAACCTGTAATTGCTAAGCCTTCCTGTGTTGTTTTTGTTTGTTGTGTGGATGTCACCTTGAGAGGCGGGGTAGTGCTCTGGGGTGGGGAAGGACTCTGGGTGATAGTGACGGAGAGTGTGGACGATGCTTCTTATTAGCTGCCTATTAACCGCATTGTACCTGAAAGCCTTGCTGTGTGTCCATTGATTTCCGTGCTGGCTACAGTATGTAAAAAATGCATTGAATCAGCTCCTGGCTCCAATAGGGCTGTGACGTCTGTCAATCAAGTCTATAGACATAAAGGATCAGTGACGGCTATTTGCCCAGCCTGACCTTTGTTTGTGTATTTTTTGTGTTCGTGATTTTTGTTATGTTCAAACCTTTTATTTTCGCTTGGTGAGCAAGTGTGTTTTTTTGTTTAAATATTTTATTTATGTTTGTTCTGCTGAATAAAAACGGCACATCCTTTACCTGCAGTACTCCCTGGTGTCAGTTTTCCTTCCTGATTCTGCCTGACGTCAGACCACTCAGTCACCCTGTCACAAGCAGCCATTAGCTTAATATTGAAAAATAGTCTCTTTTTTTTTTGTACACAAGCACCTGTCCATCACAATAAATCCCCTAAAATCACCAAATAACACTCAAATAATAAATGGTATGCCTGGCAGATTTGTTGTCTCCTCTGATAATAATAATAATAATAATAATAATAATGTAATTAACTTTAATTTAAATATAGCACCATTTACACCAAAGTGTCCCAAGGTGCTGCACAATCAAAATGTCCAAGATACAAATTAATTTATAAACATTGTAAACTTGAATACAACCAAGATAAAAGCAGAATTGTTCAAATACATTAATAAACAGTGTAAGCATAAAAACAAAACAACAAGGAGCCTCTTATAGTTTCTATCTTGTAACTAAAATATGAAGCAAACGCCTCACAGCGATCAGTGTTGGATTAAAAGGATGTGGGGGTGTGGGATGTAATTTTAGCTCTGAACTGCACTCTTTAAGATGCAATTTCCAAATTTCCCTGAGTACCGTAAGACCCGTGTCCCTCCACCTACACTCAAACTGGCATCCAGATGATTTTAAATCCCTAAGTTTTGTGGTATACCAAGAGGAAGATTGATCCTGTGAAATTAATTGAGTTCTAACAGGAACAATTGTATTAATAACATTGATCAAATTAGAGTTATAAAGAGCAGCTGCATCATTGATATTGATGGAAGCAGTCTAATCACTAGAAAAGTCAGAAAGAGCCTGAGCACTGGTACAATCACACCTACAATATTGTGTACAGTTTTGGTCCCCATAACATAAGAAAGACATTGAGGCATTGGAGAGAGTACAGAGGAGAGCAACACGATTAATTCTAGGATTGAAGGGTATGTCATATGAAGATTGACTGAAAGCTGAATCTCTATAGCCCAGAAAAAAGGAGAGCCAGAGGTGACAACAGAGGTATTTAAAATTGTCAAGGGGTTTAACAAAGTAACTGCTGAGAATTATTTTTCACAGGTCATAGAGAACAGAATCAGAGGTCATGGGTGGAGGCTGAAGAAGGGCATATTCAGAACCGAGGGGAGAAGGAGCTTTTTCACGGAAAGGGTGGTGAACCACTGGAACAGGCTGCCGGACAAAGTTGTTGAAGCAGAGCTGTCGGATCCTTCAAGAATAGATGCTGCCATGAATAGATACTGGATGCTGCCATGAACAATACTGTATAACCCTCTCTGTGACCATAATAAGACCTTTAGCTAGCCACCTGCAGGAAAGGCGGTCCGTTAAGCCACGGATTACCAGAGGTTTCATTTCCCCTACTAACTTGGTTAGGGTTTTTTTTTTTTTTCCCTCTCCTGAGTGCTAATGTGTTCTTATGTTCTATGACAGATGAAATAAGCTTGTTTTTAGGGCGATACAAAATATATTTATTAGCCCAGGGTGAAGAAGGAGAGGGCAGATTCAGATCAACAGTAAGCAAAAAGTGATTGGAGAATGTAGTATCTGAAATACAGAGATTGGATAATTCCAAGCCCTGAGAAATTAAAAGGCCTAAGGTATGCCGTGAGTATGGGCAGGGGAAAAAACACAGACTGGGAGAGTACACTCTAGAACAAAAAAGTAAATCTTGATCCATAGGAAAGAGGGAGAACAAACATGAATATTGAAATCTAGTGAAATTTAGTGTTTGTTTGTTTTGTCCTGTCTAATTATACTTGTTTGCTTATTAGACGGCTAACATGTACCGGGAGCTGTCGCTTAAGTCCAGCACCCACCCAGACAACACTTCACAACTGTGCACAAATAAATTGTATTTCACCACTTGCACGTTAGCTCTCACTCTGGTGATTGTGTGTGTGTCTTTGTGTGTGTTTATACTGTGTTTATTATTTCGGGACTGTAACCTGTTGTTTGGAACAGTGCAATACACATTGCTGTGTATTGCCTGGGATTATTCTTTGCGGTCGCCAGACTGGGATTACAAAAATCTGTTTGGATCATGAAATTTGTTGTCTGTCTTCTGTTTTGTAATCACATCACCTCTACACCTGTGCACTGCAAACCACTTTGCCACACCCTCGTAATGAGAACTTTACCTGCACCAGTGCAGAATAGAGCAGAAAAATGAGAAAAGTCACAAATAAAAGATAGGTTGTGCTTCGGGGGATGATAAATAATAGAAAGAGTCAAATACAAAGTTGAGGGGAATTTAATAGTAAGGTGCTCAAACAAAGAAAAATCCTTGATTGAAATCACTAAGGGAGTCAAATGTGATTTGTAAATAAGTGCCAGACCCCCTCCCTGACCTCGTATACGCGGTTTCGTTAAAAAAGATTAACCCTCAGGAGTAGCCTATTGAATGGGGTGGAGGTTTCTGTAAGACTTAACAAATCAAGGGAGTTATCAGTGATCAAGTCTGCAATAAGCGGGGCCTTAGAAGCAAGAGAGCATGTGTTAAATAAAGCAGCCTTAAGTGAGGGTGATTGTAACAAAGATGCAGGCAGAGTTCCCATCCCCGCAAGAGTACAAGAGGAAAAAGAATTGGAACAATAGTCAGAAATCTGTTCCTAATCTTTTACGCTACAGAAGCATGAAAGGTCTGGGAGATCTATACATTAGGAGTAGATCTAGGAGTTAGGACAGTAGGCTTATTTCACCTCCCTAAAGGAGATTTACTGTACAGTTTAGACAAACTCATGATTAAAGCCAAACATCCACAAAAACAGCCAAAAAACAGTCAAAATCCTCGTCTCTGTCCTTATCTCATCTGCCGCTCACACCGACAGGGAAGATTTAATTAGCAGCAGAGACAGGTGCATGTAGTAGATGCTGGTAAGAGTCCCGTTCACAGCAACAATTAGCAGCGCAGGCAAAAAGTGTAAAACCAAAAACAGGGAACAAAACAATAAATAAAATAAACCTGCCTGCTGCAAGTGTCAAAACAGCCATGATTGTATCATACTTTATCAGCCCCCATCACAATAAACCACAAAATAACTAGTAAATAAATCATAATAACTAAATACATCTTGCAGATCTGCAACCTGGTCTAAGTGGTCTCCACTTCAACTGTGTACATTAATCACCGCCCCATCATTGACATCCCATATAATGTGATAATAAATAATAAGTCTTGCTTAACAGTAATTTACTGAGTACTAGTATTTATACAAGTATTGGTTTTTGAGTACGAGTTCGAACAATGGGTTCTCTGCACACCCATATTGGAAACTAAGTAAGATGAATGACACATGGGCAAGAGAGTAATACATATTTTAAACCCTTTCCATTGTACCTTTAACTTGAATGATATTCTATTATACATTGCATTACAATGGCTGGGTTTACAACTTAAAGGTAGTTAAGGAGGGATTATGCTAATATTTTGGGTGTCACTCATAAGAACTGTACTACAGCTATGGCCAAACGTTACGGATCACCTAGAATTTTATGATTAAGACCATTTTTTTAACTATATGAACATAATTTAACCTCATGTAATCAAAGAAACTACAAAATTATATCACAAAAGTCTACCGGAAGCCATAATAGTAGTATAGTATTTCATGTTAGATTTTCGAAATGTCACATTTTTTAATTTTTGTCAGTTTTTCGATAAGTATATGGGAAACTACAAAGCGATATGTAATTCAATATGTTAACAAAACATTATTCAGCAGGTTTCATTCAACTTTGTGAAGCTGAATTAATTATATAGGGAGATGCAAAACCTTTGGCCATAACTGTATGAATGAAACACACATTGCTGTCCCTGGAATTTGACTCCTTTTGATAAACAGAACAATGTTAATTGATTCAGAAATCTCCAAAATAAAATTAAAAATTAATAACAAATGCTCCACTCTGCCAAAAGTCGTTCTAAACATCTATAATTGCAAGTGCATTGTGGTATACAGGTGTATTATACATACCTGGTCTTCAATCTTTTTTGCAAGGTTTGTGTAGGCAACACTCTTAATGTCATTAAGATCTTCTGTAAATGTGTCAGTTATAGTAAGTGTTCCCCTCACAGTTACTGAAAAATTATAAAATCATATGTAAAAAAAATAAAGTTAGTATGTCTTGTGTTCTTGCATTTATTATTTCCTAATATATCTGCAAGCTTTTGGTTGTCTGTTTTAAAATGATAACAGTTTTCATTTGAATTCAAATTCATATTTAGTAGAAATGTCAGACCAAGGTTTCTTTAGCAAATAATACAAGGAAGCAGATCCAGTCAAGAGTCTTTCTCTAGGACAAATGATGATGGACTCTGTCTCACAAACCAATGTTTGTTGGCAGATCAAAGCAGCCTTTTATGGATCACTGAAAATTATTTTAACAAATAAGTGTAAGAAAAAGATCCCTTGAAAAAGAATGGAAAAGTGTAGCTTTTACTTGTTTTAATGTTGGCAAGCTTATATACACCTCAATTTAAAATAAATGTTTCAAACAGATTGTAGTGTGCATATGAGGATGAAAAACAATTGCACATTATATCCAATGGGAAATAACTTACCCCTTTTCTTAGGTACACACATGGATGTGTTATTTGATACAATCATTTTGCAGACTGTTTCGTTCAAACAGCATTGCGGGTGCGATGTGCATACAGAGCCACTCCAAACATAGCTTTGTTGACACCTACATTCTGCTTCTTGGCCAATGACACGGCAATCTATAAAATAGTTAATAAAAAGCACCAAACAATGTCTTAGGGAAAATATCACAGGAGCGTAAATCAAGAAAATAAAAAAAATTAAGAAAATAAATGTAATTCTCATTACCTTTCCCATCACCATTTTTACTGCTGCTGTTGTGGGACATATTCTACAAGTAATTTAACTCAAGACTATTTAAAAAAGACTACAAACAAACTACAGTCAGCACTCACAGATCCTTAAAATTTTTACTTCAGTGACGGTTAAACAAGTGTGACGCTGTGACAGAAAGACAATGATTCTTGGTGGTAAATCTCCCTCCCGACCTGTGAGGGCGCTAATCTAACGGGAACAGAGTACCCTGTACTGCTTGGCCTGACACTTCATTCCAATGGAAGTCATTTAGAAAAGGGGCGGCACTTACGTACATTAACTCATCGACCCGGAAGGGAAATGAGGTGGCAGCCATGGATTGGAGGAGCGGCTGCAATCATTTACCAAGGGGTCATGAGTGACGGTATAAGTAGGGGACGAAGCAACGTAATCTGTTCCTTCGTTTTGGTTAAAACTTTGAACCGGAAGGACCTGTATTGTACTGTATCATGAG
The DNA here is from genome assembly GCF_902713425.1 of Acipenser ruthenus. Taxonomy (NCBI): domain Eukaryota; kingdom Metazoa; phylum Chordata; class Actinopteri; order Acipenseriformes; family Acipenseridae; genus Acipenser; species Acipenser ruthenus. The sequence continues at coordinate 72,295,774 of NC_081194.1, read as the reverse complement.
TGTTTTGTTTGTCTTTTCTAATTGTTACTTGTTATTAGACGACTGACACGTTCTGGAGCTGTCGCCAGAGGCCAGCACAAACCCGGAAAAGCACTGCACTTGTATCACAAATAACTGTATTTGCACCACAAGCACTAATTCACGCACAAACTGACTTGTGTATGTGTTTTGTGTTTCGTGTGGGTGTACAATAAACAAGACTATTATTTTGGGACAAACCCGGGGATTATAAATAAAGTAATACATGCCGCTGTATTACTTACCATCATTTATTGTTTACTGTTTGTTTTGTCGTCAGGCACTGGGCATACAAAATCATTAAACAACTTTGCAGCTGGATTATAATTGTCTGTCTGTTCATTGATCACTTGCACCTGCACACTGTTAACCACTTTGCCACAGACACACACATCTGATTATTTAATCTGATTTGTCGTGTATGTAGGTGAGCATGTTGTAATCTGCCCCCTACCACCCAAACAACCCCCTGCCCTGCACACACCCACATTTCATACAGAAAGAAAAAAATATAACTTGTGTTTGAGGAACTGTACAGGGAGACATTGATTCTTTCATTTAAATTTGTTAGTGCACGAGTTGGGGGAATAACACAGAAAAAGACAAAAACTTGTCAGTTTTTTCAGGGAACACAAAAAAATATATAATGTCCAAAATACATACCTGAAAGGGCTGTGTTTTAAAATAAGTAGGCTTCCATTTAGATGTACTGTAGTTGGTTTTGTTGGTACAGTACTATATTTTCAACAGAAGTAGTATTTTAATTGAGAACAATATGATTCTGAAAATATCACTTGACAAAAGAGACTGCTGAACAAGTAATACAGTACATACTTTTAAAAATGTAAAAATTCCCCATTAACGACACAACAGCAAAATGAAATCAAAATGTTACTGTGACAGGATTGACCAAGGTTTGAGACTCAGAAACAGTTTTAAAGTTCAAAAATAAAGTTTTTAATAAACAAAAATACAAAATTGTTATTGTATTTCTTGCTCTTATTGTATTACTTGTATTGTAACACTTGAAATGTATTTGCTTACGATTGTAAGTCGCCCTGGATAAGGGCGTCTGCTAAGAAATAAATAATAATAATAATAATAATAATAATAATAATAATAAAATAAACCGGCACGAGGGCCAAACAAAAAGGTTTCAAACACAAAATACAAACACAAAACAAAAACTTACAAAATAAAGTTTCCAGGCTGGGCGTTGCCTTCACTGGAACAGAAAACACAGCACAAACAAAACACTCCTTCTCTTTCCAGAACTCTCTCTACAACTCTCCCTCCTAGCCAGGGCCTCTCCCCTGGCTTTTATCCCCTGTGGCTGGAGCCCAATTAATCAATAATTGCTGCTTATTCAATTAGGGCTCCAGCCACATTCTCACATGTTTTCCTGGCAGGGAGGAATTTTAACCCCCTCCCTGCCAGTCCCAACCATGATCATAAAGACGGGGCAGTCCCCCGTCACAGTTACCCATACACAGAACTGCTTAAAACGTAAAAGGCAATGCAATTTAGCAAAGGATTTAAAAATAACAACACCAGTTTCCAGAATTAAAACAGTACCCAGTCAGTGTACAGAATTGCAGAATATAGTGCTCAATAAGGCCAATGTCGTAGTTCACTTGCAAATGAAAATGCAGAAAAGCAACTAAAGATTGAACACCCTTGTCTTGTTCGCTTTGTTTTTGGAGGAAGCTGTACAAACCACAATAACTGCCCACAAAAGTAATATCTCACACAAATGTAATAACCACCTCCCCAAAAATGTAATAATCTGTCCCAAAAATGTTATAACCATCTACCAACTTTCAGTTATCAGTTATTACAAGAAAAAAAAAAAATTGTCATGATTGTAACTAGAAGCGTATATACTTTAATCATTGGGCAGTCTTTATTGGGGGTATGCAAATGGCTTTTAAAAAAATCTTTATATCCAAAAACCGGCACTAATGAATATTATTAATTATAAGCTAAACTGTTATTTAATAAATATGTGCTAAGTAATTCACGGACATTATCATGGATGCAACATTTGTGGGAGAAATTATGTGAACAGGTGGTTATTACACTTGTTGGAGAGATTATATATGTGAACAGGTGGTTATTACATTTGTGGGAGATATTACATTTGTGGGCAGTTATTACATTGGTTTGTACAAAGCGCTGTTCAACTGCAGTGCTCAATAATTACAGACTGATTTGCCATGTCAGAAAAAAAACGTGACTGACGTATATCTGAGTGTCATATACCCGAGTGCTGACTGTAGTAGCACCTGCATATTTTTTTTTTTAAAAAACTGGGCTACATTTGTATTGTATTATATTCTGTTTAATTAAACAATGATGCCAACTATATAATTACATATTTATTTACTCTATTTCATTTGGCAGACGGAAAGCCTATTTGAGAAACAGTCGGTTTATAAAAATCTAAATTTAAATCAAATCAAGAAAATTCTTAAACAACAACAATAGCAACACGTTCATTTTATGTAGTGGTTCTCATGTTAGAGTAAATCAATGCTTATAACTTTGTATCTTGCTAATTTCCACTTTTTATCTACAGTTGTCATGTTGGACCAATATTATCAAACTGATATGAAACTGAAGTCTGACATTTATATATATTTTTTACATTAAAAATGTCTCGTAGCTCGGGATTTAAGGCAACATATCTGGATCCTAATACAACAAATGGTTAAAATGGAGTCCAATTTTTGGAAACCAGTAAAGACATCCTTGGTTTCTGGTTCTTAAGAACAGTGACATGGTGACCTTTCTACTCTGTTGTCCTGCTTAGTGGCACAGCATATAAGAAGATATAACTGAGAGAGCTGGAAGGTCATAGCCTCACATGATTTCTCAATAGGAACCAAATACAATGAAATAACAACATATGTCTGCAAGCAAAACGGAAGCGGACAGTTAGAGTCAGTAATATTACAAAAAAAAAGTGTAGCTACAGTATTTGGTAATAAATACAATTAATAGTAATATATATCTCAAACCTACCTGTAGTGATGCTAACGTTATTTATTGTGGCATTATTTGCATCACCAGTCAGGGTAATAGAGGTATTTGATTGTATGTTGGATGACACACTGTCAGCTACATTTCCATCAAGTACTAGCTCTGCATAATATCCCATTGATGGTAAGTCTGGAAAATGCAACAATGTTATAATAACATAACATACTAACAAAAATGATACAAATGTATTTCTTGTTCTTGATTTTAGGTTCTATTAAAATGTACCATGGACAACCCACTACACATCAACATTCTGTATTAACCACCCAACATCTTTTCACTCTCCAGCCCCAAAATATACATTTAACACTAGATTTGAACCATTGCCATAATGCATTGTTAGCTCCAGTCAGTGCATAGAATTTCAAAGCAGTTCTCAGCATCACCACCTGTTGACAGACCTGAACTGCTCCAATATAATAAGAAAGGAATGCATCATCAAATGATTTGTGTTGTCATTAATGGCATTTAATAAAGCACTACACTTGTATTTACTCATTGCACTACAATGCAAAATACTGCCTAATTATTAGGGACATTCTGCAGTACTGCAGCAAAGTTTCTTCATCCAAAATACTGCAGCATTAGTAAAGCACAGCAGCGGTGTGTCAGAAAATGTTGGATAACTGGAAATCAACTGGAAATCAAATCCTTATTTATTCGTCTCCTGGCAAGGCAGAGTGCAGATGAATGAAGGTTGTGGAGTATATTCTAATGATCTTAATATTGCTGCCCTAAAATGTATCAACCTGATTTCATTTCAATGTACTTTTAATTTATGGAGTATTGTAATACATGGGTCACTAAATCACCCATACAGACTTAATGAGCGACGGCATTAAGAAAATTGACCCTCAAAAAAATGAATGATCTACTATACTTGTACTATGTAAATTAGCAAAATGCAGCAAACAGGAAACGAGTATGTGCTGTAAATATATATTTTCAAAAAAGATCTAAAAACAGACATTTATATAAATCAGAAAGCTTGAAGGTAAATATAATATAAAAAGAATACTTACTTGCTTCATCTGTAACGGTGACCTATTGTAAACAGATATCAATTGAAATATATTTAGTTTGATCCCATTCCACTTTTTCTGTCTTTCTTTTTATCTGCATGTATTTGCAGAGGATGATCCATGAACATTCATGGAGTACTGTAGACATTCTATGAATGAGTAAAGTTGAATAACTGACTAGCCCCTGAAGGGGGCAAGTGGGTTGTTTATGGCTATCCCCATGAGTACAATAATCATTCTGTTTAGTATTGTTTATATAACAAGTAAAATATATGGAGAACAAAGTATTTAGAAATCTAAATGAAACCGCTGAAGGAGAATTACAAGCTATGTGTTCTCAACACATGCAGTTCAGGTATTATGGCTATATTCTTTTATGCAATTCAAAATGTGCATTCTCATTTAAAGACACACAGTGTACAACCTTACAGTCTAACCCAAACTGACTAAAAGTGCGTATAACAAAATCTTCCTTTGTGGTTTAAACATGTCTGCGTGTGTTTTTTAAACTCTATCTAAATGAGATTTAAAGATGATATTCTGGTGATTTTTGAGTGTGGACTCTATAATAGTCAGTGTGGCTCAACATTGTATTGCATTTTACATTATATACGGATATGTTCAATTTGCTAGGGGGGGAAAAACTTATATTTACAGTGGAATGTATTTTATTTATTTCAGATGTTATTTATTGCATTACACATACAAATATACATTTGTTTTCTTTGCATTATACATTACATTTAAACAAAGTTTGAATATTTAATATTTAGTCCAGCAATAGAAAAACGCTAGAATCCTAAAAATCATCAGAACAGTCTTCTTAATCCATTTCAACCATGTAACAATGACCTTTGCCAACAACACCTATCTCTCTCTAGAAGTAGTTGTCAGACACATTGTCACATCATTTGAATGGAAAAAGGAAGGCTGTTCAGTCCGAATTCTTGGGATTCTATAGACAAGCTAAAAGCCAGGTAAACAGAGATAAATGAAAAACCATGACTAATGGTATGTATGTGGGCATGTAGATAACACACAAGCTTTTGGGTGAGTTTGTTATTCTTCTGCCACACACCGCTCATGACATTAATACTATCGTTCAAGTTTTTCATGAGATATCTTCTGTATGCCACTTTTTCAAGATTTCAGTAAGGATACTGTAGCTAGCCTAACTCATTTGAAGGTACTGTGCAGTGAGCTGCATGTAAAAAAGTGCATTCTTCATACTAGGTATTTTCAGAATTCCACAATTAAAATATACACATCAAAGTCCAAATGTAGATAAAAGTTTAATAGTCAGTGTGTATAATAGTCAGTGTGGCTCATTATATATATTTAGTAATAGAATGTATTTGCGGTGTAGTATGTCGCAATTAATAATAATACAAAATAAATAAATAAATAAATAAATAAATAATCGGTTCATTAACTTTTCATTACATAACATTAACTCATGAGTAGCATTAAGGTTGATTGAGACTGAAAAAACCCTGGAGCACTCAGAATGATTGCACAAATCATGAGAAATAAGAGAAATTCCATTTGAAGCAAGTTTAAAATGACATTTTTTCTTTTCTAGTACCGTTTTAAAATGTATAATACAGGTTTAAAGTACATAGAGATCCTTACCTGGAAGGTGAGGACAAACAGTGCGCAGCTCAACACAGCCAAAGGAGAGATCTTCATTTTGTGTCTGAAAGAAAAAGAAAAAGATATATACACACAACATATTTATGTCACCTTTCCTCAAACCACCTGCAGTAATCACACTTCTGAATTAAAGTTTTTAGAAAGCATTTCATTTTTTTTTTTTTTATAGGGTTGCAACTCCATTCTGATCAAGTGTTTGTTTGTTTTTAGCTGTAGTTGGATTAACAATGAAAATACATCTTTCATTTATATTTTTTCTTTTTAAAGATAAAAACAAACATCACAAGGATATTACTTCACATCACCACGATGGTTACGAGTGATTAAAAATAAACAAAAAGCTAATGATGCCCAAGGTGTGCAAGTGAAACAAGCCATGGTCTCTGTGTAAAACGAAAACAAATTCCAAACTGTAAAAAGTAACTGCAAATAAATAAAATAAAAATACCTGCATATCCAAATGCTTGCATCAAATACAGAGGATTCAGTGAGATAAAGAGCTTTCGTACTGCACTATGAAGGTGAAGATGTGAATATCTTATTGGATACACCAATATTCAAGACCATTTATTTTCAGTGGTTTTTCATTTTATTTTATTTAACAAAAATATATATATATATATTTTTTTACGTTTAGTAGGTATATTTGTTAATACAGTAATACATTATTTTTCATGCAAAATGTGTCTATTTATCATATTATAGATACAGGTTAACTCACAAAGTTGTTAGCACTGGAAGCGAAGCGGACAGAAAATTGGAAAACAACAAGATTTAGAGTTGATCAATGCAGCGAAATTAGTTGGCAAAGAGGAACATACCCGACTTCAGATAGAGTTCTGAAAGAATATGACACACTGAGGATGCTGCATCAGAACAGAGGATGCTGCATCAGAAGTTTGTCCTTTGATTAACTTTTGCTCTAAATTCGTCCCTGATTACCCAAAATGGTATTGGAAGCTAAGCAGAAAAGATGCAGTGTGGGAATGAATACGGTCTCTGCATACTGCAAAAAGACAATCATGGGATTGTTGAATGTGGAAAGGGAGTGGGGTTGAGAGTCGATCTGCACAGCCTAGTCTCATGAGCAAAGTGTTACTACAGCAACCTTTTAAAAAGTGACTTTTTCACTTAACTGAAAATTAATTTGAACAAACATCAAAATGAAGTTTATCTTTCTGTGAGATTGTCAAAGGGGGTTAAAAGGTTTTGGCTACATCTTTTTGCAGAGAAAGTCATAAAACATTACCAAATCAACATTTTAAAGAAGACATTACCAAATCAACATTTTAAAGAAGACATTGCCATAGTAATGTTTACTGAGCTAGACCAGGTTGCTAGTATCTTGTAACAATTGTAAGTCGCCCTGGACAAGGGCGTCTGCTAAGAAATAAATAATAATAAGTAATAATAATAATGCGGTCACAGTTGACAATGACTGATCATTTTTAAGATATACCATGTGAAGCACACATTACTATAGCCAGGAAACACAGTTGCTCCCTGAGAATGAATGCTCTCAAATAGCATAGAGAGCTGAACAATATTAAGCTCACACACAAAAAAAAGTCTGGTGTTAAATATATTCTTTATCACAAAACGTTACAATATGTCTTAGAAATCTGATTTTACTAATTTCAAATATGCATAACAATTTTGTTCAATTTTCATCATTCACTGGTTATTGGTGACCAAAAGATACTGGTATAAGTTTTCACCCTAAACACAATAACCTTCTGTATGTCTTTTTTGTAATGCATTAATCAACTAATTATAGTAACATTTGACTTAAATTCAATTTTAGGGCTTGCAGCAGGTTATTGTAAGAATCAGGCTGGTATTTCTTGTTGAAAAATCCAGCAACTGCTAGTGAGTTGGTGGCTGGCAAAAAGTTGGAAATTGGTGTGTAAAACTAACATTATTTCATTATTATTGTTTGTTTATTTTTTTATTTTTATTATTTTTTTTAAGAAAGATAATTAAAATTAAACAGATGTTGTTTCTTGTACTGTTTTTTGGTTTTGCATCCAGAACTGAGCCAATTTACACTTTAGCCCTTTATTTCTACGCATACACAGTCATTTTTTTTCAGGTTTTCTTTGGTTATTGTCAAAAATGACCAAACATGTATAGTTGTTTTTCAATCTTAAGAATAACATTTAAAATATGTTTTTTTCACTCCACAATTCATGGTTATTGTTGCCAATAAAGACAAAAATGAATTGAAATGATAAACTTCAACCAACACAGATGTTTCTGGTTGAGAACTACAGGTCATAAAGGGCACATACTGTATATTCACAGCTGTTAATAAAAACTTTCATGAAAGCAATACAATTCACTGTCAACATGCCCAACTGTGAAATAACCAAATAGGAAAACTTTGTTTTTTATTTATTGTTAAAAATAAAATAAAACATTTACCTCAGTTGCAAATTGTTACTGCAAGTGTTCTGAATTCTTACTTCAGTTTCAGAAGGGTAAATAGTCCATAATCTCCTAAACGGCTGTACAGTAAGGATCTCTCAGGATCTTATCCAGCGTCTCAATGGAAGGCTGAATGGAAAACACTAGCTCTGATGTACTGACAAACAATGTGAGCTTACTCTTTGAGCTTGATTGTCTTCTACTAAACAAATGAGTCCTCCGTCACATGTGTCTGGTTTAAATTTGCATTACAGATATCACCTTTGATCAATTAAATATTCCATCAGTCACTATGTCATTCCGCTTTCCATTCAAGTGGAATGGCATAGTGTTGCTGTCAGTCATGTTGCTGTTTGTGTACTCGGGTAGTCATGTCTTTTGTTGATGATTTTAACACATGCATCACTATATTGTTGTAAGAATTGCACATATTCTTTTTATTTTTACATATGAAGAGATATTTTGGACTCCTGTTGTGGATTGTTCGTGCACTGGGCTTCCAACGTATCCAGACAACTTTTAATAATCATGAATATATATATATATATATATATATATATATATATATATATATATATATATATATATATATATATATATAACATAAAGTTTTTGTTTGATTACAGGATATATTCCCTCTTAGCAGCATATTATGTTACCTTTTCAGTGTGTTGTCAATGGGCTAGTTTAACTTCATATACAAATGTGTGTTAACAAAATATTGGACAAAGGCTGTAGGGGTTTATCATAAGCATGCAGTGGCCAGTCCAGTTATTTTCATTTAAATTCAGGCTATAATGAACATATTAAATATATTAGTCTCATATGAAATGTACCATGTTTGGACTATGCCTGACCTCTCTCTGTTTCTAAAAATCTCCTGTGAAAGCAGGTTTCAGACACCCTGTTTACCTTTTCAAGCTAGTTTTTTAATTAATATGAAACTCTACTGTAAGCGCTTTTCCAAATTCACCGCATGAAGTCATTTTTGGCTCACAGACGTCTCCCCAATTAAAGTCGTTACCTTTTTGATAAGAACTGACACTGTAGACAGCTTTTCTAATTTAAATTAAATGCTTGCTTCGGCTGCTAAGTTTTCATTAATTTCTATAATATAATGAAGAGAACGGACATTACCCCATATAATCACTTATTCTGGTACCAAAAGCTATTTCAGTAGTTATTTTTACATTATAGAAAGGCCTTGGATTCAAAACTGCTGATTACCAGCAAGTCTTGCTTCAGCGGCCAAAATCAATTAGACATCTCCAACACTACATCTACTATAACCAGGTAAAAGAAGAGGTCACAAAATTATTTTCCTTCAATTGGTTCACTGTATATTAAAGTTACAGTTTATACTATTTTGTCTTTATTGTCTTGCATTTTCAAACATAATATTCTAATAGCTGTAGTATTTCAGTCTTTCTAGAATATATGTTTTTAACTCAAGGGCCCCTTTTTAGGTCAAGTCTTACTACTTATTCCAAATAAGATACATGACTGCTAATCCATTTAAACTATACGTTTGTTTAACTCTAAGAAATATAGCAGCAGTATTAAGACTTCTGTTGTTGGTTCAAATATTCTGTTTCCATTATTTTAGAATACTTGCTTTTAGATTAAAGACTGTCTAAATTGAACTTACTTCTTTCTTTAAATAAGAGACTTGACTGTGAGTCTGTCTTGAACTAGGTAAATATAGCAGTCTCTCCTAGAAATCATAATTTTATTTTACTCCATTGGTATACACAGAAGGTAAGAGGTTTAATTTAATATTATACAGATGTGCTCAAATTTGTTGGTACCCCTCCACAAAAAACGAAGAATGCACAATTTCCTCTGAAATAACTTGAAACTGACAAAAGTAATTGGTATCCACCATTGTTCATTCCATATTTAATAGAAATCAGACTTTGCTTTTGATTTTTTATTCAACATAATATTGTAAATAATAAAACAAATGAAAATGGCATGGACAAAAATGATGGGACCCTTAACCTAATATTTTGTTGCACAACCCTTAGAGGCAATCACTGCAATCAAACGTTTTCTGTAGCTCTCAATGAGACTTCTGCACCTGTTAACAGGTAGTTTGACCCACTCTTCCTGAGCAAACTGCTCCAGCTGTCTCAGGTTGGATGGGTGCCTTCTCCAGACTGCAAGTTTCAGCTCTTTCCATAGATGTTCGATAGGATTCAGATCAGGACTCTTAGAAGGCCACTTCAGAATAGTCCAATGTTTTGTTCTTATCCATTCTTGGGTGCTTTTAGCTGTGTGTTTTGGGTCATTACCCTGTTGGAGGACCCATGACCTGCGACTGAGACAGAGCTTTCTGACACTGGGCAGTACGTTTCGCTCCAGAATGCCTTGATAGTCTTGAGATTTCATTGTGCCCTGCACAGATTCAAGGCACCCTGTGCCAGGCGCAGCAAAGCAGCCCCAAAACATAACTGAGCCTCCTCCATGTTTCACTGTAGGTATGGTGTTCTTTTCTTTGAAAGCTTCATTTTTTCGTCTGTGAACATAGAGCTGATGTGACTTGCCAAAAAGCTCCAGTTTTGACTCATCTGTCCAAAGGACATTCTCCCAGAAGGATTGTTGCTTGTCAATATGCATTTTAGCAAATTTCAGTCTGGCTTTTTTATGTTTTTCTTTCAAAAGTGGAATCCTCCTGGGTCTTCTTCCATGGAGCCCACTTTCGCTCAAAAAGCGATGGATGGTGCGATCAGAAACTGACATACCTTCACCTCGGAGTTCAGCTTGTATCTCTTTGGCAGTTATCCTTGGTTCTTTTTCTACCATTCGCACTATCCTTCTGTTCAATCTGGGGTCGATTTTCCTCTTGCGGCCGCGCCCAGGGAGGTTGGCTACAGTTCCATGGACCTTAAACTTCTTAATAATATTTGCAACTGTTGTCACAGGAACATCAAGCTGCTTGGAGATGGTCTTGTAGCCTTTACCTTTACCATGCTTGTCTATTATTTTCTTTCTGATCTCCTCAGACGACTCTCTCCTTTGCTTTCTCTGGTCCATGTTCAGTGTGGTGCACACAATGATACCAAACAGCACAGTGACTACTTTTATCCATTTAAATAGGCTGAATGACTGATTACAATATTGGAGACATGTGTGATACTAATTAAAGAAACTAATTAGTTTGAAATATCACTATAATCCAATTATTTATTATCTTTTCTAAGGGGTACCAACAAATGTGTCCAGGCCATTTTAGAATATCTTTGTAGAATAAGCAATAATTCATCTCTTTTCACAGCTTCTTTGCTTTATTCTATGACATACCAAAGGCATGCAAGTATACATGATAAAATAGCTTTTAATTTCATCACTTTTCAGGAGGAATGAAGCGTTATTTCAATGAGCTGTAAGGGTACCAACAAATTTGAGCACGTCTGTATTAGGTTTCTTATTTATTTAAATACTTTTTTTTCTTACTATAATCGAACCACCTAGTTTGATTGCTTCTGGCATATTAACTCTGTTCCATAGAGTTTGCCATTCTGCTCTCGCTGGATCCAAATGTTTTAAGGCTCTGAGTCTAAAAAGATGCTTTTGCCTGATAAGGGAGGTCTGGAACTTTCAGCAGGTCGGCCTGAACTTTTGATACCAGGAACTCTCTTTTTCAGACCTTACACAGACTTATTCAAAAGGATACAAAATACAGAATCTTACAACATTACTATTAGCAATGTATTTCATTCTATAGCATCCAATCCATATCTAATAAGTCAGCTTGTTCCCAGCAAGATTCAAATTCTCCTCCTGGCTCAGATCGAAGTGGCTCTGCGAACACCACAACAGGCCTGTGCATCCAGCTTTTTACATCACAGGTGTGGGCGACCAGGGTCTTTACTTGATACCGCAAAAACTTAAATCTGGGCTCCCATCCCTACATTTTCATTCCCATCGTCAGTGGGAAGGCTTCAGATAGATTAAACTGTTTCTATCAAAGAGTCACCCATCTCTGCCACATACACCTTTTACTCAAGAAAGCACCTTGTACAAGGGAAGATGGGTTTTAGGGTCACTCCGTGACAACAGACGTCAAAGAAAAGCGGGAGGTAGAAGCGGGTCATGAGGGCAAAATGGAGGATGCCATGTGGAACGAAGAGTGGAGAAACATCATGGTGAAGAAGGAGGTGACGTCACCGTGCACCACGCCAGCCAGAGCACCAGTGCACCAACAAGAGGAAGCAACGTCACTCCAAGACGTGCGGCAAACAACAACAAAGTGGCCTACACACCTCTCCCCTGCAATACAGTGGAAAGGCCAACTGGCAATTGTTTAAAATGCAGTTTGAAATGATAGCAAGCATAGAGGGCTGGATAGATAAAGAAAAAGCAATTAATCTGATCGCCTGCTTGCAGGAAGATGCTCTGTCTAAATTACAAGCCACCACTGTAGTAAAAAGTACAGATGCATGCTTTGGGGAAACACTGGACTGCCACCGCCCCTCTGCCAGCACCGCTCCTGGGAAACGCCACGGGGCTGGCCCCTCAACTCGTCCCAGAACCTTGTCGCTTTCATCCCTTTCTTCCCCAACTGGCAACCGGAGCCCCTCTCTCCCTAGAAGTAGTTGACAGCGGCTCGCCCGGACCTGCTATGGCAGTGGGCAGGACCACAGCAGGGGACTACTGCCACGTGCCTATACGCATAAAGGAGGTCCCATGCACTGCTCTGGTGGACACCGGGTCCACAGTGACGCTGGTTTAACTGGACGTGCTGCCATTGGGAGTCAGGCTGGAGCCCACCATGGTCAACTTGCGTACCGGCACTGTAGAGATGGCACCAATGCAGGGGAAAGCCAGGTTGGCCATTGAAGTTGCAGGATGGACAGTACACCGCCCTGTGTGGGTAGCAGCTGTCCAGGACTCATATTGCATATTGGGCTTGCATATTGGGCCTGGACTTCCTTCGCTATACCGAGGGGACAGTTGGACCTCAGGACCGGGACATTACAGCTGCAAGGGGGCCCAAAACTGACACTGCCCAGATTATGTGCAACCTCATCTGAGCTATGCTGGAGAAGTGTGAGATTAATAATGGCTGTAAGAAAGTGCCTGTTCCTACAATATGACTCACTGATCCGGTCTATGACTTGACATGACTTTCTCTGACAATATACCCTTCAGGTTTATCTGTCATATCATATCTGTTTATACATAACTTTGTTTCCATCAAACTTTCATTTGCTTGTTAGTAATGGCCTGCACACTAACTTGTGGTTTTGCCTCTATCTTATATCCCATTTCCCTCACACAGTGGAAAATATCACTGAGACCAATTTAAATGTGACCTTTTGGGGTTTAAATCTAGCAAATTATTCTAAACACAGTTCATTATTTTGTCTTTCCATATTTGTGGCTCTTTTCTACTGGTATAGTAGTGATGTTGACTTTTCTTGTACTGTATTTTTAATTTCATTAAGCTTTTTTTGTACCATAACATTGTTTGACATTGACCTGTACAACAGACTTGTATTCCTTTCAACTGATTGAATTTAACTTAAATACAAACAAAAACATCTTGGCTATAGGTTTTGTTCTTGTTTGAGACCATTTTTATTACATAGTTATAAAATCAAACATTGTTTGTTAATTATATATGTTCTCAGGCTCAGCTTCATGATGGGCTTGTATAGCCAAGCCAGAGACTCAGGATAGGCTGATATTGAACATTTCTGGCCCTGCTTTTATTTTGTGGTGTACCTTATTTGTGGCTAGCCTTGCATTTGTATACAGTAAATCACATTTGAACCACCAACAGTAAGTTAGGTGTTTTGTAAAATTAAGAGACACACAAAAATACTTTTTAACCTTTAAATTCAGGTGTTCACCAGGGGACTAGTGAAAGTTATTTTACTAAGGCTTTTGTTTTGAACCGTGCATCTAATAATACAGTTACAGAATGCAAACTGCCTGGATAACAGAGAAGTAAACATTTACAAAGAGGTACATCTTAAAATGTCATGCCATTTAAACATGTTTTAATTGTTTGTTTTATTCCAGTAGGATTACTGATAAGGTTATTCCAATACAATGACCTAACTCTACATGCTTGGGTTTTTTTGTCTACACTGAAATTACTTTAGATTGGTTACATTATTTAATAAGAAATAGATATACAATCACCTGTTCTAACTCTCTGCATTCCGTTAACTTAACCGTCTGTTACCTTTCAGCAGTGCTAGTGCCATTTACAATGCATACACTATGAAATTGAGCATATCAATGCTATACAATTTTTAATTTTAATAAGTTGATTGTACTGTTTGTGGCAGGGCAGCAGAGCCCTGCATTTAATCAGCAGGGCAGGGCAAAGCCTTGCTGAAAATGTATTGTTTGAGGTTTAAAAATGCGCTGGGTCATTTTATTGTATTGTTATTATTTGAATGTATTGTTTTGTGTTTATTTTAAGAACGGGTGATGTTTTGTTATTGTTTAGCAGCGTGGATGGTGTTAAAGCCCCATCCTTCTAAACGCGTGCAGAATGTGGCCGTCTCCAGATTGATTCATTTATTGCTAATTCGGAGATGGCCACGTGTATATATGGTTATGTTGTCTGTGTGTGGTGGATGTGGAAGGAGAGAGTCAGACGGGAGAAATTCAAAGAAAAAATCAAATCAAATCAAAAAGCTACTGGTCCGTCCAGCACGGTACTTGTTTTGGGTGGAGGGAAATCTTTTCGTGTTGAGTTTTTGTTTAACCTGTTATTTTGCTTTGTGAACAGTGTTTTGGATTATTTTGAACATTTAATAAATACACGCACCAGGGCATCAAACAAGCTATCCTGCCACGCCATGCAAGTATCACATTTTTGCTACTGCATCTGTGTTCTGTGCCTGTCCTCTAATGTCAGGAAGTTTGATTGAACAGTGAAGGAAAACAGGGAAAAGTAAAAATTCCTAAAGAACACTGCATTCTGTATTATTATAGCTGGTCATAAAAATATATATTTTACTACTTTTTTCCATGGTATTCTTAATACATCTGTGAACTTTCTTGGCTTGCCATTTAGCCATGTTTACACTGTAGACATGATGTCTGTTCTATCAGAACCTGTAATGGTAAAAACAAATGTTGAGCTATTATTTACAAGTAAAAATAGATTAGGTGGTGGAGCCAGACCTGTGCACAATAAGATTGATGATAAAACTGCAAGCCTCAGTTTTTAAAAACAAATTCTACCACCACTACCTGAACACAACACAACACTGTCAATGCACTACAACGGCCTCTCAGAATTCTCAGAATGCAGGGGCCTCTAAAAAAGCCAAGTGAATTTTCTAGATTCTTAGTAATAATACATGTAGTCCTCTGTCCCCCGCAAACAAAAACAAAAAAGTTAATTAAAAAAAAAAGAAATACTGAAGTTTAAAAGTAATTGTTAAAAATGTCTCATTTTATATGTCACTAAAACCCTTAATAGAATTACAGCCTTATCATGGTTGTTCTTCTTCAGAACTAAAATATTATTATTTACTTCTATCAGACACCATTACCCAGGGCGACTTAAAGCTGTATACAAAAAAAATACATATCAATAATTAGAATACAATTAAGAGCAAGATACAAAATACAATGACTTCAGTCCTAATAAGAGCAAATACAAAACACAGTACAATTTGATATCGGGGTAGTTCAAGAGCAGATAACAGTGTTGATAGATACATCAGGGTTAGATACGAGTGCAAGTGAAATACAAAATACTACAGATTGGGTTAAGTGCAGGATTAAATACAGTAAAATAGGGAGCAGCTAAAAATGTTTTTGACCGATTCAGTATTTGCAGCTGATGTATTTATTTTTAAACAGGTTTCTTTAGTTTTTGCTGCAGCAGCTCTTAGTTTTTTCTTTGTGTTTTTTTTTTTTTTTGGGGGGGGGGGGATAACTACTTCACAGTCTTACACCAGGGCCCAGTAAACCCTAGCGCTGGCACTGTCCACCACTCCTTATCCAGGGTTTGTAGTGAGTTGAATTAGTCACTTTCTGCATTATCTAGCACACGGGACAAAGTGACTCCACATACTTAACAAAAACTGACAAAAATTGAAAAATGTGACATTCTGAAATGTACAGTTCAAAACACAAAGAAGCAGATTTCTTGGTATAAAATTATTGTGCTTCCAAAAACTGTTAATAATAATAATAATAATAATAATAATAATAATAATAATAATAATATGGTAGACTTTTGCGATTTCATTTTGTAGTTTCTTTGATTACATGTAAATAATAATAATAATAATAATAATAATAATAATAATTATATATATATATATATATATATATATATATATATATATATATATATATATATATATATATATTCGATCATACAAACTTGCAAAACTTTTGTGTATCACTGGGTGGTTTTGACTCCACCATCACTTGAAGTGTAAATATGTGAATCCAAACTTATTTTTAACATTGAAAAAGACCTCTTGTCAAGATGCTTGTCATATAACTTATTTAAGTTTCTTTCAGTAATTTGTCAAATGTAACACAATTTTTGTTCCTGGGTAGTAAGTGTTATTTCCTAATTGCTTATGCCTCAAAAGCATAGAAAATGGCTATTATTCCCCACAAACTTTGCTTTTGTGACCAGGACAGTGATATTTTGAAATTTACCTATTTCCAATGAGAAAACGGGCAAATTTGTGTCTTTTCGTTCACATAAAGTCAGAAAAAAACAACATATGAATCCAAATTAACATGTATTTATACTAAAGTAATACAAAAATGAATACAAAAGATTTAGAAGTCAGTAGTTTTTCGAGATTTACGATTATACTGTAAATCACTTTCACGAATCAGCCCCCAAATGTAGTCTCCCATCATGTTCTCGTTATACTGTCCTTGGTAGCGGCGTTCAAAGTCCAGTATATCCTGGTGGAAGCGCTTGCCTTGCTCCTCCGAGTACACTCCCATGTTCTCCTTGAATTTATCAAGATGAGCATCAAGGATATGGACTTTGAGGGACATCCTACAGCCCATTGTGCTGTGGTTCTTCACCAGATTCTCAACCAGCTCCACATAGTTTTCGGCCTTGTGATTGCCCAGGAAGCCCTGAACCACTGCGACAAAGTTGTTCCAAGCCGCATTCTCCTTACTAGTGAGCTTCTTGGGGAATTCGTTGCACTCCAGGATCTTCTTTATCTGTGGTCCGACGAAGACACCGGCTTTGACCTTTGCCTCAGACAGCTTAGGGAAGAAGTCTTGAAGGTACTTGAAGGCTGCCGACTCCTTATCTAGAGCTCTGACAAATTTTTTCATAAGGCCCAATTTGATGTGCAGTGGTGGCATCAGCACCTTCCGGGGGTCCACCAGTGGCTCCCACTTGACGTTGTTCCTCCCCACAGAGAACTCGGTCCGCTGTGGCCAGTCCTGCCTGTGGTAGTGCGCCTTGGTGTCCCTGCTGTCCCAAAGGCAAAGATAGCAGGGAAACTTGGTAAAACCGCCTTGGAGACCCATCAGGAATGCCACCATTTTTAAGTCTCCTATGACCTTGATGCCATCTCAGAAAAATGCAGATATGTATCCACTTAGGCAGCTGGAACTAAACTGAACTGGTGGGCTTAAGGCCCTGTATTTATTCTACTATTTATATTACTGGAAAGTTCTAGAAAGTTCTAGAAGTTACTCCAAGCTTACTCAGCACTGAATCTATCTGGAATGTTCTGGAAAATAGGTAAATTTCAAAATATCACTGTCCTGGTCACAAAAGCAAAGTTTGTGGGGAATAATAGCCATTTTCTATACTTTTGAGGCATAAGCAATTAGGAAATTACACTTACTACCCAGGAACCAAAAAAAAAAAATAATAATTGTTACACGGTGATATTAAACTGAGTGTTTCTTCCATAAAACAACAGAGGATGTTAATTTCAGATTAATTAGATTTCACTTTTTTTACATAGAAAAAATGCAAACACTGACGCAAAGGCTTAGTAAATCTATACCAAACTCTTTTTAATATAAACATTCTCATTACCTTAGTATGTGCTTGTTTGTTTCCTGGTATTTTCATCTAAAAACTATTTTGACTAACAAATGAGCAAACAAGGAACAAAGAGGTCTTCAGCATTACATTTTGCATTTTCTGTTTCTTTCCATGCATATGTATTTGAATGTCCTTTGTTGTGTATCACATAAACCGTTCAACAAACTTCATATAGGATTTGAATGTATTTCACAATATGATCCTTGTGAATTTACAGCGAGTAAAAGATTAACATGAGGCTAAAGTACAGAATGTTTTATTTCTGGTGGTTTCAAGACATACATGTTTTACCAACTAAGAATAACAACACTTTTAGAGTTCCATCCCCCTATTTTATGTGACCATAAGTATTGAGACAATTCAATTTAAAGAAAATATAAGTATAAAAGCTAGTATTTAGTCGCAAATCCCTTGCATGCAATAACAACAGTGAGTCTGCGACCCATTGACATCACCAAACTCTTGGTATCGTCCTTTGAGATGCTTTACCAAGCCTTTAATGCAACCATTTTCAGCTGTTGCTTGTTTTGGGGAGTTTCTGACTTCAGTGTCCTCTTCAGCAAGTGAAATGCATGTTCAATTGGATTTAAATCAAGAGATTGACTTGGCTAGTCGAAAACCTTCAACGTTTTTCCCCTGATGAACTCCTTGGTTGCGTTGGCAGTGTGTTTTAGGTCATTGTGCTGTTGCATTGTGAAGCACCGCCCAATGACTCTGGTGGCATTTTCTTGTACATTGGTAGATGCTTCTGTACACTTCTGAAGTCATTCTGCTGCTGCCATCATTTGTTACATCATCAATAAAGATGAGTGAGCCCGTTCCAGAGGCAGCCATGCATGCCTATGCCATGACACTACCTCCACCATGCTTCACAGATGAGGTGGTATGATTTGGATCATCTGCAGTTCATATTTTTCTCCAAACTTTTGCCTTCCCATCACTTTGATAAAGGTTAATCTTCGTCTCATCTGTCCATAAACCTCTGTTCCAAAACTCTACTGGCTCATCTCTGTACTTTTTAGCAAATTCTAATCTGTCCTTTCTGTTTTTGGTGCTGATCGGAGGTTTGCATCTCGCAGTGCAGCCTTTGTAATTCTGCTGCCGAAGTCTTCCGTGAACAGTAGATTGTGACTCTTTCACCCCAGCATTCTGGAGGTTGTTGGTGATTTCACTGACACTTATTTTAGGGTTGTTTTTCACAGCTCTGGTCATTTTTCTGTCGTCAACTGCTGTTGTTTCCCTTGGCCGACCTGGTCATTGCCGATTGCTGAAGACACCAGTGGTTTCTTTCTTTTTCAGGACATTCCAAACTGTTGATTTGGCTATGCCCAACTTTTGTGCTATGGTTCTAATTGAGTTCCTCTTTTCTTTTAGCATCCAACTCACTTGCTTTTCTTTCATAGACAGCTCCCTAGTCTTCATATTGGATTATGCCTACTGACACCAACCGCAGACTCCAAAGGCAAAAGCAAAGGATAGAACTGAGACTACACATTCACAGCTCTTTTATGTGTGAACAATCAATGCAACAGGAAACACCTGATCAATTAGAAACACCTGTGAGCCAAATGTCCCAATACTTATGCTGGAACAGAAAGTGCTGTTATTCTTAGTTGGTAAAACATATATGTGTTGAAACAGCCAGAAATAAAAGGTGACATTCTGTACTTTTGCCTCATATTCATCTTTTAATCGTATTTTCATATTGCTTGAGTGTACAATAAAGAAAACAAGCAATTTTGACTTCACTGTCCCAATACTTATGGAGGGCACTGTGTATATATATGTAAATGTAACACATTTTCACACAACAACGTTAATCCATTAAAGAGTTTAATAGCAAAATAACAACTACTGTAATATCACCGCAAGTTTATGAACAGCATAAATTACTGCTCATACATTATATATAGGGCTTCTGATTTTCAGTTTTAACCGATAAAACCCAATAAAACACTCCTGATACAAAACAAATTAAATTGGTGGATAGCCAATAAACACCGGAAAACACCGGAAAAACTGGAAATGGTTAATCTATTCATGTTGACTTTACCCTTTTCCCATTAAAAAATAATAAAACCTACTACAAAAATAATAATAAATGCATTTCCCAGAGCTGCTGGGCAATGTCCCGCCTTCCTGACTTGTATCTATCATTGATTCGTTCTGAGTGACAGCACATTCCTACTTTTCTATTGGAGACTCTGCTTGCGAGATTACAATCAGAATGGAGGCTTGTTAGCGAGATTTAAAGATGTATTATAGTTAAGCTACAAAGGATTTAAAATAGAATTGTGGCAAAATGTATACAAATTTCGTTGTGGAAGACAGCAAAGGAAAGGAGGTACAACTTAAGTGTGCAAGTACTGTTGAGTTACTACTATACATTTCTTGACAGAAAAAAAAAATGCTCAAACATTTTAGAAAGTAACCGAAAACACTAATTTCATACAGTGTATAAAAAACAAAAGCCCTGAAAAAAACGATTTACATAAAACTCAAAAATAGCACAGAAAAATACAATTAATAAAACCTGAAAAACAGAAGCCCTAACTATACAGGAGAGATCCAAGATGAGGAGTCCACGACACGGTGTGACGTATGTGCCTAGCAACGCGTGGCCGCCATTCTTTACACAGAGTTACGCGTACTTTCGGACTTGGGAAAACACATTTTTTGTGACAGAAATTGCATATAATTATATCAAGTGTCTTGATGCTTCAGCTAAAAAGAGATATGAGGCCAAATTGTGCTTGGTTGGGATTGAAAAATGCTCATACAAGCTGCTAGCAACTGTGTGGAGTGACGATCCTGAGGTTTGGCCAGACCATCAGTGGTTGCAACATCGTGCACTATCTGGTCGAGGGCACAGGTAAGAATGCTGAAAACTTTATATTTTTATTATAGTGTTAAATAATTAATCAAATTACAAATTTTAAAGTTTTACACTGCCTTCGCTTTTCACTGAGTTGCGGCCCCCTCCACAATGTTGAAGTGACTTCACTCGCCCCCCAACCGCCTGTGTGCTTGCCTACTGTCAAATAAGCTACCTACTGGCAAACTGTCAAACAAACAGTTCTGCTTCACACGTACAATGTTTACCTAAATATTCTCTTTAACCAACCTTAATCACAAGGAAATGCTCATTTTATAGTTTAAAAATAAATATAAAAATCATAAAACTATATATCAGAGATGAATTGGGTGCTGCAAATGTATGTATATTCTGAGGTCGGCTGCCGTCGTGGTCCGGTGGCCAACATCCGACTTCTTATTGATTGCAGCCAAAGCTGCCTTCTCCCTGGTTCTGTTGCCTCTGATAGGATCATTAAAAGCTAAGGCATGTTTTTTTTTTTTTTCACGTTGTTGTGGCATTGCACAATACAGCAAGATTTGGGCATTTTTGACAACAAGGAAGAACTTTTACAAAGGGACATATTGTTTTCCCCTTCGTTGCTAAGCACAAGACCACGAAAGTTCCCGACTGTTCCTCATCTTGGATCAGAATTTGCATTTCATTATAAATAGATTTGCAATGGCCAAAGTCGAGATTTAGATCTTCCTTTTGACAAAGATAAATGAGTGGTATAGTGAACAGGAAGAAGTAGTAGGCAAATGTAATCGGCTCGAGCGATGGCTTCTATAGACTCGGACCTTGATGCAACTATGGCACCGGCCAAAAAGAAAAGGAAAACCAATTTCCACAAAGATAACATTTACCAGTTAATTAGAGAAATGGAAAAAAAATCATGAAATATTATTTAACACTTCACATGGCCAAAAAACATTAAGAAACGAAACATGGAAAGAAAGAAATAACAAAATAAATTCATGGACAGTGCCGGTGCTAGGATTTTACTGTTAAGTACGATAAACCCACCCCCCCAAAAAAAGAAAAGACGGGGACTATTACTATTCTTGTAAATAGTGTATTTCTATGTGTTGCTGTACAGGTGTGTATGTGTGTGTGTGTTCAAACAAGTTTTCTGCAATATTCTTAAATTAACATGCTTTTGCGATATTAATTTGTTAAGCAAAAACATAATTCTATGAACACACTGACTCTGAGAGGGTTCAATCCTATCAGTGATAGTAGTGAATCTACCCACGTCTGCGACAGAACATAAACCTGGGTCATCACGACACCAGAGTGAACACGCTACCGCTGCATTAAAAGAGCCAGGCTCCACCCAGAGTGAACACGTTACCACTGCATTAAAAGAGCCAGGCTCCACCCAGAGTGAACACACTACCGCTGCATTAAAAGAGCCAGGCTCCACCCAGAGTGAACATGCTACCACTGCATTAAAAGAGCCAGGCTCCACCCAGAGTGAACACACTACCGCTGCATCAAAAGACCCCAGGCGAAGCAAAGTCAGTAGCCCTGGACGGTGCAGGACAGGGTAGGAGCATACCTTCGGGAGGCCATGGCTAGAGTGGACCCTCGGGAGGCGACAGCTCTAGACCCCCTAGCAGCCGTGGTTCTGGAACCCCAGGCAGAGGCAGCTCTGGGCCCTCCTGTAATATAAAAATGAGAAACAGCAGCAGCTCCGGCCCCTCCGACAGTGACAGATCCAGACCCTCCGACAGCGACAGCTCAGGAGGCGATGGTAGGAGGGGAGTGACTTACAGGTAACCACGAGCGATGTCTTGGAGGCATCCCCGGGCAGTGACTTGGAGGCATCGCCGGGCGGGGTCTTGCAGGCATCCCTGAGCAATGTCTTGGGGGTATCCCCAGGCAGACTTGGATGCAGCCCCGGGCAGTGACGTGCAGGCCTACCCGAGCGATGTCTTGGAGGCATCCCCGGGCGGTGTCTTGGAGGCATCTCCGGGCGGGGTCTTGCAGGCATCCCCAGGCAGTGACTTGCAAGTATCCCCAAGCGATGTCTTGGAGGCATCCCCGGACGGTGACTTACAGGCATCGTCAAGTGATGTCTTGGAGGCATCAACAGGCGATGGTGATTAGGTATCCCCAGGCGATGGCGAACAGGCATCCCCAGGTGATGCAGGCTTCATAGCCCTAGGTGGTGCAGGTGTGGCAGCCCTAGGCGATGCAGGTGTGGCAGCCCTAGGCGATGCAGGCTCGGCAGCCCTAGGCGATGCAGGCTCGGCAGTCCCAGGCGTTCCGGCCCAGCAGCCCCAGGCGGTGCGGGACAGGCAACCCCAGGCAGTGCGGAACAGGGCGGGAACATTCTCTCCATAGGTGATGGCAGCAGCAGACCCTTGGGAAGTGACCGTAGAAGGGGAGCCCACAGCCAGTAAAGCAGCAGCGGGAGCTCCACTTCTCCCCCTGCTGATTGAGGCGGAAGCAGCATGCAGCCTCCCTCTAGTGGTGGAGGTGGGAGCGGCAAGTAGTCCTCCCAAGGCGGTGGAGGTGGAAGCTGCAGGCAGCTCCCTCTGATGGTGGAGGTGGGAGGTACAGGCAGTCTCTTTCTGGCGGTGGAGGCGGGAGCTGCAGGTACTCCTCTGTGGCGGAGTGTCCCGCCCCTATATTATTATTTGTATTTTTGTTTTTGCGGCACGGATAAAAGCGCCACGTCTTTTGTTATTTGTTATTTATAATTTAAAAACCCATGAGGATGCGTGGCTGATCAGCTACTGATTATTTAACTAGCTGACAGTCACGCATCCTTACCAAACGCGTGCAGACCGTGGCCGAGGGGTAATAAGATAATTAACAGCTAGTTTACCCCTCGGCCAGAGAATAAGAACCTGCAGCTGTCCGTGCTGCGGGGGTTGTTGAGTGTAGAGAGGAGAGTACGGGAGAATGGAGAGAGAGAGAGCGAGGAGAATATAACGAACAATTGCTATATAAATAAGATATACTTGTTTCTGTTTATTCGTTTGGCCCTCGTGCCCTTTGGTTTCTGTTTTGTTGTTTATTTAAATCTTTTGTTTTGTTTATTAATAAATACGCTGACCGCAGTTGCGTTCAGTTTCACCCGCCCATCCATTGTTTTGGTTCAGTTACTTCCTGGTCCGTGATGTCACCACACCTCACCACTACAAGCCATCCTGCCACATATGGTGTCCTGCGTGGGACAAAACAACGCCTCCAACAGTCGGACCAGGAAAGGAAAGGACGTTTTTTTTGGTTTTTTTCGAATAGTGTTTTTTTTGTGTTTAGAAAAAAAAATGGATAAAGTGGATGCCTACATGAAGAGGTGGCATGAGCATCAGAGGGAGTTGAAGGAAGGAGAGACTACATGGTGCCTTGCCTGCCTGGAGTATGGGCACCTCCTTGATGTGTGCCCATATGAAGGCCTTTGATCGAGGTGAGGTGGAGACTGCGGAGGAGTGGATCCACCTGAAGACCGTACCATCGCCGCAGGTGGATCAGGAAACCTGCCTCACCTGCCTCAAAGGGGAGGAGTGGTGCTTTGCCGTTGGCAAGGTTGGGCACAAAGCACCCGACCAACCCCCTCCATGGCAGGAGGTGGAACTGCTGGTCCCGAAGAAGGGAAGGAGTGGTGGTGCCAAGAAGGCAAAGAAGCAGGCTCCAGCGCCTGAGTGGGAGCAGCCCAAACGTCCACAGCCCAAGAGGGTGGAGTCGGTGCGTCCACAGCCCAGAAGGGGGAGAGGTAAGCTGCAGCAGCAACAGCAAATGCAGCAACAGCAGGAGGAGGTCGGGGATGATGGCTGGGAGGTTTGTGTTATAAATCTTGTGGCGGAGTTATGCCCTGGGTGTGGGGCATATGGGCACACGTTGGCCATATGCCCCACGCAATACAAAGAGGGGGAGCCCGTGCATCCAGTGCCCAGAAGGGGGGAGCCCGTGCATCCAGCGCCCAGAAGGGGGGAGCCCATGCATCCAGCGCCCAGAAGGGGGGAGCCCGTGCATCCAGCGCCCAGAAGGGGAGAACCCGTGCATCCAGCGCCCAGAAGGGGGGAGCCCATAGGTCCAGAACCTAGGCCTCTAGGAGCAGAGCAGCAGGAGCTGCCTCTGCCTCCGCCACCTCCACAGCTTCCACCAACAGGAGCAGAGCAGCGGGATCTGCCTCTGCCTCCACCGCCTCCACCACCTCCACCACCAGGAGCAGAGCAGCGGGAGCTGCATCTGCCTCCGCCACCTCCACCGCTTCCACCACCAGGAGCAGAGCAGCAGGAGCTGCCTCTGCCTCCGCCACCTCCACCGGCAGGAGCAGAGCAGCAGGAGCTGCCTCTGCCTCCGCCACCTCCACCGCCAGGAGCAGAGCAGCAGGAGCTGCCTCTGCCTCCGCCACCTCCACCAGCAGAGGGTGAATGCCTGCTGGTTCCGCCTCAGCCGCCGTGGGAGGACTGCTTGCCCCTCCCACCTCCACCAGCAGAGGGTGAATACCTGCTGGTTCCATCTCCACCTCCATCAGACTGCTCCTGCCCTGCCTCACACCGCCCAAGGATGCCTGCCTCGCACCGCCCAAGGATGCCTGCCTTGGATCGCCTGGGGCTGCTTGTTGCTCCGCATCGCCTGGGGCTGCCTGTTGCTCCGCATCGCCTGGAGAGCCACCAGTTACAGGGTACGAGGGAGAAGTGGAGCTCCCACTGCCGCCTCCATGGCCAGGGGCTCCCCTCCCGAGTTCGCCTCTGGAGGGTCCGCTGCTGCTGCCGACGCCTCCCGAGGGTCCGCTGCTGCTGCCGTCGCCTCCCGAGGGTCCGCTGCTGCTGCCGTCGCCTCCCGAGGGTCCGCTGCTGCTGCCGTCGCCTACCGAGGGTCCGCAGCTGCTGCCATCGCCTCCCGAGGGTCCTGTTTTGCCTAGGGTCGCTACCAGTCCTGCCATGCGGCAGGAAATACTGTGGCTGGAACCCCATGAAGGGCACCTGCCAGCCATGAAGAAGGGGGGGAGGTCAGGAGACCAGCTCCCCCCGCAGCAATTTCGCTGCAGGAGAAAGGGTGGCCGGAGCCCCACGGAGGGGAGCTGCCGGCCATGAAGAAGGGGGGGCAGGTCTGGAGACCACCCCCAAAAAATTTTTGGCCAGAGGAGCCGGCCTGTGCGCGGGCCATCGGAATGCTACGGCTGTTTGGGTGGGAGGAGGACATCCCACTGTAGCCGCCACCTTTGGCCCGTTGCTGCCCCTGTTCCTGAGCCGGGACTTTAGGGACTAAGGGGGGAGGTGGCCGAAAAGGCCATGTGTGCTGCGCACAAGGGGGGCATGTGTGGCGGAGTGTCCCGCCCCTATATTATTATTTGTATTTTTGTTTGCGGCGCGGATAAAAGCGCTGCGCCTTTTATTATTTGTTATTTATAATTTAAAACCTGTGAGGATGCGTCGCTGATCAGCTACTGATTATTTAACTAGCTGACAGTCACGCATCCTTACCAAACGTGTGCAGACTGTGGCCGAGGGGTAATAAGATAATTAACAGCTAGTTAACCCCTCGGCCAGAGTATAAGAACCTGCAGCTGTCCGTGCTGCGGGGGTTGTTGAGTGTAGAGAGGAGAGTACGGGAGAATGGAGAGAGAGAGAGCGAGGAGAATATAACAAACAATTGCTATATAAATAAGATATACTTGTTTCTGTTTATTCGTTTGGCCCTCGTGCCCTTTGGTTTCTGTTTTGTTGTTTGTTTAAATCTTTTATTTTGTTTTGTTTATTAATAAATACGCTGACCGCAGTTGCGTTCAGTTTCACCCGCCCATCCATTGTTTTGGTTCAGTTACTTCCTGGTCCGTGACGTCACCACACCTCACCACTGCAAGCCAGCCTGCCACATACTCCCAATGGCAGTGGAGGTGGAAGCGGCAGGTAGTCCCATAGGGACTCCCTAAGCAGTATCTTTCATAGGAAGTATTAGTTGAATGCCCTTACCGGAGTCGCCGATGTTGACACAGCACACTTCATTACATTCTATCCCGCTGTCCACGTAGGTGCTTCCTGAAAATCTTGCGGAGATGTCGGCCTTGTTATGGTTGACTGGTCAGTCGCACCATCAGGCGCTGAGCACGTGCTTGACGCGTCCCGTGTCGGAGCTTGCATTGCTTGCTGACGACGGCGATCGTAATGTACCAAAATTCACTTTTGACTGTGTCAGCTTTTGTTGTTTAATGGATGATCCAACAGAATTTTCTCCCTGTTTATTCATGTATTATGCTCAAAAACAAATTGTAACAGTCACTTTCAATGGAAAACCACTTTTCAACAAGAACTTCCCGGTACAGAGATCCTGAGTGAACTCGGCATACCGGGATCCTCTGCGCACAGCGTGGCGGAAGTAAAGGCGGAGTTGACCCAAAGATATTCTGAGAATATGAGCTCATGTTTTCCCACAGCACATGTTTCTTTTGTTAAAAAATGTAAGGGCCATGGCCCTCTGGCCCCACCGGTTTTGTGCTCCTGATCCACAAACATGAAAAACAAATATGTATTTATTGGAAAATAGGTCCTTGTATCTTTGACATCACCATTCCTCTTATTTTGTAAAGATTTTGTATGAAAATATTTGTTTACTGCACTGAGTGAGGTC
The DNA here is from genome assembly GCF_902713425.1 of Acipenser ruthenus. NCBI lineage: Eukaryota > Metazoa > Chordata > Actinopteri > Acipenseriformes > Acipenseridae > Acipenser > Acipenser ruthenus. The sequence continues at coordinate 72,268,146 of NC_081194.1, read as the reverse complement.
TGTCTATCTCCTAACATGGTCCAATACCGGAAATACACAAATAGGACCTTTTTTTAAAGCTCTTGACTCTCCTCTTTCCAATAATGTGGTATCGCCAGCAGGGCTGTCTCTTACAGTGCCTTAGTAAAATGATTTAAAGGACCATGTTGCCGGCAGGATTTTTAACATTAGGCGGACCCAGTAGAGATCACCTTTTAATCAAATTTTGAATAAATCTGCGCAAGTGCTGTCTTTTTCATTTTGACTTGCTGTAGTGAAAGATCAGTTCACATCTGTTGGACAGCAAATACTAACCCAAGACACAATTGCTCCAAATGTATTTTATTATCCACCAAAATCATCCAATCAATAATTTGCACCGATAAAAGCAACCAATCCTGTACCCGCAACTGCCAGGTCAGCCAATCACAGCCCGTCAGCTCGACTGGAGCTCAGACAGAATCTTTCAACAACAACAAACCGAGACACAGACAGTACAGTAATATTGCTCCTTCCGATATCGGGCACTGTCCATAAGAACATTGGAACCTAAGAAAGTTTACAAATGAGAGGAGGCCATTCAGCCCATCTTGCTCGTTTGGTTATTAGTAGCTTATTGATCTCAGAATCTCATCAAGCAGCTTCTTGAAGGATCCCAGGGTGTCAGCTTCAACAACATTACTGGGGAGTTGGTTCCAGACCCTCACAATTCTCTGTGTAAAAAAGTGCCTCCTATTTTCTGTTCTGAATGTCCCTTTATCTAATCTCCATTTGTGACTCCTTGTTTCTTTATTCAGGTCAAAAAAGTCCACTAGGTCGACATTGTCTATACCTTTTAGGATTCTGAATGCTTGAATCAGATCACCGCGTAGTCTTCTTTGTTCAAGACTGAATAGATTCAATTCTTTTAGCCTGTCTGCACACGACATGCCTTTTAAACCCGGGATAATTCTGGTTGCTCTTCTTTGCACTCTTTCTAGAGCAGCAATATCCTTTTTGTAACGAGGTGACCAGAACTGAACACAATATTCTAGGTGAGGTCTTACTAATGCATTGTAAAGTTTTAACATTACTTCCCTTGATTTAAATTCAACACTTCTCACAATATATCCGAGCATCTTGTTGGCCTTTTTTTATAGCTTCCCCACATTGTCTAGATGAAGACATTTCTGAGTCAACATAAACTCTTAGGTCTTTTTCATAGAGTCCTTCTTCAATTTCAGTATCTCCCATATGATATTTATAATGCACATTTTTATTGCCTGTGTGCAGTACTTTACACTTTTCTCTGTTAAATGTCATTTGCCATGTGTCTGCCCAGTTCTGAATGCTGTCTAGATAATTTTGAATGACCTTTGCTGCTGCAACAGTGTTTGCCACTCCTCCTATTTTAATATTTTATAATATATATTAATATATATCCTAATATTATTTGAATTATTTCTCACGTTGCACATTAAACACGTGGGCATGTAGTCCTGAGAGAGATATATATTCACGGCTACACAGCATTTAATATATATTTTTATAAGCTTTGTAAGGCATAATTAAACAATACGAGATGTTTAATATCTTTGAAGTAGTCCTAACAAAGTTATTGTTTCATATGAATATAATAAACCTCTCATATACTAACCTGAATATATCAGTTAAGAGAGACAGAGTCCGTGTTGCTGCTTTCACTCCAGTGGTCAGTGACATTCTGAAGAGCAAATAACAATGCAGATCTATATCCATCCCTCTCGAATGGCGCCACCAACAGGCTGCCTCCTAAACTATAGAACTTTAGCTTACACAAAATAAAATAGGCATTTTCCAGATATTACACAGGATTAAACACGTAAGTACTTTACTTAAATCTTGTGGGTGCTACATATATGTATTAGAACAACTATTTCTTTACAATGTTATTTTCTGCAACAGACAAAACAGTGTGGTATTTGAGCCAGGAATGTGAGGGGCCTCTTTATGAAGTAAAAGGAATGTCTTTGTGTTGGTTTAACTGTGTTTAACTGTGAATATCTTGTACCACATCTATAGAACATAGAGGGTAGACACTGCAAGGGTGTGTGTTGAAAGTTTTAAAACTGCATTGAATGTATTACTCTGAGCTCAGTTTTTGATCTCACTGTAGCCTACAGCATGCAGCTCTCTCCATTTAAAGTTATTATTTTCTGAGCTATACAAATAAACATATATTTGACTTGAATAGTATTGTTTCTTAGTTTTATTTTTCCCTACAGCGTGGTCAGTCAACCCATTTAACCAGGGATCATTGTGTATAAAGCCCTTACAATGAAACACAAAGTTACATCGTGCTATATTGCATATGTTGTGATTTGAAACAGAGCACAAGCTTATCAGTTTGGGATAAATTACTGCACAAATGTATACATTTTGAGCTTTATTTATATCATTTTAAAAAATGCTTTATTGAAAGCTACTGTTAACCAGTAAAAATGTTTTTTCTCTGAAATACTCCTGGTCCTGAGGTGAAGTAACTTTAAAAAAAAAAAAAAAAAAAAGTCACAGGACATGTTACAAAACATTCTCTTTAAAAAAATGCTTAAAATGTACAGTGTCAGTGGTAAATGCTCGGTGATTATGTCCACAAACTAAGTTTTACTGCACTACCACTCCACCTAGTGACACAATAAATTAAACAAGAAATTGAAATTAAAACAATTCTATTGGTGATCATTTGATCATATTGCTGACAAATTCTACAATTAAAAATTCTAAATTGCTATGCAGCTTTGAAATTATGCTAATACATGGGTGGACTTAATATTGAAGGTGGCTTTTTATTGATGTCAATTGGATCAAATCAGAACCGTAAAAGGTGGCCTTAAATGTGAGATGGTGTAATGGATCTCCCCTTAGTGGCTGATGAGTTAATAATACTGACATAAGCATAACACACATACTGACCCCTTGTCTACAGAACTTGCTGTTTAGTTGAATGGTAAGGCTGTCTTTTAACGGTATGGTTTGGGTTCATGTCAAACCCTTGCTTTTACATTCAATGGGCTCAGATGCCAATAGTTACAGAGGCACCCTGTGGGAAAGAATCCTGACCACTGTAGTTGAAAAAGGTTATTTCACATCCATGGTCTTCGCATTTTAGATATAGCATGTAATCTGGTTTACAAGACATGTGATTCTACAATCACTGCAGATCCTCGGGGAAGGCAAGTGGTCATGGTTAAAGCCTGATGTTGAAATTCCAGGCTAGCAGGGAGGGTGTAATGGATCTCCTCATAGCAGCTGATGAGTTAGTAATACTGACATCAGCATGAGACTTGTTTATCTACGAAGCTTGCTGATTAGTTGAATGGTAAACCGTTTTTGAAACGTTTTGGAAGCAGTTTGTGTCCAGCCCCTGCCCTTCCATTCAATTCAATTCAATAATCTGAGATGCAAAGTCATTAAAAGTACCCTTTTTACTGAGATGAGCAATGTTTTACAGTCTTCTTTACCGTAAGAGATACGAAGAAGCAGAAGTGCAGCATTGAAATATTTGCAAGGAGCACGTTCATATCAAGTGCTTTTACCGCAATGTGTGTTTTACATTTACTGTTTGGCAAAATATGCTTTATCAATGGACGTAAACAGCTGCGTACTGGGTGTTTTATGCATTGAAAAAATATGAATCGCGCATGATTTTTAAATGAATACGTAAAGATATGCATAGCAATTTTGCTGTTATCATGCTTCTTGTACTTTGTTGGCTCCCGGTGTCTCGTCAATTGTGAATATACTGCATGTAGTAGCTAGCGAAACGGGTAGGGTACACTTAACTCACACACTCAAAAATAGAAAATTCTGCCAATGTTTTGCTCATTGAGCTTTAATAGGTCATTTTAACTACATTAAAGTGAAGAAAATATAGAAATGATTAATTCATTTATGAAATATAGGTGAAAACATTACTGCGTATTACCATTCAGTTCAGGGAGGTGAGTTTCAGATGTAGTTGCCACTAGAGGCCGCTAGAGGGTGCAACAAGCGAAACTGAAAGCTAATTACTGGGTCTCATCTCCATTCATAGCCTATACTTTACACCAGTGGTGCACAACTCAGGTCATGGAGGGCCAGTGTCCCTCCTGGTGTTTGTTCCAACTATATCCTAAATTAGTTAATTGGACCAATTAAGCTTCTAATAAGGTCCAATAAAGTACTTTAGGGTGCAGCTGGAATAAAAACCTGCAGGGACACCGGCCCTCCAGGACCGAGTTGCGCACCACTGCTTTACACAATTCAAAACTCGGTTTGGTCTGCCAGTGTACTGTATATAAGGTATACATGTACATGTATGACTATGATGTCACTGCATGAGTCGGCTGGCGGGCCGTTCAATATAGCCTATGCTTAGCAACTGTTGTGAAGAAAAATGTTCTTTGAAATCCTCTGCTTACTTCTACTACTTTCATATTTCTTAAAACCAAACATTGGTAACTAATAGAAATGGCTATTATAATTAGTCACTTTACACTGTCACTGGATAAATTACATAGCCTAGATACTAGTCCTACTCTGTTCAATGAACTAATAATGATACGCTGCTGGCTAGCAAGCAAGACTAAAGGTGGATCTACACAAAGAGAGCGACACGTGCGATGCGAGCAAATTTTGTTCTCCAACCCAATCTCACACAAGGTAGAGGTGGCCTATTCACAACACCACTCATGCAGCACAAAGACTACAGAACAAGCAAGCGAAGCCAACACACACCAAAATGAGAGTGAAGTCGCCACACACCCAGGGGAGAGAGGTCCCGCTGACAGAAGAGGTAAAACGCACACAATCATGCTCGCAGTAATTCAACACAATACACACCCGCCACCCACAAAACAGTACACAAACAACTATTTACATAATTTCCCCTTCTGGTTCAGCCTCTCCCACAGTCTCAACAGTCCATACTGCATTAAAGCTGTTGTAGGTGGGGCTTATCCTGGAACTGGGGATGGGGCAGGGATTGGGACAGACCCTGGGGCTGTGCCTGGAAGCTGGTCCTGGATGTGCAGGGCCGGATTAACCTCTACGCAAATTACTCTATAGCGTAGAGCCCCCAGCAGAATTGGGGCCCACGTGAGGTTGACGTTTTTGGGCCATTTTACAAAAACTGCTTGTGGGCGGCTAGGCCACACACTCACACAGGAAGAGAGGCGCAAATAAACTTGATTTCGGTACATTTTTTACATTTTATGATAGCTTGAAATTCCTTCTCGATTACAACATACTTGGTCTGTAGCTTCCTGCTAATGTACAATACCAAATGCTCCACGCCCACTACCTCCTGGGAAATATCTATGCAGAGTTCTACATCAGAGGTGTCTGCAGGATAAAGTGTATGAATCAGGCTCAATTTACATTCATTTATTTCAGTTTTAGAGACCTTTAAAAACCTTTCCTGTCTCAAATGTGCACAGTATGACTCTTTTAGAAACTTTAATCAGTGGGTTTGAATTTTTGAAAAAAAAGGCAGGTAAAAGTAAACGTGTATAATGCAGGAGGCTGGCTTTCTCTCTCCCTTTGTATATTGCAAGGAAATCGTGAAATTAGCCCAGTACCAGAATTTTTCAATATTTTTAAGAAATAAAAATACATTATTTCATAATTATCTGTATTTCATACCAAAAAAAATCACTAACCTGTACAGCTCTGTGTTTGCATGTGTGCTACATTCGCCATGCACATAGTGCTGTGCAGTGATTGTCATGTGACTACAGTATATGCAATCTAGGCAGGAAATTAAAATACTACACACTGTAAACAAGTAATCACTACCAAAACTCGTCTGTTAACAAGCATTTAGATTCAAGTATTCACTGAAAGAGAAAGGCGGAAATCTAGAGTAGTACCGTGACTGATTTACTTGCAAAGAAACAAAAAATGGTGACTTCCATGTTCCAAAAGTTCACTGAAAACCGTGAAGCACGAAACACATAACATTTTGACTTGACAGAGGTGTTTGTTTGCGCAAATATCCATTTAGAAAAATTGGACAACCAAAATTTACGTAAATGGTGGGACGATTCCTTCATCAGCCCAGCTGAGACGAGAATACTTACCTAAAGTCACCGAGTATCACAAGCAGGAGATTGTTTTACCAATTTACCATAGTCTGGTTGCTGGTCACTGACGAGTCGACTGATGCCCAAGATCAGTATGTGTTACACATTGAATTTGTTTTGCAAGTCCTAAATGGTGAACATGTATCTGACGTAGAACTGAAAGCTGTCCTTGCTGATACACTTTACCTACAGGCTGTTAATTACAACACCGTTTCACAAGCTATTGTGCATAGGGCCCCCAAAATATGGGTTAGCGTAGGGCCCCCTCATCTTTAATGTGGATGCCGTTTCGTGAGTGGCAACTGACTTTGCTTCTGATTGGTCTGTTTCACTCTAGTCACTTGCGACATTTCTATTCCTGTGGAGTCACTCACTTCATCCAGACTGGAAGCTCGCAGTCGGTGTAGACGCACCCATACATTCCAGTCACTTCTAAATTATTCGTTCGCATCGCTCGCTACAAATGTAGATCTACCTTAAATTAAATAAAAGGTATTATTTATACCTGTTAGTAAAGTTTTTATTTTAAATATTTATTATTATACATGTACAACAAAACACATTTTCTACCGGTAAACTCTCCTCTGCCTTTGTGCATATGAGAGGATAAGACTGAGCCAATCATAGGGCACCATGTCGGTCACGTGACACAACTAGTTGCTGGATTTTAGGCAGGCACCGCGAGCACTGCCTGCATAGATAATGGGAATGATTAATTTTCAGAAAAAAAATGAAACTTTGATTTTTCACCTCTGAAGTTTAGGGCCTCCAGGGCACCCCTCTACAACAGGACCCTGGCATTAAACGGCATTAAAAAGTTTCCTGCATATACAGGTGCTCATCCACAGCAGGGACCAAAATTGGTATTTGAGATCCATCTATGACAAATTTCTTGATCTAATAAATCGCATAGATTACAAAATGCAGCACATGTATATTTATTTTAATATATTCCACACTCGTTTCCCCATTTACCCCCAAACACACTGGCAGACACACACACACTCACGCTCCTATGATCCCCAAATGATCTCCCCTACCCCACATACTTTTACAACCCCCCCAATTCCCCTAATGGCATAGGCGGTCTCACAATACACAAAATGGCAAACAAACAAACAGACACACAACTGTTTACAGTCCCTTCAGGGGCAGCGATACAGCAGTCCCTCGCCCTCAAGGAAGGACGAAATCATCATAACGATCTGGAAGCCTTCTCATCCTGAAGGGATGCTAAACGGGAGCAGACGACTGGACAGGCGGCTGAACAGGTGATGAGGCAACCAAAGGAGCAGAGTCGAGCTCTTTCAACGCAAGTGGGGGAGGCCGGGACCTTGTACATGGGGCAGCCGACAGGGAGGGCGGGGGACTGGGGCAACAGGTGAGGGAGAAGAGGGAAGCAACAGGGAAGCTGGGCGGGGGCCTCGGGGACCGAGGATCAGAAGCAGAGGACCTGGTGAGAAAGGGGGGCAGGAACCGCCTGCGATAGGGTGCTAGGCGGTCCTGGTGGAGAATGACAGTCCTGCCCCGGGGAGGTAGACAGACCCTGTAGACCACCTCCCCTAGGCGCACTGAGAAGTGCAGGAGTGCAGGTGGTCGACTCTTGTACCACCGTGCGGCAGGCTAGCAATACCAGGGGCAACTGGAGGTCCCAGTCTCACTGATCGGTGGCCAGAACTAGGGCCAGTTGAGCTCCAAGGGTTCAGTTGAACCGCTCAACTAGCCTGTCACTTTGGGGGTGCAGTGGGGTGGTGTAGGTCATGTGCACACCCAGCTGAGAACACATTTCAGTGAAGACTCAGGATTCGAAGTTCTTCCCTTGATCTGAGTGTAACTCGTCCGGGACCCCAAAAGGACTCATGAGGCCCTCGACCAATGCCTCCGCCACAGTCTCCACCTCTTGGTCGGGCATGGCGTAGGCCTCAGGCCACTTCGTAAAGTAGTTCAGAGCCACCAACACAAAATGGTTAGACCCTGGAAGAGCGTGGGAAGGGCCCCAGTATGTCCATGACGACCCTGTCCCACCCGGTACTGCTGGAGGGGGGTGCGGGACTGATCCTGGGGATCCTTGTACATGCATCGCATTGGCGGCCTGGCTTCGGGGGTCAGGACTACCTGCCAATAGCCGCTTTTCCAGTCCAGGGACCAGGTCAAGTAATTCATCAATTCGTGGTAGGGGGTAGGAGTCCTTGAGCGTCACCTCATTCTGTCGGTGGTAGTCAACACAGAACCTCCATGTACCATCCTTCTTAGGAACCAGGACCACAGGTGATGCCCAAGGACTGTCAGACGGCTCGATGATACCGGCAGCCCTCATTTCCTCCAGGGCTTGGTCAGCAGCAGCCTGGCGAGCTTGCAGCATCCGACGGGGGCGTTGTTTGATCAGGTGGGCACCCCCAGTGTCAATATGATGTTGGACGATATGGGTTCTTCCAACACCCTCGGGTGCAGTGGCAAAGCTGTAGCGGAACCCGTGCAGCAGGTCCCAGAGCCTTTGGCGTTGCTCGGCTTGTAGGTCCTCACAGTTCTCTGTCCACACTTTGCACGCAGCAGCTTCCTCAGCTGCCAGGTCATTCGCAGGGGACCTGGCTGTTGAGGGGACCTGGGCTCGGTGTGCAACCATGCCTGAGCTCTTTAGTGGTTTGCATGCTTGTAGGCGCACTGGTGGCCCACCACGGAACTGCACAGTACCTGCTTGCACGTCAAGTAGTCCCCCGGCGAATTGGGGGAAGTCCAGCCCTAGGATGCAGGGCTCCTGGAATTCCACCACCCACACCACGTGGAAGAAGGTGCGGCCGGCTATGTTAATCTGCATCTGACTCCGGCCCCTCATGGCGGTTTCTTCACCAGTCACTGTGGTCAGCGGTGCTCTGGCAACAAGTCAGGGTGCAAGAGCGTTACGGTGGACCCGGTATCCAGTAGGGCATGGCAGGAGACTCCTTTGATCCGAACCACCACATAGCAGTTGTCCCCCCCTGGGTGGCAGTGGTTGGACCAGGCAGGGTCGTGACTGGGTTGAAGGCTGTTCACTTGGGGTCCTGGCTCCTTTCCCTGTGGAGTGGGTGGCAGGGCGGCGAGTGAGGTCCGGCGGCGAGTGAGGTCCGCCAGCGACGTCGGATGTGCCCCGGCCATCCACTGCGCCAGCAGATGAGGGGCACAGACTCCCCCGACTGGGCCATCCGCAGTCTGAGCGTCAGATTTAATCCCCGTGTTTGAGGCAGTAGGACCTTAGGTGCGGCGAGCACTGAATCGGGCGACTGCTTGAAGGGGGCTGAAGGCAGCAGCTGCTTGAAGGGGGCGGGCTGAAGGGGGCGGGCTGAAGGGGGCGGGCTGAAGGCAGCGTCTGCTCTCCCAGGACCACTTCCACCAGTTTGGCCTGGGAGAGCACAGTGTCCAGCATCGTTGGAGTGGTGAGGCGAACATGGTGGCACAGGTCGTTGGGGGTGAGGCTGCGGAGGAAAGCCTCGATAGCCAGGTCTTCCTTTGCGGCAGTGGTGAAACCGTCGTACCCATATTAGCCCAGTGGTTCTCTGGAACAGCGAAGGCAGGTGGCCAATCGCTGCCGCAAGATGAGGGCAGGTTCAGTCCCCCCAAAACGGCAATCAAGAGCCAGGCTGACAGCCTTGTAATCCAACAGTTCACTGTGATTTACATCAAGCAGGGTTTTAAGTGCTTCTCCTTATAAAGCTGCAGTTAATTGAACCACTTTTTCTTCCTCACTCCATGCATTAGACCGGGCTACCATCTCAAATTTCACCCAGTAGGCCTCCCAGGATGCTTTCCCATCGAAGTGCCCTGCTTTTAGTTCTTTCCGGGCCAGGCCCGCCTCCTTCTGGGTCTTCGCCACTTCCGGTTCATCCCCCAAGCATGCATTTCCCCTACTGCTATCAGAGCGGTGCCCATGTCGGAGCTTAACCACCCTACCCACAACACACTCAGGCATTCATCACAGCCTCGGATTTCAGTCTTCGTTTTCAATATTGGCTGAATTAATATAAACTCCTTCATAGTCAAATGCTTAATTAGTTGAACACTCTGAAGACGTAGTTTGCGTAAAACAGTAATGGTGACAGCTGGGAGAACATTTCTTTGACTCTGGGGGATGGAGACTTTTTTTTGTCAATTTATATGACAAAAAAAGAAGCCGAAAGAGTTACTTCAGGTATGTTTAATACTATAATGTGACTTATTTATAAAATATTGGTATTTATCGATAACATTGATAAAATAAGTATGCATTTATTAGTAGTCATAGTCATAGTCTTAGTCGTATTAGTATTATTATTCTGATGATGGATGATGATGATAAGGGTCTGTTTACTTAGAAAGAAAAAAAGAAAAAAATATGAATTCCAGTTTTAAAATAGTCTGTTTTGCTTTCGGATTTTTATATATATATATATATACAGTCAATCTCGGTTAACTCGACTGGTGGATAACTCGACATCTTCACTTAATTCAATAGACAGTCTTGGTCCTGGATTTTCTCCATATAAAATAGGTGCATTTTATATGGATAAAAACTATTAAAAAGACTAGTGGCCATTGTAGTAGTCACTGCCATTTCACGTGACTGACCTCCCGCTGGAAAAGGACCGTTCATTCATTTGCAAACACCAAGTGCAGCTGGTTACAAACAAGTAACAGTTCACAATGAGCGAGATGCGAAAAATTAATTCTCGTTCAATTGGCTTTAAAGCTCAGGTTATTCAGGATAACAAGTTTGTCAGCAGAACGTGTTTTTGTATGCGAAACAATCAACAATGTTTGATTTCTGTGTTAAACTGTAAGTTGTTTATTATTGTTTTTGTTCACAGAGTTAATTCTGTAGAATGTACATTTATTAACTTTTGCTATTTAAGCCATCAAACTATACAGTACAAGCCAATAACTAAAAGTAAAGTCAACAGTTTGTGGTTGGATTGTTTTTACTAAAAATAACGCTGTAGTTATTTTAGTAATTCTTATTTCAATCAAACTATAAGAGTTGTACTGAGTTTGTACAGTACTGTATACTGACTGTAATTGATTCATTCACTGCAGTTCTTTCAACTGTTTTCATAAGGACATTTAACTAAAATAAACTTGTAAATACTGTACACATGTGAGTTCTGTTACTTATTTTATATGCATGTTAATGCCATGGCTCATGTGCACCCGTGGTTAACTCGACACACCGTCAACATTAAATGGCATCCCCATGGGATGTTGAGTTAATCGAGGTTGACTGTATATATAACAAATGAAAGTAAGATGTGGATACATTTACATTTTCCAATGTGTAAATGCTCCTTTTCTAATGATATCTCTGTTTTTTGCATATTATTTCCTGTGTTTTGAATGGCCTCTCTGTAGCTGTTCACAGAAGGCTTCTGATCACTGTTGACCACATTACTGCATGTGCAATTAGTTTTGCATGATGTGACACATTCACCTTCATTATTGTATTGTTCTCTAAAAAATACTGTTTCTTCCTAGTGGAAGCCCTTAGATCCAGTGCACAGGGGGAGACAGGTAACAGAGTAATCAGGCAGAGTTTAAACTAGGGACTTGGGGGGCAAGGAGGCTAGAGCCAAGACTATAGCCAAGGGGAGTTACACTACAAACTACACAGCAAACAACAAATACAATAATTAAAAACGACTGGAAATGATGCAGAGTGGAACAAGAATACAACAAACAAGTACAATCAAATAGTCACTGATGTTCATAAACGTATATGCCTATATTTAAATGCAAGAAGCATTAGAAACACATTCCTGTAAGTAGAAGCCATTATGGGAATAATGGAATCCTGGTTAACTCCAAATGATGGAGTCAAGGTCAACATTGAAGGATATAGGTTAGTTAGGAAAGACAGACCAAGAAAAATGACAGAATGGGAAATACTGGAAAATAATGGCAACAACAGTGAATCAATATGGATTCAATTAAATGAAAACAAATCTAATGGTTTAATAGTGAGAGACTGCTATAGGCCCCCAAGTTCTGATGAATCATTAAACGAAAACTTATGCAATCATCAAAATATTAAGTAAGGAAGGGGACACCTTAATTATGGGAAAGTTCAACTTCCCAAACATAAACTAGGATCACATGACCTCAGACAACAGTTCAGACATGGGAGAATTAGTGCAAGAATGTTTCTTATCACAACTGGTAAATGACCCGACTGGATACAATTCATGTCTAGATTTGGTATTAACAAACAACAAAGCAAGGATCCACAACTTACGGGTAATAGAGCCAAATAAATCAAGGGCAGTACATAAATCAAAGACAATGGTATACAATTCCAGGAGAAGTTGAAAACAATTGGATTACATTTAGGGATACAATGTTATAAATGCAGGATACATTTATACCAAAAATGATAAAAGGTAAACTTAAGAAAAATAAACCACGATGGGTAAATCTATCTATTGAGCTGGGTATTAAAAACAAAATAAAAGTATATCTTTCTATTAAATCAAAGGGAGCAGCCTCACAAATAGAATACAGAGAGGCCTGTAGAGACCTTAAAAAACACACTAGGAGAGCGAAAAGGGAATTCGAGGGTCAAGTAATGATAGATAGTAAACTTAATCCAAAAGAGTTTTTTTCAATCTGTTAATGCTAAAAGGAAACTGAAAGAGGAAGTCATTAGTTTACGTGACAGCAGTGGTAATTTAGTGACTAAATACAAACAAATCACAGATGTACTTAATCAATATTTTATACAATTATTAACAAAGGAAGATTTCTACAATATATCTATGTTAACAGAATGTACACAAACATAATTACCAGAGTTTGCTATAAAAGAGAATGGCGCTAGCAGCACCTAAAATAAACAAATCCCCAGGGCCCGATGGAATCTGTCCAGGAGTCCTCAGGGAAACTAGAGAACAGATTTTTAAACCAATATGTTATATATTCAACAAATCTATAAATAAAGGAGCCTTCCCACTGGACTGAAAATATTATTCCTGTATTTGAAAAGTATAGTAACAACATTATAGTAATGACATTATAGGGAACAACCAGCATGGCTTTAGGAAGGGTAGATCTTGTATAACTAATTTACTAGATTTTTTTCAGGAGGTGGCTACTAAAAGCTTTTGACAAAGTATTGCACGGAAGACTATACCTAAAGATTAAATCAGTAGGAATAAACGGTAAAGTAGCAGCATGGATTCATAACTGGTTACAAGATAAAAAGCAAGAGTTATAATTAGAGGCCAGGCATCAAACGAGTATTGCGACCATTGTTATTCCTAATCTATATAAATTACCTGGACCACAAAGAAGGAGAGTCAGAGGCCACTTAATAGAGGTATTTAAAATTGTCAAGGCGTTTAACAAAGGAACTGCTGTGATTATTTTTCACAGGTCACAGAGAACAGAACCAGGGGCCATGGATGGAAACTGAAGAAGGGCATATTCAGAACCAAGGGGAGAAGGAGCTTTTTCACAGAAAGGGTGGTAAACTATTGGAACAGGCTGCCTGACAGAGTTGTTGAAGCAGAGACTCTCGGATCCTTTAAGAATAGACTGGATCATGAACAATATTGTATAACCCTCTCTGCGACCACATTAAGACCTTTAGCTAACCGCCTGGAGGAAGGGCGGTCCATCTAGCCATGGATTCCCAGTGTTTCATTTCCTCTACTAACCTGGTTAGGGGTTTTTGTTTTTCCTCTCCTGAGTGCTAAAAGATCACGCTGGCATCGAAGTGAGCGAGCACAGGTGGGCCGAATGGCCTTTCCTTGTTCTTGAATTTCTTATGTTCTTATTTTCTTATGTTCTTTTAGGAACAAAAACAGCTGATACAATAATTATTCAGTGAACAGGGTCAATGTCTGTGCAGGGATAGATTGGTTTGTGCTTGTGTCCTGGTTGTCTTATTTTTCTTGTCCAGGGGTCGCCCTCTGGCTCGCTGTGAACCACTCTTGAGGAGTGGGGTGGTGGAGGGGAAGACTGAGAAGCAAAAAGGGAAACAGGGAGAAGTGCTTGAACTAGGGTTTAAATAGCAAGCTAATTGAAGGTAGGAGAGGATCCCTTCCTCCTGCCCCCTGAACCATGCTCCTGTTTCGCAAGAGCAGTGCATGTTTAACTATATATAGTAGTCTCCGCGTTTAGGAACACCTCTTAAGGGAACAATTCACCTAAGGGAACACCCTTGTGGTGAAACACAGACAGCGATTCATCCACAACTGATACTTGTGAGAGTGTCTTGAGGGACACTGATTGGTTTATTAAATCTTTCCAGAACCGGCATCTTATCATTGAATTGTTTTGTATTCTGATTTCCACGAATGCACCGCTACAAAATGGCATGTAAACAAATGCAAAATGCACCACAGTTTCTCTTGCTACACAAAGTTGGAAATTGTTCGAGCATTTGAAGAATCAGACACACGTCGCTGAACAATTTGGTGTTTCCTGTTCTGGTGAGTTGCTTCACCATTCTGTTAAATAATAAGCATGTCTTGTATCTTGCTGCATTTTGTAACGTGCGTAGGGGTGCTGTGTTAATTTAGTTTGACAGTTTTTTAACATTGTTATCCCTAAGTAACAGCCATTATTTTTGCCTCTGACATTGTGA